>NC_092394.1:1153528-1510309 GCF_030028105.1 Mobula birostris
CGGGGAGATGGGGCAGAGGATATGTACGAGGAGATGGAACAGAGCATACGTACCGGGAAATGGAACAGAGAATACGTACGGGGAGATGGGGCAGAGAATACGTACGGGGAGATAGGGCAGAGAATATGTACGGGGAGATGGGGCAGACAATACGTATGGGGAGATGTGGGATAGAATATGTACGGGGAGATGGGGTAGAGAATATGTGCGGGGAGATGGGCAGAGAATATGTACGGGAGATGGAGCAGAGAATATGTACGGGGAGATGCGGCAGAGAATATGTGCGGGTGATGGGGCAGAGAATATGTACGGGGAGATGGGTCAGAGAATACGTACGGGGAGATGGGGCAGGGAATACGTACGGGGAGATGGGGCAGAGAATACGTACAGGGAGATGGGGCAGAGAATATGTACGGGGAGATGTGGGAGAGAATATGTACGGGAGGATGGGGCAGAGAATATGTACGGAGAGATGGGGCAGAGAATATGTATGGGGTGATGGGCAGAGAATATGTACGGGGAGATGGGGCAGAGAATATTTATGGGGAGATGGGGCAGAGAATATGTACGTGTAATGGGGCAGAGAATATGTACGGATGAACGAGCAGAGAATATGTACGGGGAGATGGGGCAGAGAATATGTACGAGTGATGGAGCAGAGAATATGTACGGGGTGATGGAGCAGGAAATATGTACGGGGAGATGGAGCAGAGAATATGTACAGGGAGATGGGGCAGAGAATATGTACGGGGTGATGGAACAGAGAATATGAACGGGGAGATGGGGCAGAGAATATGTACGGGGTGATGGAACTGAGAATATGCACCAGGAGATGGAGCAGAGAATATGTACGGGGTGATGGGGCAGAGAATATGTACGTGTAATGGTGCAGAGAATATGCATGGGTGATGGAGCAGAGAATATTTACGTGGAGATGGGGCAGAGAAATAGTACGGGGAGATGGGGCAGAGAATATGTACGGGGAGATGGAACAGAGAATATGTACCGGAAATTGGGGCCGAGAATATGTACGGGGAGATGGGGCAGAGAATATGCAAGGGAGATGGGGCAGAGAATAGGTACGGGGAGATGGGGCAGAGAATAGGTACGGGGAGATGGGGCAGAAAATATGTACGGGGAGATGGGGCGGGGAATATGTACGGAGAGATGGGGCAGAGAATACGTACGGAGAGATGGGGCAGAGAATATGTACGGGGAGATGGGGCAGAGAATATGTACGGGGAGATGGGGCAGAGAATATGTACGTGTAATGGGGCAGAGAATATGTATGGGTGATGGAGCAGAGAATATGTACGTGGAGATGGGGCAGAGAATATGTACGGGGAGATGGGGCAGAGGATATGTACGGGGAGATGGAACAGAGAATACGTACCGGGAAATGGAACAGAGAATACGTACGGGGAGATGGGGCAGAGAATACGTACGGGGAGATGGGGCAGAGAATATGGACGGGGAGATGGGGCAGAGAATATGTATGGAGAGATGTGGGATAGAATATATACGGGGAGATGGGGTAGAAAATATGTATGGGGAGATGGTGCAGAGAATATGTACGAGGAGATGGGGCAGAGAATATGTACGGGGAGATGGGGCAGAGAATATGTACGGGGAGATGGAACAGAGAAGATGTACCGGAAAATGGGGCCGAGAATATGTACGGGGAGATGGGGCAGAGAATATGCAAGGGAGATGGGGCAGAGAATAGGTACGGGGAGATGGGGCAGAGAATAGGTACGGGAGATGGGGCAGAAAATATGTACGGGGAGATGGGGCGGGGAATATGTACGGAGAGATGGGGCAGAGAATACGTACGGAGAGATGGGGCAGAGAATATGTACGGGGAGATGGGGCAGAGAATATGTACGGGGAGATGGGGCAGAGAATATGTACGTGTAATGGGGCAGAGAATATATATGGGTGATGGAGCAGAGAATATGTACGTGGAGATGGGGCAGAGAATATGTACGGGGAGATGGGCAGAGGATATGTACGGGGAGATGGAACAGAGAATACGTACCGGGAAATGGAACAGAGAATACGTACGGGGAGATGGAACAGAGAATACGTACGGGGAGATGGGGCAGAGAATATGTACGGGGAGATGGGGCAGAGAATATGTATGGAGAGATGTGGGATAGAATATATACGGGGAGATGGGGTAGAAAATATGTACGGGGAGATGGGGCAGAGAATATGTATGGGGAGATGGGGCAGAGAATATGTACGGGGAGATGGGGCAGAGAATATGTACGGGAGATGTGTGAGAGAATATGTACGGGGAGATGGGGCAGAGAACATGTACGCGGAGATGCGGCAGAGAATATGTACAGGGAGATGGGGCAGAGAATAGGTACGGGGAGATGGGGCAGAGAATACGCACGTGGAGATGAGGCAGAGAATATGTACGGAGAGATGGGGCAGAGATTATGTCCGGGGAGATGGGGCAGAGAATATGTACGGGTGATGGGGCAGAGAATATCTACGGGTGATGGGGCAGAGAATATGTACGGGGAGATGGAGCAGAGAATATGTACGGTGTGATGGAGCAGAGAATATGTACGGGGAGATGGGGCAGAAAACATGTACGGGGAGATGGAACAGAGAATATGTACCGGGAGATGGAGCAGAGAATATGTACGGGGAAATCGGGCAGAGAATATGTACGGGGAGATGGAGCAGAGAATATGTAAGGGGAGATGGAGCAGAGAATATGTACCGGGCGATGGAGCAGAGAATATGCACGGGGAGATGGGGCAGAGAATATGTACGGGGAGATGGGGCAGAGGATATGTACGAGGAGATGGAACAGAGCATACGTACCGGGAAATGGAACAGAGAATACGTACGGGGAGATGGGCAGAGAATACGTACGGGGAGATAGGGCAGAGAATATGTACGGGGAGATGGGGCAGACAATACGTATGGGGAGATGTGGGATAGAATATGTACGGGAGATGGGGTAGAGAATATGTGCGGGGAGATGGGGCAGAGAATATGTACGGGGAGATGGAGCAGAGAATATGTACGGGGAGATGCGGCAGAGAATATGTGCGGGTGATGGGGCAGAGAATATGTACGGGGAGATGGGTCAGAGAATACGTACGGGAGATGGGGCAGGGAATACGTACGGGGAGATGGGGCAGAGAATACGTACAGGGAGATGGGGCAGAGAATATGTACGGGGAGATGTGGGAGAGAATATGTACGGGAGGATGGGGCAGAGAATATGTACGGAGAGATGGGGCAGAGAATATGTATGGGGTGATGGGGCAGAGAATATGTACGGGGAGATGGGGCAGAGAATATTTATGGGGAGATGGGGCAGAGAATATGTACGTGTAATGGGGCAGAGAATATGTACGGATGAACGAGCAGAGAATATGTACGGGGAGATGGGGCAGAGAATATGTACGAGTGATGGAGCAGAGAATATGTACGGGGTGATGGAGCAGGAAATATGTACGGGGAGATGGAGCAGAGAATATGTACAGGGAGATGGGGCAGAGAATATGTACGGGGTGATGGAACAGAGAATATGAATGGGGAGATGGGGCAGAGAATATGTACGGGGTGATGGAACTGAGAATATGCACCAGGAGATGGAGCAGAGAATATGTACGGGGTGATGGGGCAGAGAATATGTACGTGTAATGGTGCAGAGAATATGCATGGGTGATGGAGCAGAGAATATTTACGTGGAGATGGGGCAGAGAAATAGTACGGGGAGATGGGACAGAGAATATGTACGGGGAGATGGAACAGAGAATATGTACCGGAAAATGGGGCCGAGAATATGTACGGGGAGATGGGGCAGAGAATATGCAAGGGAGATGGGGCAGAGAATAGGTACGGGGAGATGGGGCAGAGAATAGGTACGGGGAGATGGGGCAGAAAATATGTACGGGGAGATGGGGCGGGGAATATGTACGGAGAGATGGGGCAGAGAATACGTACGGAGAGATGGGGCAGAGAATATGTACGGGGAGATGGGGCAGAGAATATGTACGGGGAGATGGGGCAGAGAATATGTACGTGTAATGGGGCAGAGAATATGAATGGGTGATGGAGCAGAGAATATGTACGTGGAGATGGGGCAGAGAATATGTACGGGGAGATGGGGCAGAGGATATGTACGGGGAGATGGAACAGAGAATACGTACCGGGAAATGGAACACAGAATACGTACGGGGAGATGGGGCAGAGAATACGTACGGGGAGATGGGGCAGAGAATATGGACGGGGAGATGGGGCAGAGAATATGTATGGAGAGATGTGGGATAGAATATATACGGGGAGATGGGGTAGAAAATATGTATGGGGAGATGGTGCAGAGAATATGTACGGGGAGATGGGGCAGAGAATATGTACGGGGAGATGGGGCAGAGAATATGTACGGGGAGATGGAACAGAGAATATGTACCGGAAAATGGGGCCGAGAATATGTACGGGGAGATGGGGCAGAGAATATGCAAGGGAGATGGGGCAGAGAATAGGTACGGGGAGATGGGGCAGAGAATAGGTACGGGGAGATGGGGCAGAAAATATGTACGGGGAGATGGGGCGGGGAATATGTACGGAGAGATGGGGCAGAGAATACGTACGGAGAGATGGGGCAGAGAATATGTACGGGGAGATGGGGCAGAGAATATGTACGGGGAGATGGGGCAGAGAATATGTACGTGTAATGGGGCAGAGAATATATATGGGTGATGGAGCAGAGAATATGTACGTGGAGATGGGGCAGAGAATATGTACGGGGAGATGGGGCAGAGGATATGTACGGGGAGATGGAACAGAGAATACGTACCGGGAAATGGAACAGAGAATACGTACGGGGAGATGGGGCAGAGAATACGTACGGGGAGATGGGGCAGAGAATATGTACGGGGAGATGGGGCAGAGAATATGTATGGAGAGATGTGGGATAGAATATATACGGGGAGATGGGGTAGAAAATATGTACGGGGAGATGGGGCAGAGAATATGTACGGGGAGATGGGGCAGAGAATATGTACGGGGAGATGGGGCAGAGAATATGTACGTGTAATGGGGCAGAGAATATGTACGGATGAACGAGCAGAGAATATGTACGGGGAGATGGGGCAGAGAATATGTACGAGTGATGGAGCAGAGAATATGTACGGGGTGATGGAGCAGGAAATATGTACGGGGAGATGGAGCAGAGAATATGTACAGGGAGATGGGGCAGAGAATATGTACGGGGTGATGGAACAGAGAATATGAACGGGGAGATGGGGCAGAGAATATGTACGGGGTGATGGAACTGAGAATATGCACCAGGAGATGGAGCAGAGAATATGTACGGGGTGATGGGGCAGAGAATATGTACGTGTAATGGTGCAGAGAATATGCATGGGTGATGGAGCAGAGAATATTTACGTGGAGATGGGGCAGAGAAATAGTACGGGGAGATGGGGCAGAGAATATGTACGGGGAGATGGAACAGAGAATATGTACCGGAAAATGGGGCCGAGAATATGTACGGGGAGATGGGGCAGAGAATATGCAAGGGAGATGGGGCAGAGAATAGGTACGGGGAGATGGGGCAGAGAATAGGTACGGGGAGATGGGGCAGAAAATATGTACGGGGAGATGGGGCGGGGAATATGTACGGAGAGATGGGGCAGAGAATACGTACGGAGAGATGGGGCAGAGAATATGTACGGGGAGATGGGGCAGAGAATATGTACGGGGAGATGGGGCAGAGAATATGTACGTGTAATGGGGCAGAGAATATGTATGGGTGATGGAGCAGAGAATATGTACGTGGAGATGGGGCAGAGAATATGTACGGGGAGATGGGGCAGAGGATATGTACGGGGAGATGGAACAGAGAATACGTACCGGGAAATGGAACAGAGAATACGTACGGGGAGATGGGGCAGAGAATACGTACGGGGAGATGGGGCAGAGAATATGTACGGGGAGATGGGGCAGAGAATATGTATGGAGAGATGTGGGATAGAATATATACGGGGAGATGGGGTAGAAAATATGTATGGGGAGATGGGGCAGAGAATATGTACGGGGAGATGGGGCAGAGAATATGTACGGGGAGATGGGGCAGAGAATATGTACGGGGAGATGGAACAGAGAATATGTACCGGAAAATGGGGCCGAGAATATGTACGGGGAGATGGGGCAGAGAATATGCAAGGGAGATGGGGCAGAGAATAGGTACGGGGAGATGGGGCAGAGAATAGGTACGGGGAGATGGGGCAGAAAATATGTACGGGGAGATGGGGCGGGGAATATGTACGGAGAGATGGGGCAGAGTATACGTACGGAGAGATGGGGCAGAGAATATGTACGGGGAGATGGGGCAGAGAATATGTACGGGGAGATGGGGCAGAGAATATGTACGTGTAATGGGGCAGAGAATATATATGGGTGATGGAGCAGAGAATATGTACGTGGAGATGGGGCAGAGAATATGTACGGGGAGATGGGGCAGAGGATATGTACGGGGAGATGGAACAGAGAATACGTACCGGGAAATGGAACAGAGAATACGTACGGGGAGATGGGGCAGAGAATACGTACGGGGAGATGGGGCAGAGAATATGTACGGGGAGATGGGGCAGAGAATATGTATGGAGAGATGTGGGATAGAATATATACGGGGAGATGGGGTAGAAAATATGTACGGGGAGATGGGGCAGAGAATATGTACGGGGAGATGGAGCAGAGAATATGTACGGGGAGATGGGGCAGAGAATATGTACGGGGAGATGTGTGAGAGAATATGTACGGGGAGATGGGGCAGAGAACATGTACGCGGAGATGCGGCAGAGAATATGTACAGGGAGATGGGGCAGAGAATAGGTACGGGGAGATGGGGCAGAGAATACGCACGTGGAGATGAGGCAGAGAATATGTACGGAGAGATGGGGCAGAGATTATGTCCGGGGAGATGGGGCAGAGAATATGTACGGGTGATGGGGCAGAGAATATCTACGGGTGATGGGGCAGAGAATATGTACGGGGAGATGGAGCAGAGAATATGTACGGTGTGATGGAGCAGAGAATATGTACGGGGAGATGGGGCAGAAAACATGTACGGGGAGATGGAACAGAGAATATGTACCGGGAGATGGAGCAGAGAATATGTACGGGGAAATCGGGCAGAGAATATGTACGGGGAGATGGAGCAGAGAATATATAAGGGGAGATGGAGCAGAGAATATGTACCGGGCGATGGAGCAGAGAATATGCACGGGGAGATGGGGCAGAGAATATGTATGGGGTGATGGGGCAGAGAATATGTACGGGGAGATGGGGCAGAGAATATTTATGGGGAGATGGGGCAGAGAATATGTACGTGTAATGGGGCAGAGAATATGTACGGATGAAGGAGCAGAGAATATGTACGGGGAGATGGGGCAGAGAATATGTAGGAGTGATGGAGCAGAGAATATGTACGGGGTGATGGAGCAGGAAATATGTACGGGGAGATGGAGCAGAGAATATGTACAGGGAGATGGGGCAGAGAATATGTACGGGGCGATGGAACAGAGAATATGAACGGGGAGATGGGGCAGAGAATATGTACGGGGTGATGGAACTGAGAATATGCACCAGGAGATGGAGCAGAGAATATGTACGGGGTGATGGGGCAGAGAATATGTACGTGTAATGGTGCAGAGAATATGCATGGGTGATGGAGCAGAGAATATTTACGTGGAGATGGGGCAGAGAATATGTACGGGGAGATGGGTCAGAGAATATGTATGGGTGATGAGGCAGAGAATATGTACGGGGTGATGGGGCAGAGAATATGTACGGGGAGATGGTGCAGAGAATATGTACGGGGATATGGGGCAGAGAATATGTACGGGGAGATGGAACAGAGAATATGTACCGGGAAATGGGGCAGAGAATATGTACTTGGGAGATGGGGCAGAGAATATGCAAGGGAGATGGGGCAGAGAATAGGTACGGGGAGATGGGGCAGAGAATAGGTACGGGGAGATGGGGCAGAAAATATGTACGGGGAGATGGGGCGGGGAATATGTACGGAGAGATGGGGCAGAGAATACGTACGGAGAGATGGGGTAGAGAATATTTACGGGGAGATGGGGCAGAGAATATGTACAGGGAGATGGGGCAGAGAATATGTACGTGTAATGGGGCAGAGAATATGTATGGGTGATGGAGCAGAGAATATGTACGTGGAGATGGGGCAGAGAATATGTACGGGGAGATGGGGCAGAGGATATGTACGGGGAGATGGAACAGAGAATACGTACCGGGAAATGGAACAGAGAATACGTACGGGGAGATGGGGCAGAGAATACGTACGGGGAGATGGGGCAGAGAATATGTACGGGGAGATGGGGCAGAGAATATGTATGGAGAGATGTGGGATAGAATATATACGGGGAGATGGGGTAGAAAATATGTACGGGGAGATGGGGCAGAGAATATGTACGGGGAGATGTGTGAGAGAATATGTACGGGGAGATGGGGCAGAGAACATGTACGCGGAGATGCGGCAGAGAATATGTACAGGGAGATGGGGCAGAGAATAGGTACGGGGAGATGGGGCAGAGAATACGCACGTGGAGATGAGGCAGAGAATATGTACGGAGAGATGGGGCAGAGATTATGTCCGGGGAGATGGGGCAGAGAATATGTACGGGTGATGGGGCAGAGAATATCTACGGGTGATGGGGCAGAGAATATGTACGGGGAGATGGAGCAGAGAATATGTACGGGGAGATGGGGCAGAAAACATGTACGGGGAGATGGAACAGAGAATATGTACCGGGAGATGGAGCAGAGAATATGTACGGGGAAATCGGGCAGAGAATATGTACGGGGAGATGGAGCAGAGAATATGTAAGGGGAGATGGAGCAGAGAATATGTACCGGGCGATGGAGCAGAGAATATGCACGGGGAGATGGGGCAGAGAATATGTATGGGGTGATGGGGCAGAGAATATGTACGGGGAGATGGGGCAGAGAATACTTATGGGGAGATGGGGCAGAGAATATGTACGTGTAATGGGGCAGAGAATATGTACGGATGAAGGAGCAGAGAATATGTACGGGGAGATGGGGCAGAGAATATGTACGAGTGATGGAGCAGAGAATATGTACGGGGTGATGGAGCAGGAAATATGTACGGGGAGATGGAGCAGAGAATATGTACAGGGAGATGGGGCAGAGAATATGTACGGGGCGATGGAACAGAGAATATGAACGGGGAGATGCGGCAGAGAATATGTACGGGGTGATGGAACTGAGAATATGCACCAGGAGATGGAGCAGAGAATATGTACGGGGAGATGGGTCAGAGAATATGTATGGGTGATGAGGCAGAGAATATGTACGGGGTGATGGGGCAGAGAATATGTACGGGGAGATGGTGCAGAGAATATGTACGGGGATATGGGGCAGAGAATATGTACGGGGAGATGGAACAGAGAATATGTACCGGGAAATGGGGCAGAGAATATGTACTTGGGAGATGGGGCAGAGAATATGCAAGGGAGATGGGGCAGAGAATAGGTACGGGGAGATGGGGCAGAGAATAGGTACCGGGAGATGGGGCAGAGAATATGTACGTGTAATGGGGCAGAGAATATGTACGGATGAACGAGCAGAGAATATGTACGGGGAGATGGGGCAGAGAATATGTACGGGGTGATGGAACAGAGAATATGAACGGGGAGATGGGGCAGAGAATATGTACGGGGTGATGGAACTGAGAATATGCACCAGGAGATGGAGCAGAGAATATGTACGGGGTGATGGGGCAGAGAATATGTACGTGTAATGGTGCAGAGAATATGCATGGGTGATGGAGCAGAGAATATTTACGTGGAGATGGGGCAGAGAAATAGTACGGGGAGATGGGGCAGAGAATATGTACGGGGAGATGGAACAGAGAATATGTACCGGAAAATGGGGCCGAGAATATGTACGGGGAGATGGGGCAGAGAATATGCAAGGGAGATGGGGCAGAGAATAGGTACGGGGAGATGGGGCAGAGAATAGGTACGGGGAGATGGGGCAGAAAATATGTACGGGGAGATGGGGCGGGGAATATGTACGGAGAGATGGGGCAGAGAATACGTACGGAGAGATGGGGCAGAGAATATGTACGGGGAGATGGGGCAGAGAATATGTACGGGGAGATGGGGCAGAGAATATGTACGTGTAATGGGGCAGAGAATATGTATGGGTGATGGAGCAGAGAATATGTACGTGGAGATGGGGCAGAGAATATGTACGGGGAGATGGGGCAGAGGATATGTACGGGGAGATGGAACAGAGAATACGTACCGGGAAATGGAACAGAGAATACGTACGGGGAGATGGGGCAGAGAATACGTACGGGGAGATGGGGCAGAGAATATGTACGGGGAGATGGGGCAGAGAATATGTATGGAGAGATGTGGGATAGAATATATACGGGGAGATGGGGTAGAAAATATGTATGGGGAGATGGGGCAGAGAATATGTACGGGGAGATGGGGCAGAGAATATGTACGGGGAGATGGGGCAGAGAATATGTACGGGGAGATGGAACAGAGAATATGTACCGGAAAATGGGGCCGAGAATATGTACGGGGAGATGGGGCAGAGAATATGCAAGGGAGATGGGGCAGAGAATAGGTACGGGGAGATGGGGCAGAGAATAGGTACGGGGAGATGGGGCAGAAAATATGTACGGGGAGATGGGGCGGGGAATATGTACGGAGAGATGGGGCAGAGAATACGTACGGAGAGATGGGGCAGAGAATATGTACGGGGAGATGGGGCAGAGAATATGTACGGGGAGATGGGGCAGAGAATATGTACGTGTAATGGGGCAGAGAATATATATGGGTGATGGAGCAGAGAATATGTACGTGGAGATGGGGCAGAGAATATGTACGGGGAGATGGGGCAGAGGATATGTACGGGGAGATGGAACAGAGAATACGTACCGGGAAATGGAACAGAGAATACGTACGGGGAGATGGGGCAGAGAATACGTACGGGGAGATGGGGCAGAGAATATGTACGGGGAGATGGGGCAGAGAATATGTATGGAGAGATGTGGGATAGAATATATACGGGGAGATGGGGTAGAAAATATGTACGGGGAGATGGGGCAGAGAATATGTATGGGGAGATGGAGCAGAGAATATGTACGGGGAGATGGGGCAGAGAATATGTACGGGGAGATGTGTGAGAGAATATGTACGGGGAGATGGGGCAGAGAACATGTACGCGGAGATGCGGCAGAGAATATGTACAGGGAGATGGGGCAGAGAATAGGTACGGGGAGATGGGGCAGAGAATACGCACGTGGAGATGAGGCAGAGAATATGTACGGAGAGATGGGGCAGAGATTATGTCCGGGGAGATGGGGCAGAGAATATGTACGGGTGATGGGGCAGAGAATATCTACGGGTGATGGGGCAGAGAATATGTACGGGGAGATGGAGCAGAGAATATGTACGGTGTGATGGAGCAGAGAATATGTACGGGGAGATGGGGCAGAAAACATGTACGGGGAGATGGAACAGAGAATATGTACCGGGAGATGGAGCAGAGAATATGTACGGGGAAATCGGGCAGAGAATATGTACGGGGAGATGGAGCAGAGAATATGTAAGGGGAGATGGAGCAGAGAATATGTACCGGGCGATGGAGCAGAGAATATGCACGGGGAGATGGGGCAGAGAATATGTATGGGGTGATGGGGCAGAGAATATGTACGGGGAGATGGGGCAGAGAATATTTATGGGGAGATGGGGCAGAGAATATGTACGTGTAATGGGGCAGAGAATATGTACGGATGAAGGAGCAGAGAATATGTACGGGGAGATGGGGCAGAGAATATGTAGGAGTGATGGAGCAGAGAATATGTACGGGGTGATGGAGCAGGAAATATGTACGGGGAGATGGAGCAGAGAATATGTACAGGGAGATGGGGCAGAGAATATGTACGGGGCGATGGAACAGAGAATATGAACGGGGAGATGGGGCAGAGAATATGTACGGGGTGATGGAACTGAGAATATGCACCAGGAGATGGAGCAGAGAATATGTACGGGGTGATGGGGCAGAGAATATGTACGTGTAATGGTGCAGAGAATATGCATGGGTGATGGAGCAGAGAATATTTACGTGGAGATGGGGCAGAGAATATGTACGGGGAGATGGGTCAGAGAATATGTATGGGTGATGAGGCAGAGAATATGTACGGGGTGATGGGGCAGAGAATATGTACGGGGAGATGGTGCAGAGAATATGTACGGGGATATGGGGCAGAGAATATGTACGGGGAGATGGAACAGAGAATATGTACCGGGAAATGGGGCAGAGAATATGTACTTGGGAGATGGGGCAGAGAATATGCAAGGGAGATGGGGCAGAGAATAGGTACGGGGAGATGGGGCAGAGAATAGGTACGGGGAGATGGGGCAGAAAATATGTACGGGGAGATGGGGCGGGGAATATGTACGGAGAGATGGGGCAGAGAATACGTACGGAGAGATGGGGTAGAGAATATTTACGGGGAGATGGGGCAGAGAATATGTACAGGGAGATGGGGCAGAGAATATGTACGGGGAGATGGGGCAGAGGATATGTACGGGGAGATGGAACAGAGAATACGTACCGGGAAATGGAACAGAGAATACGTACGGGGAGATGGGGCAGAGAATACGTACGGGGAGATGGGGCAGAGAATATGTACGGGGAGATGGGGCAGAGAATATGTATGGAGAGATGTGGGATAGAATATATACGGGGAGATGGGGTAGAAAATATGTACGGGGAGATGGGGCAGAGAATATGTACGGGGAGATGTGTGAGAGAATATGTACGGGGAGATGGGGCAGAGAACATGTACGCGGAGATGCGGCAGAGAATATGTACAGGGAGATGGGGCAGAGAATAGGTACGGGGAGATGGGGCAGAGAATACGCACGTGGAGATGAGGCAGAGAATATGTACGGAGAGATGGGGCAGAGATTATGTCCGGGGAGATGGGGCAGAGAATATGTACGGGTGATGGGGCAGAGAATATCTACGGGTGATGGGGCAGAGAATATGTACGGGGAGATGGAGCAGAGAATATGTACGGTGTGATGGAGCGGAGAATATGTACGGGGAGATGGGGCAGAAAACATGTACGGGGAGATGGAACAGAGAATATGTACCGGGAGATGGAGCAGAGAATATGTACGGGGAAATCGGGCAGAGAATATGTACGGGGAGATGGAGCAGAGAATATGTAAGGGGAGATGGAGCAGAGAATATGTACCGGGCGATGGAGCAGAGAATATGCACGGGGAGATGGGGCAGAGAATATGTATGGGGTGATGGGGCAGAGAATATGTACGGGGAGATGGGGCAGAGAATATTTATGGGGAGATGGGGCAGAGAATATGTACGTGTAATGGGGCAGAGAATATGTACGGATGAAGGAGCAGAGAATATGTACGGGGAGATGGGGCAGAGAATATGTACGAGTGATGGAGCAGAGAATATGTACGGGGTGATGGAGCAGGAAATATGTACGGGGAGATGGAGCAGAGAATATGTACAGGGAGATGGGGCAGAGAATATGTACGGGGCGATGGAACAGAGAATATGAACGGGGAGATGCGGCAGAGAATATGTACGGGGTGATGGAACTGAGAATATGCACCAGGAGATGGAGCAGAGAATATGTACGGGGAGATGGGTCAGAGAATATGTATGGGTGATGAGGCAGAGAATATGTACGGGGTGATGGGGCAGAGAATATGTACGGGGAGATGGTGCAGAGAATATGTACGGGGATATGGGGCAGAGAATATGTACGGGGAGATGGAACAGAGAATATGTACCGGGAAATGGGGCAGAGAATATGTACTTGGGAGATGGGGCAGAGAATATGCAAGGGAGATGGGGCAGAGAATAGGTACGGGGAGATGGGGCAGAGAATAGGTACGGGGAGATGGGGCAGAAAATATGTACGGGGAGATGGGGCGGGGAATATGTACGGAGAGATGGGGCAGAGAATACGTACGGAGAGATGGGGTAGAGAATATGTACGGGGAGATGGGGCAGAGAATATGTACAGGGAGATGGGGCAGAGAATATGTACGTGTAATGGGGCAGAGAATATGTATGGGTGATGGAGCAGAGAATATGTACGTGGAGATGGGGCAGAGAATATGTACGGGGAGATGGGGCAGAGGATATGTACGGGGAGATGGAACAGAGAATACGTACCGGGAAATGGAACAGAGAATACGTACGGGGAGATGGGGCAGAGAATACGTACGGGGAGATGGGGCAGAGAATATGTACGGGGAGATGGGGCAGAGAATATGTATGGGGAGATGTGGGATAGAATATATACGGGGAGATGGGGTAGAAAATATGTATGGGGAGATGGGGCAGAGAATATGTACGGGGAGATGGGGCAGAGAATATGTACGGGGAGATGGGGCAGAGAATATGTACAGGGAGATGTGTGAGAGAATATGTACGGGGAGATGGGGCAGAGAACATGTACGCGGAGATGCGGCAGAGAATATGTACAGGGAGATGGGGCAGAGAATAGGTACGGGGAGATGGGGCAGGCAATACGCACGTGGAGATGAGGCAGAGAATATGTACGGAGAGATGGGGCAGAGATTATGTCCGGGGAGATGGGGCAGAGAATATGTACGTGTGATGGGGCAGAGAATATCTACGGGTGATGGGGCAGAGAATATGTACGGGGAGATGGAGCAGAGAATATGTACGGTGTGATGGAGCAGAGAATATGTACGGGGAGATGGGGCAGAAAACATGTACGGGGAGATGGAACAGAGAATATGTACCGGGAGATGGAGCAGAGAATATGTACGGGGAAATCGGGCAGAGAATATGTACGGGGAGATGGAGCAGAGAATATGTAAGGGGAGATGGAGCAGAGAATATGTACTGGGCGATGGAGCAGAGAATATGCACGGGGAGATGGGGCAGAGAATATGTATGGGGTGATGGGGCAGAGAATATGTACGGGGAGATGGGGCAGAGAATATTTATGGGGAGATGGGGCAGAGAATATGTACGTGTAATGGGGCAGAGAATATGTACGGATGAAGGAGCAGAGAATATGTACGGGGAGATGGGGCAGAGAATATGTACGAGTGATGGAGCAGAGAATATGTACGGGGTGATGGAGCAGGAAATATGTACGGGGAGATGGAGCAGAGAATATGTACAGGGAGATGGGGCAGAGTATATGTACGGGGCGATGGAACAGAGAATATGAACGGGGAGATGGGGCAGAGAATATGTACGGGGTGATGGAACTGAGAATATGCACCAGGAGATGGAGCAGAGAATATGTACGGGGTGATGGGGCAGAGAATATGTACGTGTAATGGTGCAGAGAATATGCATGGGTGATGGAGCAGAGAATATTTACGTGGAGATGGGGCAGAGAAATAGTACGGGGAGATGGGGCAGAGAATATGTACGGGGAGATGGAACAGAGAATATGTACCGGAAAATGGGGCCGAGAATATGTACGGGGAGATGGGGCAGAGAATATGCAAGGGAGATGGGGCAGAAAATATGTACGGGGAGATGGGGCGGGGAATATGTACGGAGAGATGGGGCAGAGAATACGTACGGAGAGATGGGGCAGAGAATATGTACGGGGAGGTGGGGCAGAGAATATGTACGGGGTGATGGGGCAGAGAATATGTACGTGTAATGGTGCAGAGAATATGCATGGGTGATGGAGCAGAGAATATTTACGTGGAGATGGGGCAGAGAATATGTACGGGGAGATGGGTCAGAGAATATGTATGGGTGATGAGGCAGAGAATATGTACGGGGTGATGGGGCAGAGAATATGTACGGGGAGATGGTGCAGAGAATATGTACGGGGATATGGGGCAGAGAATATGTACGGGGAGATGGAACAGAGAATATGTACCGGGAAATGGGGCAGAGAATATGTACTTGGGAGATGGGGCAGAGAATATGCAAGGGAGATGGGGCAGAGAATAGGTACGGGGAGATGGGGCAGAGAATAGGTACGGGGAGATGGGGCAGAAAATATGTACGGGGCGATGGGGCGGGGAATATGTACGGAGAGATGGGGCAGAGAATACGTACGGAGAGATGGGGTAGAGAATATGTACGGGGAGATGGGGCAGAGAATATGTACAGGGAGATGGGGCAGAGAATATGTACGTGTAATGGGGCAGAGAATATGTATGGGTGATGGAGCAGAGAATATGTACGTGGAGATGGGGCAGAGAATATGTACGGGGAGATGGGGCAGAGGATATGTACGGGGAGATGGAACAGAGAATACGTACCGGGAAATGGAACAGAGAATACGTACGGGGAGATGGGGCAGAGAATACGTACGGGGAGATGGGGCAGAGAATATGTACGGGGAGATGGGGCAGAGAATATGTATGGAGAGATGTGGGATAGAATATATACGGGGAGATGGGGTAGAAAATATGTATGGGGAGATGGGGCAGAGAATATGTACGGGGAGATGGGGCAGAGAATATGTACGGGGAGATGGGGCAGAGAATATGTACGGGGAGATGTGTGAGAGAATATGTACGGGGAGATGGGGCAGAGAACATGTACGCGGAGATGCGGCAGAGAATATGTACAGGGAGATGGGGCAGAGAATAGGTACGGGGAGATGGGGCAGAGAATACGCACGTGGAGATGAGGCAGAGAATATGTACGGAGAGATGGGGCAGAGATTATGTCCGGGGAGATGGGGCAGAGAATATGTACGGGTGATGGGGCAGAGAATATCTACGGGTGATGGGGCAGAGAATATGTACGGGGAGATGGAGCAGAGAATATATACGGTGTGATGGAGCAGAGAATATGTACGGGGAGATGGGGCAGAAAACATGTACGGGGAGATGGAACAGAGAATATGTACCGGGAGATGGAGCAGAGAATATGTACGGGGAAATCGGGCAGAGAATATGTACGGGGAGATGGAGCAGAGAATATGTAAGGGGAGATGGAGCAGAGAATATGTACCGGGCGATGGAGCAGAGAATATGCACGGGGAGATGGGGCAGAGAATATGTATGGGGTGATGGGGCAGAGAATATGTACGGGGAGATGGGGCAGAGAATATTTATGGGGAGATGGGGCAGAGAATATGTACGTGTAATGGGGCAGAGAATATGTACGGATGAAGGAGCAGAGAATATGTACGGGGAGATGGGGCAGAGAATATGTACGAGTGATGGAGCAGAGAATATGTACGGGGTGATGGAGCAGGAAATATGTACGGGGAAATGGAGCAGAGAATATGTACAGGGAGATGGGGCAGAGTATATGTACGGGGCGATGGAACAGAGAATATGAACGGGGAGATGGGGCAGAGAATATGTACGGGGTGATGGAACTGAGAATATGCACCAGGAGATGGAGCAGAGAATATGTACGGGGTGATGGGGCAGAGAATATGTACGTGTAATGGTGCAGAGAATATGCATGGGTGATGGAGCAGAGAATATTTACGTGGAGATGGGGCAGAGAAATAGTACGGGGAGATGGGGCAGAGAATATGTACGGGGAGATGGAACAGAGAATATGTACCGGAAAATGGGGCAGAGAATAGGTACGGGGAGATGGGGCAGAAAATATGTACGGGGAGATGGGGCGGGGAATATGTACGGAGAGATGGGGCAGAGAATACGTACGGAGAGATGGGGCAGAGAATATGTACGGGGAGATGGGGCAGAGAATATGTACGGGGAGATGGGGCAGAGAATATGTACGTGTAATGGGGCAGAGAATATGTATGGGTGATGGAGCAGAGAATATGTACGTGGAGATGGGGCAGAGAATATGTACGGGGAGATGGGGCAGAGGATATGTACGGGGAGATGGAACAGAGAATACGTACCGGGAAATGGAACAGAGAATACGTACGGGGAGATGGGGCAGAGAATACGTACGGGGAGATGGGGCAGAGAATACGTAAGGGGAGATGGTTAGAGAATACGTACTGGGAGATGGGGCAGAGAATACGTACGGGGAGATGGGGCAGAGAATATGTACGGGGAGATGGGACAGAGAATATGTACGGGGAGATGGGACAGAGAATATGTACGGGGAGATGAAGCAGAGAATATGTACGGGGAGATGGGGCAGAGAATATGTACGGGAAGATGGGGCAGAGAATATGTACGGGGAAATGGGGCAGAGAACATGTACGGGTGATGGGGCAGAGAATATGTATGGGGAGATGTGGGAGAGAATATGTACGGGGAGATGGGACAGAGAATATGTACGGGGAGATGCGGCAGAGAATATGTACGGGTGATGGGGCAGAGAAATGGTACGGGGAGATGGGGCAGAGAATATGTACGGGGAGATGGGGCAGGGAATACGTACGGGGAGATGGGGCAGAGAATATTTACGGGGAGATGGGTCAGAGAATATGTACGGGTGATGGGGCAGAGAATATGTACGGGATGATGGGGCAGGGAATACGTACGTGGAGATGGGGCAGAGAATATGTACGGGGAGATGGGTCAGAGAATATGTATGGGTGATGAGGCAGAGAATATGTACGGGGTGATGGGGCAGAGAATATGTACGGGGAGATGGTGCAGAGAATATGTACGGGGATATGGGGCAGAGAATATGTACGGGGAGATGGAACAGAGAATATGTACCGGGAAATGGGGCAGAGAATATGTACTTGGGAGATGGGGCAGAGAATATGCAAGGGAGATGGGGCAGAGAATAGGTACGGGGAGATGGGGCAGAGAATAGGTACGGGGAGATGGGGCAGAAAATATGTACGGGGAGATGGGGCGGGGAATATGTACGGAGAGATGGGGCAGAGAATACGTACGGAGAGATGGGGTAGAGAATATGTACGGGGAGATGGGGCAGAGAATATGTACAGGGAGATGGGGCAGAGAATATGTACGTGTAATTGGGCAGAGAATATGTATGGGTGATGGAGCAGAGAATATGTACGTGGAGATGGGGCAGAGAATATGTACGGGGAGATGGGGCAGAGGATATGTACGGGGAGATGGAACAGAGAATACGTACCGGGAAATGGAACAGAGAATACGTACGGGGAGATGGGGCAGAGAATACGTACGGGGAGATGGGGCAGAGAATATGTACGGGGAGTTGGGCAGAGAATATGTATGGGGAGATGTGGGATAGAATATATACGGGGAGATGGGGTAGAAAATATGTATGGGGAGATGGGGCAGAGAATATGTACGGGGAGATGGGGCAGAGAATATGTACGGGGAGATGGGGCAGAGAATATGTACGGGGAGATGTGTGAGAGAATATGTACGGGGAGATGGGGCAGAGAACATGTACGCGGAGATGCGGCAGAGAATATGTACAGGGAGATGGGGCAGAGAATAGGTACGGGGAGATGGGGCAGGCAATACGCACGTGGAGATGAGGCAGAGAATATGTACGGAGAGATGGGGCAGAGATTATGTCCAGGGAGATGGGGCAGAGAATATGTACGTGTGATGGGGCAGAGAATATCTACGGGTGATGGGGCAGAGAATATGTACGGGGAGATGGAGCAGAGAATATGTACGGTGTGATGGAGCAGAGAATATGTACGGGGAGATGGGGCAGAAAACATGTACGGGGAGATGGAACAGAGAATATGTACCGGGAGATGGAGCAGAGAATATGTACGGGGAAATCGGGCAGAGAATATGTACGGGGAGATGGAGCAGAGAATATGTAAGGGGAGATGGAGCAGAGAATATGTACCGGGCGATGGAGCAGAGAATATGCACGGGGAGATGGGGCAGAGAATATGTATGGGGTGATGGGGCAGAGAATATGTACGGGGAGATGGGGCAGAGAATATTTATGGGGAGATGGGGCAGAGAATATGTACGTGTAATGGGGCAGAGAATATGTACGGATGAAGGAGCAGAGAATATGTACGGGGAGATGGGGCAGAGAATATGTACGAGTGATGGAGCAGAGAATATGTACGGGGTGATGGAGCAGGAAATATGTACGGGGAGATGGAGCAGAGAATATGTACAGGGAGATGGGGCAGAGTATATGTACGGGGCGATGGAACAGAGAATATGAACGGGGAGATGGGGCAGAGAATATGTACGGGGTGATGGAACTGAGAATATGCACCAGGAGATGGAGCAGAGAATATGTACGGGGTGATGGGGCAGAGAATATGTACGTGTAATGGTGCAGAGAATATGCATGGGTGATGGAGCAGAGAATATTTACGTGGAGATGGGGCAGAGAAATAGTACGGGGAGATGGGGCAGAGAATATGTACGGGGAGATGGAACAGAGAATATGTACCGGAAAATGGGGCCGAGAATATGTACGGGGAGATGGGGCAGAGAATATGCAAGGGAGATGGGGCAGAGAATAGGTACGGGGAGATGGGGCAGAAAATATGTACGGGGAGATGGGGCGGGGAATATGTATGGAGAGATGGGGCAGAGAATACGTACGGAGAGATGGGGCAGAGAATATGTACGGGGAGATGGGGCAGAGAATATGTACGGGGTGATGGGGCAGAGAATATGTACGTGTAATGGTGCAGAGAATATGCATGGGTGATGGAGCAGAGAATATTTACGTGGAGATGGGGCAGAGAATATGTACGGGGAGATGGGTCAGAGAATATGTATGGGTGATGAGGCAGAGAATATGTACGGGGTGATGGGGCAGAGAATATGTACGGGGAGATGGAACAGAGAATATGTACCGGGAAATGGGGCAGAGAATATGTACTTGGGAGATGGGGCAGAGAATATGCAAGGGAGATGGGGCAGAGAATAGGTACGGGGAGATGGGGCAGAGAATAGGTACGGGGAGATGGGGCAGAAAATATGTACGGGGCGATGGGGCGGGGAATATGTACGGAGAGATGGGGCAGAGAATACGTACGGAGAGATGGGGTAGAGAATATGTACGGGGAGATGGGGCAGAGAATATGTACAGGGAGATGGGGCAGAGAATATGTACGTGTAATGGGGCAGAGAATATGTATGGGTGATGGAGCAGAGAATATGTACGTGGAGATGGGGCAGAGAATATGTACGGGGAGATGGGGCAGAGGATATGTACGGGGAGATGGAACAGAGAATACGTACCGGGAAATGGAACAGAGAATACGTACGGGGAGATGGGGCAGAGAATACGTACGGGGAGATGGGGCAGAGAATATGTACGGGGAGATGGGGCAGAGAATATGTATGGAGAGATGTGGGATAGAATATATACGGGGAGATGGGGTAGAAAATATGTATGGGGAGATGGGGCAGAGAATATGTACGGGGAGATGGGGCAGAGAATATGTACGGGGAGATGGGGCAGAGAATATGTACGGGGAGATGTGTGAGAGAATATGTACGGGGAGATGGGGCAGAGAACATGTACGCGGAGATGCGGCAGAGAATATGTACAGGGAGATGGGGCAGAGAATAGGTACGGGGAGATGGGGCAGAGAATACGCACGTGGAGATGAGGCAGAGAATATGTACGGAGAGATGGGGCAGAGATTATGTCCGGGGAGATGGGGCAGAGAATATGTACGGAGAGATGGGGCAGAGAATATCTACGGGTGATGGGGCAGAGAATATGTACGGGGAGATGGAGCAGAGAATATGTACGGTGTGATGGAGCAGAGAATATGTACGGGGAGATGGGGCAGAAAACATGTACGGGGAGATGGAACAGAGAATATGTACCGGGAGATGGAGCAGAGAATATGTACGGGGAAATCGGGCAGAGAATATGTACGGGGAGATGGAGCAGAGAATATGTAAGGGGAGATGGAGCAGAGAATATGTACCGGGCGATGGAGCAGAGAATATGCACGGGGAGATGGGGCAGAGAATATGTATGGGGTGATGGGGCAGAGAATATGTACGGGGAGATGGGGCAGAGAATATTTATGGGGAGATGGGGCAGAGAATATGTACGTGTAATGGGGCAGAGAATATGTACGGATGAAGGAGCAGAGAATATGTACGGGGAGATGGGGCAGAGAATATGTACGAGTGATGGAGCAGAGAATATGTACGGGGTGATGGAGCAGGAAATATGTACGGGGAGATGGAGCAGAGAATATGTACAGGGAGATGGGGCAGAGTATATGTACGGGGCGATGGAACAGAGAATATGAACGGGGAGATGGGGCAGAGAATATGTACGGGGTGATGGAACTGAGAATATGCACCAGGAGATGGAGCAGAGAATATGTACGGGGTGATGGGGCAAAGAATATGTACGTGTAATGGTGCAGAGAATATGCATGGGTGATGGAGCAGAGAATATTTACGTGGAGATGGGGCAGAGAAATAGTACGTGGAGATGGGGCAGAGAATATGTACGGGGAGATGGAACAGAGAATATGTACCGGAAAATGGGGCCGAGAATATGTACGGGGAGATGGGGCAGAGAATATGCAAGGGAGATGGGGCAGAGAATAGGTACGGGGAGATGGGGCAGAAAATATGTACGGGGAGATGGGGCGGGGAATATGTACGGAGAGATGGGGCAGAGAATACGTACGGAGAGATGGGGCAGAGAATATGTACGGGGAGATGGGGCAGAGAATATGTACGGGGAGATGGGGCAGAGAATATGTACGTGTAATGGGGCAGAGAATATGTATGGGTGATGGAGCAGAGAATATGTACGTGGAGATGGGGCAGAGAATATGTACGGGGAGATGGGGCAGAGGATATGTACGGGGAGATGGAACAGAGAATACGTACCGGGAAATGGAACAGAGAATACGTACGGGGAGATGGGGCAGAGAATACGTACGGGGAGATGGGGCAGAGAATACGTAAGGGGAGATGGTTAGAGAATACGTACTGGGAGATGGGGCAGAGAATACGTACGGGGAGATGGGGCAGAGAATATGTACGGGGAGATGGGGCAGAGAATATGTACGGGGAGATGGGACAGAGAATATGTACGGGGAGATGGGACAGAGAATATGTACGGGGAGATGAAGCAGAGAATATGTACGGGGAGATGGGGCAGAGAATATGTACGGGAAGATGGGGCAGAGAATATGTACGGGGAAATGGGGCAGAGAACATGTACGGGTGATGGGGCAGAGAATATGTATGGGGAGATGTGGGAGAGAATATGTACGGGGAGGTGGGACAGAGAATATGTACGGGGAGATGCGGCAGAGAATATGTACGGGTGATGGGGCAGAGAAATGGTACGGGGAGATGGGGCAGAGAATATGTACGGGGAGATGGGGCAGGGAATACGTACGGGGAGATGGGGCAGAGAATATTTACGGGGAGATGGGTCAGAGAATATGTACGGGTGATGGGGCAGAGAATATGTACGGGATGATGGGGCAGGGAATACGTACGGGGAGATGGGGCAGAGAATATGTACGGGGAGATGGGACAGAGAATATGTACGGGGAGATGTGGGAGAGAATGTGTACGGGGAGATGGGGCAGAGAATATGTACGGGGAGATGTGGGAGAGAATATGTACTGGGAGATGGGCCGGAGAATATGTACGGAGAGATGTGGCAGAGATTATGTACGGTGAGATGGGGCAGAGAATATGTACGGGTAAATGGGGCAGAGATTATGTACGGGGAGATGGGGCAGAGAATATCTACGGGGAGATGGGGCAGAGAATATGTACGGGGAGATGTGGTGAGAACATGTACGGGGAGATGGGGCAGAGAATATGTACGGGGAGATGCGGCAGAGAATATGTACGGGTGATGGGGCAGAGAATTGGTACGGGGAGATGGGGCAGAGAATATGTACGGGGAGATGGGGCAGGGAGTACGTACAGGGAGATGGGGCAGAGAATATGTACGGGGAGATGGGTCAGGGAATATGTATGGGGAGATGGGGCAGAGAACATGTACGCGGAGATGCGGCAGAGAATATGTACAGGGAGATGGGGCAGAGAATAGGTACGGGGAGATGGGGCAGAGAATACGCACGTGGAGATGAGGCAGAGAATATGTACGGAGAGATGGGGCAGAGATTATGTCCGGGGAGATGGGGCAGAGAATATGTACGGGTGATGGGGCAGAGAATATCTACGGGTGATGGGGCAGAGAATATGTACGGGGAGATGGAGCAGAGAATATGTACGGTGTGATGGAGCAGAGAATATGTACGGGGAGATGGGGCAGAAAACATGTACGGGGAGATGGAACAGAGAATATGTACCGGGAGATGGAGCAGAGAATATGTACGGGGAAATCGGGCAGAGAATATGTACGGGGAGATGGAGCAGAGAATATGTAAGGGGAGATGGAGCAGAGAATATGTACCGGGCGATGGAGCAGAGAATATGCACGGGGAGATGGGGCAGAGAATATGTATGGGGTGATGGGGCAGAGAATATGTACGGGGAGATGGGGCAGAGAATATTTATGGGGAGATGGGGCAGAGAATATGTACGTGTAATGGGGCAGAGAATATGTACGGATGAAGGAGCAGAGAATATGTACGGGGAGATGGGGCAGAGAATATGTACGAGTGATGGAGCAGAGAATATGTACGGGGTGATGGAGCAGGAAATATGTACGGGGAGATGGAGCAGAGAATATGTACAGGGAGATGGGGCAGAGTATATGTACGGGGCGATGGAACAGAGAATATGAACGGGGAGATGGGGCAGAGAATATGTACGGGGTGATGGAACTGAGAATATGCACCAGGAGATGGAGCAGAGAATATGTACGGGGTGATGGGGCAGAGAATATGTACGTGTAATGGTGCAGAGAATATGCATGGGTGATGGAGCAGAGAATATTTACGTGGAGAAGGGGCAGAGAAATAGTACGGGGAGATGGGGCAGAGAATATGTACGGGGAGATGGAACAGAGAATATGTACCGGAAAATGGGGCCGAGAATATGTACGGGGAGATGGGGCAGAGAATATGCAAGGGAGATGGGGCAGAGAATAGGTAAGGGGAGATGGGGCAGAAAATATGTACGGGGAGATGGGGCGGGGAATATGTACGGAGAGATGGGGCAGAGAATACGTACGGAGAGATGGGGCAGAGAATATGTACGGGGAGATGGGGCAGAGAATATGTACGGGGAGATGGGGCAGAGAATATGTACGTGTAATGGGGCAGAGAATATGTATGGGTGATGGAGCAGAGAATATGTACGTGGAGATGGGGCAGAGAATATGTACGGGGAGATGGGGCAGAGGATATGTACGGGGAGATGGAACAGAGAATACGTACCGGGAAATGGAACAGAGAATACGTACGGGGAGATGGGGCAGAGAATACGTACGGGGAGATGGGGCAGAGAATACGTAAGGGGAGATGGTTAGAGAATACGTACTGGGAGATGGGGCAGAGAATACGTACGGGGAGATGGGGCAGAGAATATGTACGGGGAGATGGGGCAGAGAATATGTACGGGGAGATGGGACAGAGAATATGTACGGGGAGATGGGACAGAGAATATGTACGGGGAGATGAAGCAGAGAATATGTACGGGGAGATGGGGCAGAGAATATGTACGGGAAGATGGGGCAGAGAATATGTACGGGGAAATGGGGCAGAGAACATGTACGGGTGATGGGGCAGAGAATATGTATGGGGAGATGTGGGAGAGAATATGTACGGGGAGATGGGACAGAGAATATGTACGGGGAGATGCGGCAGAGAATATGTACGGGTGATGGGGCAGAGAAATGGTACGGGGAGATGGGGCAGAGAATATGTACGGGGAGATGGGGCAGGGAATACGTACGGGGAGATGGGGCAGAGAATATTTACGGGGAGATGGGTCAGAGAATATGTACGGGTGATGGGGCAGAGAATATGTACGGGATGATGGGGCAGGGAATACGTACGGGGAGATGGGGCAGAGAATATGTACGGGGAGATGGGACAGAGAATATGTACGGGGAGATGTGGGAGAGAATGTGTACGGGGAGATGGGGCAGAGAATATGTACGGGGAGATGTGGGAGAGAATATGTACTGGGAGATGGGCCGGAGAATATGTACGGAGAGATGTGGCAGAGATTATGTACGGTGAGATGGGGCAGAGAATATGTACGGGTAAATGGGGCAGAGATTATGTACGGGGAGATGGGGCAGAGAATATCTACGGGGAGATGGGGCAGAGAATATGTACGGGGAGATGTGGTGAGAACATGTACGGGGAGATGGGGCAGAGAATATGTACGGGGAGATGCGGCAGAGAATATGTACGGGTGATGGGGCAGAGAATTGGTACGGGGAGATGGGGCAGAGAATATGTACGGGGAGATGGGGCAGGGAGTACGTACAGGGAGATGGGGCAGAGAATATGTACGGGGAGATGGGTCAGGGAATATGTATGGGTGATGAGGCAGAGAATATGTACGGGGTGATGGGGCAGAGAATATGTACGGGGAGATGGTGCAGAGAATATGTACGGGGATATGGGGCAGAGAATATGTACGGGGAGATGGAACAGAGAATATGTACCGGGAAATGGGGCAGAGAATATGTACTTGGGAGATGGGGCAGAGAATATGCACGGGAGATGGGGCAGAGAATATGTATGGGGAGATGGGGCAGAGAATACGTACGGGGAGATGGGGCAGAGAATACGTACGGGGAGATGGGGCAGAGAATACGTACGGGGGGATGGGGCAGAGAATACGTAAGGGGAGATGGTTAGAGAATACGTACTGGGAGATAGGGCAGAGAATATGTACAGGGAGATGGGGCAGAGAATATGTACGGGGAGATGGGGCAGAGAATATGTACGGGGAGATGCGTGAGAGAATATGTACGGGGAGATGGGGCAGAGAACATGTACGCGGGGATGCGGCAGAGAATATGTACAGGGAGATGGAGCAGAGAATATGTACGGGGAGATGGGGCAGAGAATATGTACGGGGGATGGGGCAGAGAATAGGTACGGGGTGATGGGGCAGAGAATACGTACGGGGAGATGGGGCAGAGAATACGTACGGGGAGATGGGGCAGAGAATATGAACGGGGAGATGGGGCAGAGAATGTGTACGGGGAGATGGAGCAGAGAATATGTACGGGGAGATGGGGCAGAGAATATGTACGGGGAAATGGGGCAGAGAATATGTACGGGTGATGGGGCAGAGACTATGTACGGGGAGATGGGGCAGAGAATATGTACGGGGAGATTGAGCAGAGAATATGTACGGGGAGATGGGGCAGAGAATATGTACGGGAGATGGGGCAGAGAATAGGTACGGGGAGATGGGGCAGAGAATACGCACGGGGAGATGAGGCAGAGAATATGTACGGAGAGATGGGGCAGAGATTATGTCCGGGGAGATGAGGCAGAGAATATGTACGGGTGATGGGGCAGAGAATATCTACGGGTGATGGGGCAGAGAACACGTACGGGGAGATGGAGCACAGAATATGTACGGTGTGATGGGGCAGAGAATATGTACGGGGAGATGGGGCAGAAAATATGTACGGGGAGATGGAACAGAGAATATGTACTGGGAGATGGAGCAGAGAATATGTACGGGGAAATGGGGCACAGAATATGTTCGGGGAGATGGAGCAGAGAATATGTACGGGGTGATGGAGCCGAGAATAAGTACGGGGAGATGGGGCAGAGAATATGTACGGGGAGATGGGGCAGAGAATATGTACGTGTAATGGGGCAGAGAATATGTACGGGTGATGGCGCAGAGAATATGTACGGGGAGATGGAACAGAGAATATGTACGGGGAGATGGGGCAGAGAATATGTCAGGGGAGATGGAGCAGAGAATATGTACCGGGAGATGGAGCAGAGAATATGCACGGGGAGATGGGGCAAAGAATATGTACGGGGAGATGGGGCAGAGAATATGTACGTGATATGGGGCATAGAATAGGTATTGGGAGATGTATCAGAGAATATGCACGGGGAGATGGGGCAGAGAATATGTACGGGGAAATGGAACAGACAATATGTACTGGTGATGGGGCAGAGAATATGTACGGGTGATTGGGGGGAGAATATGTACAGGGTGAAGGGGCAGAGAATATGTACGGGTGATTGGGGGGAGAATATGTACGGGGTGAAGGGGCAGAGAATATGTACGGGGAGATGGAGCAGAGAATATGTACGGGGAGATGGAGCAGAGAATATGTATGGGGAGATGGGGCAGAGAATATGAACGGGGAGATGGGCAGAGAATATCTACATGTAATGGGGCAGAGAATACGTACGGGTGATGGAGCAGAGAATATGTACATGGACATGGGGCAGAGAATATGTACGGGGAGATGGGGCAGAGAATATGTACGGGGAGATGGAACAGAAAATATGTACCGGGAAATGGCACAGAGAATACGTACGGGGAGATGGGGCAGAGAATACGTACGGGGAGATGGGGCAGAGAATACGTATGGGGAGATGGGGCAGAGAATACGTACGGGGAGATGGGGCAGAGAATATGTACGGGGAGATGGGGCAGAGAATATGTATGGGAAGATGTGGGAGAGAATATGTACGGGGAGATGGGGCAGAGAATATGTACGGGAAGATGGGGCAGAGAATATGTACGGGGAAATGGGGCAGAGAACATGTACGGGTGATGGGGCAGAGAATATGTATGGGGAGATGTGGCAGAGAATATGTACGGGGAGATGGGACAGAGAATATGTACGGGGAGATGCGGCAGAGAATATGTACGGGTGATGGGGCAGAGAAATGGTACGGGGAGATGGGGCAGAGAATATGTACGGGGAGATGGGGCAGGGAATACGTACGGGGAGATGGGGCAGAGAATATTTACGGGGAGATGGGTCAGAGAATATGTACGGGATGATGGGGCAGGGAATACGTACGGGGAGATGGGGCAGAGAATATGTACGGGGAGATGGGACAGAGAATATGTACGGGGAGATGTGGGAGAGAATGTGTACGGGGAGATGGGGCAGAGAATATGTACGGGGAGATGTGGGAGAGAATATGTACTGGGAGATGGGCCGGAGAATATGTACGGAGAGATGTGGCAGAGATTATGTACGGCGAGATGGGGCAGAGAATATGTACGGGTAAATGGGGCTGAGATTGTGTACGGGGAGATGGGGGCAGAGAATATCTACGGGGAGATGGGGCAGAGAACATGTACGCGGAGATGCGGCAGAGAATATGTACAGGGAGATGGGGCAGAGAATAGGTACGGGGAGATGGGGCAGAGAATACGCACGTGGAGATGAGGCAGAGAATATGTACGGAGAGATGGGGCAGAGATTATGTCCGGGGAGATGGGGCAGAGAATATGTACGGGTGATGGGGCAGAGAATATCTACGGGTGATGGGGCAGAGAATATGTACGGGGAGATGGAGCAGAGAATATGTACGGTGTGATGGAGCAGAGAATATGTACGGGGAGATGGGGCAGAAAACATGTACGGGGAGATGGAACAGAGAATATGTACCGGGAGATGGAGCAGAGAATATGTACGGGGAAATCGGGCAGAGAATATGTACGGGGAGATGGGGCAGAGAATATGTATGGGAAGATGTGGGAGAGAATATGTACGGGGAGATGGGGCAGAGAATATGTACGGGAAGATGGGGCAGAGAATATGTACGGGGAAATGGGGCAGAGAACATGTACGGGTGATGGGGCAGAGAATATGTATGGGGAGATGTGGCAGAGAATATGTACGGGGAGATGGGACAGAGAATATGTACGGGGAGATGCGGCAGAGAATATGTACGGGTGATGGGGCAGAGAAATGGTACGGGGAGATGGGGCAGAGAATATGTACGGGGAGATGGGGCAGGGAATACGTACGGGGAGATGGGGCAGAGAATATTTACGGGGAGATGGGTCAGAGAATATGTACGGGATGATGGGGCAGGGAATACGTACGGGGAGATGGGGCAGAGAATATGTACGGGGAGATGGGACAGAGAATATGTACGGGGAGATGTGGGAGAGAATGTGTACGGGGAGATGGGGCAGAGAATATGTACGGGGAGATGTGGGAGAGAATATGTACTGGGAGATGGGCCGGAGAATATGTACGGAGAGATGTGGCAGAGATTATGTACGGCGAGATGGGGCAGAGAATATGTACGGGTAAATGGGGCTGAGATTGTGTACGGGGAGATGGGGCAGAGAATATCTACGGGGAGATGGGGCAGAGAATATGTACGGGGAGATGTGGTGAGAATATGTACAGGGAGATGGGGCAGAGAATATGTACGGGGAGATGCGGCAGAGAATATGTACGGGTGATGGGGCAGAGAATTGGTACGGGGAGATGGGGCAGAGAATATGTACGGGGAGATGGGGCAGAGAATATGTATGGGTGATGAGGCAGAGAATATGTACGGGGTGATGGGGCAGAGAATATGTACGGGGAGATGGTGCAGAGAATATGTACGGGGATATGGGGCAGAGAATATGTACGGGGAGATGGAACAGAGAATATGTACCGGGAAATGGGGCAGAGAATATGTACTTGGGAGATGGGGCAGAGAATATGCACGGGAGATGGGGCAGAGAATATGTACGGGGAGATGGGGCAGAGAATAGGTACGGGGAGATGGGGCAGAGAATATGTACGGGGAGATGGGGCCGAGAATATGTACGGAGAGATGGGGCAGAGAATAAGTACGGAGAGATGGGGCAGAGATTATGAACTGGGAGATGTGGCAGAGAATATGTACGGTGAGATGGGGCTGAGAATACGTACGGGGAGATGGGGCAGAGAATACGTATGGGGAGATGGGGCAGAGAATACGTACGGAGAGATGGGGCAGGGATTATGTACGGGGAGATGTGGCAGAGAATATGTACGGGGAGATGGGGCAGAGAATATGTACGGGGAGATGGGGCAGAGGATATGTACGGGGAGATGTGGGAGAGAATATGTACGGGGATATGGGGCAGAGAATATGTACGGAGAGATGGGGCAGAGAATATGTACGGGGAGATGGGGCAGAGAATATGTACGGGGTGATGGAGCAGGAAATATGTACGGGGAGATGGAGCAGAGAATATGTACGGGGAGATGGGGCAGAGAATATGTACGGGGTGATGGAACAGAGAATATGAACGGGGAGATGGGGCAGAAAATATGTACGGGGAGAAAGAACCGAGAATATGTACCAGGAGATGGAGCAGAGAATATGTACGGAGAGATGGGGCAGAGATTATGTACGGGTAGATGGGGCAGTGAATATGCACGGGGAGATGGGGCAGAGATTATGTTAGGGGAGATGGGGCAGAGAATATGTATGGGGAGATGGGGCAGAGAACATGTACGGGGAGATGGGGCAGAGAATATGTACCGATGATGGGGCAGAGAATATATACGGGGTAAAGTGTCAGAGAATATGTACGGGGAGATCGGGCAGAGAATATGTACGGGGAGATGGAGCAGAGAATATGTACTGGGAGATCAGGCAGAGAATATGTACGGGGAGATGGGGCAGAGAATATGTACGTGTAATGGGGCAGAGAATATGTACGGGTGATGGAGCAGAGAATCTGCACGTGGAGATGGGGCAGAGAATATGTACGGGGAGATGGGGCAGAGAATATGTACGGGGAGATGGGGCAGAGAATATGTACGGGGAGATGGGGCAGAGAATATGTATGGGAAGATGTGGGAGAGAATATGTACGGGGAGATGGGGCAGAGAATATGTACGGGAAGATGGGGCAGAGAATATGTACGGGGAAATGGGGCAGAGAACATGTACGGGTGATGGGGCAGAGAATATGTATGGGGAGATGTGGCAGAGAATATGTACGGGGAGATGGGACAGAGAATATGTACGGGGAGATGCGGCAGAGAATATGTACGGGTGATGGGGCAGAGAAATGGTACGGGGAGATGGGGCAGAGAATATGTACGGGGAGATGGGGCAGGGAATACGTACGGGGAGATGGGGCAGAGAATATTTACGGGGAGATGGGTCAGAGAATATGTACGGGATGATGGGGCAGGGAATACGTACGGGGAGATGGGGCAGAGAATATGTACGGGGAGATGGGACAGAGAATATGTACGGGGAGATGTGGGAGAGAATGTGTACGGGGAGATGGGGCAGAGAATATGTACGGGGAGATGTGGGAGAGAATATGTACTGGGAGATGGGCCGGAGAATATGTACGGAGAGATGTGGCAGAGATTATGTACGGCGAGATGGGGCAGAGAATATGTACGGGTAAATGGGGCTGAGATTGTGTACGGGGAGATGGGGCAGAGAATATCTACGGGGAGATGGGGCAGAGAACATGTACGCGGAGATGCGGCAGAGAATATGTACAGGGAGATGGGGCAGAGAATAGGTACGGGGAGATGGGGCAGAGAATACGCACGTGGAGATGAGGCAGAGAATATGTACGGAGAGATGGGGCAGAGATTATGTCCGGGGAGATGGGGCAGAGAATATGTACGGGTGATGGGGCAGAGAATATCTACGGGTGATGGGGCAGAGAATATGTACGGGGAGATGGAGCAGAGAATATGTACGGTGTGATGGAGCAGAGAATATGTACGGGGAGATGGGGCAGAAAACATGTACGGGGAGATGGAACAGAGAATATGTACCGGGAGATGGAGCAGAGAATATGTACGGGGAAATCGGGCAGAGAATATGTACGGGGAGATGGGGCAGAGAATATGTATGGGAAGATGTGGGAGAGAATATGTACGGGGAGATGGGGCAGAGAATATGTACGGGAAGATGGGGCAGAGAATATGTACGGGGAAATGGGGCAGAGAACATGTACGGGTGATGGGGCAGAGAATATGTATGGGGAGATGTGGCAGAGAATATGTACGGGGAGATGGGACAGAGAATATGTACGGGGAGATGCGGCAGAGAATATGTACGGGTGATGGGGCAGAGAAATGGTACGGGGAGATGGGGCAGAGAATATGTACGGGGAGATGGGGCAGGGAATACGTACGGGGAGATGGGGCAGAGAATATTTACGGGGAGATGGGTCAGAGAATATGTACGGGATGATGGGGCAGGGAATACGTACGGGGAGATGGGGCAGAGAATATGTACGGGGAGATGGGACAGAGAATATGTACGGGGAGATGTGGGAGAGAATGTGTACGGGGAGATGGGGCAGAGAATATGTACGGGGAGATGTGGGAGAGAATATGTACTGGGAGATGGGCCGGAGAATATGTACGGAGAGATGTGGCAGAGATTATGTACGGCGAGATGGGGCAGAGAATATGTACGGGTAAATGGGGCTGAGATTGTGTACGGGGAGATGGGGCAGAGAATATCTACGGGGAGATGGGGCAGAGAATATGTACGGGGAGATGTGGTGAGAATATGTACAGGGAGATGGGGCAGAGAATATGTACGGGGAGATGCGGCAGAGAATATGTACGGGTGATGGGGCAGAGAATTGGTACGGGGAGATGGGGCAGAGAATATGTACGGGGAGATGGGGCAGAGAATATGTATGGGTGATGAGGCAGAGAATATGTACGGGGTGATGGGGCAGAGAATATGTACGGGGAGATGGTGCAGAGAATATGTACGGGGATATGGGGCAGAGAATATGTACGGGGAGATGGAACAGAGAATATGTACCGGGAAATGGGGCAGAGAATATGTACTTGGGAGATGGGGCAGAGAATATGCACGGGAGATGGGGCAGAGAATATGTACGGGGAGATGGGGCAGAGAATAGGTACGGGGAGATGGGGCAGAGAATATGTACGGGGAGATGGGGCCGAGAATATGTACGGAGAGATGGGGCAGAGAATAAGTACGGAGAGATGGGGCAGAGATTATGAACTGGGAGATGTGGCAGAGAATATGTACGGTGAGATGGGGCTGAGAATACGTACGGGGAGATGGGGCAGAGAATACGTATGGGGAGATGGGGCAGAGAATACGTACGGAGAGATGGGGCAGGGATTATGTACGGGGAGATGTGGCAGAGAATATGTACGGGGAGATGGGGCAGAGAATATGTACGGGGAGATGGGGCAGAGGATATGTACGGGGAGATGTGGGAGAGAATATGTACGGGGATATGGGGCAGAGAATATGTACGGAGAGATGGGGCAGAGAATATGTACGGGGAGATGGGGCAGAGAATATGTACGGGGTGATGGAGCAGGAAATATGTACGGGGAGATGGAGCAGAGAATATGTACGGGGAGATGGGGCAGAGAATATGTACGGGGTGATGGAACAGAGAATATGAACGGGGAGATGGGGCAGAAAATATGTACGGGGAGAAAGAACCGAGAATATGTACCAGGAGATGGAGCAGAGAATATGTACGGAGAGATGGGGCAGAGATTATGTACGGGTAGATGGGGCAGTGAATATGCACGGGGAGATGGGGCAGAGATTATGTTAGGGGAGATGGGGCAGAGAATATGTATGGGGAGATGGGGCAGAGAACATGTACGGGGAGATGGGGCAGAGAATATGTACCGATGATGGGGCAGAGAATATATACGGGGTAAAGTGTCAGAGAATATGTACGGGGAGATCGGGCAGAGAATATGTACGGGGAGATGGAGCAGAGAATATGTACTGGGAGATCAGGCAGAGAATATGTACGGGGAGATGGGGCAGAGAATATGTACGTGTAATGGGGCAGAGAATATGTACGGGTGATGGAGCAGAGAATCTGCACGTGGAGATGGGGCAGAGAATATGTACGGGGAGATGGGGCAGAGAATATGTACGGGGAGATGGGGCAGAGAATATGTACGGGGAGATGGGTCAAAGAAAATGTACGGGTGATGGGGCAGAAAATATGTACGGGGAGATGGAACAGAGAATATGGACCGGGAGATGGAGCAGAGAATATGTACGGGGTGATGGAGCAGAGAATAAGTACGTGGAGATGGAACAGAGAATACGTACCGGGAAATGGAACAGAGAGTACGTACGGGGAGATGGGGCAGAGAATACGTACGGGGAGATGGGGCAGAGAATATGTACGGGGAGATGGGGCAGAGAATATGTATGGGGAGATGTGGGATAGAATATATACGGGGAGATGGGGTAGAGAATATGTACGGGGAGATGGGGCAGAGCATACGTACGGGGAGATGGTTAGAGAATACGTACGGGGAGATGGGGCAGAGAATACATACGGGGAGATGGGGCAGAGAATACGTACGGGGAGATGGTTAGAGAATACGTACGGGGAGATGGGGCAGAGAATACGTATGGGGAGATGGGGCAGAGAATATGTACGGGGAGATGGGGCAGAAAATATGTACGGGGAGATGGAACAGAGAATATGGACCGGGAGATGGAGCAGAGAATATGTACGGGGTGATGGAGCAGAGAATAAGTACGTGGAGATGGGGCAGAGAATATGTACGGGGAGATGGAACAGAGAATATGTACGGGGAGATGGGGCAGAGAATATGCACGGGGAGATGGGGCACAGAATATGTACGGGGAGATGGGGCAGAGAATATGTACGGGGAGATGGGGCAGAGAATATGTACGGGATATGGGGCATAGAATAGGTATGGGGAGATGTATCAGAGAATACGTACGGGGAGATGGGGCAGAGAATACGTACAGGGAGATGGGGCAGAGAATATGTACGGAGAGATGGGGCAGAGATTATGTACGGGGAGATGGGGCAGAGAATATGTACGGGGAGATGGGGCAGAGAATATGTACGGGGAGATGTGGGAGAGATTGTGTACGGGGAGATGGGGCAGAGAATATGTACGGAGGGATGGGGCAGAGATTATGTACGGCGAGATGGGGCAGAGAACATGTACGGGGAGATGGGGCAGAGATTATGTTAGGGGAGAAGGGGCAGAGTATATGTAAGGGGAGATGGGGCAGAGAATATGTACGGGGAGATGGGGCAGGTAATATGTACGGGGTGATGGGGCAGAGAATATGTACGGGGAGATGGGGCAGAGAATATGTACGGGGAGATGGAGCAGAGAATATGTACGGGGAGATGGAGCAGAGAATATGCACCGGGAAATGGGGCAGAGAATATGTACGGGGAGATGCGGCAGAGAATATGTACGGGAGATGGGGCAGAGAATAGGTATGGGGAGATGGGGCAGAGAATAGGTACGGGGAGATGGGGCAGAGAATACGTACGGGGAGATAGGGCAGAGAATACGCACCGGGAGATGGTTAGAGAATATGTACGGTGACATGGTGCAGAGAATATGTACGGGGAGATGGGACAGAGCATATGTACGGGGAGATGGGGCAGAGAATAGGTACGGGAGATGGGGTAGAGAATATGTACGGGGAGATGGAACAGAGAATATGTACCGGGAAATGGAACAGACAATATGTACTGGTGATGGGGCAGAGAATATGTACGGGTGATTGGGGGGAGAATATGTACGGGGTGAAGGGGCAGGGAATATGTACGGGGAGATGGTGCAGAGAATATGTACGGGGAGATGCAGCAGAGAATATGTATGGGGAGATGGGGCAGAGAATATGAACGGGGAGATGGGCAGAGAATATCTACATGTAATGGGGCAGAGAATATGTACGGGTGATGGAGCAGAGAATATGTACGTGGACATGGGGCAGAGAATATGTACGGGGAGATGGGGCAGAGAATATGTACGGGGAGATGGAACAGAAAATATGTACCGGGAAATGGCACAGAGAATACGTACGGGGAGATGGGGCAGAGAATACGTACGGGGAGATGGGGCAGAGAATACGTACGGGGAGATGGGGCAGAGAATATGTACGGGGAGATGGGGCAGAGAATATGTACGGGGAGATGGGGCAGAGAATATGTATGGGAAGATGTGGGAGAGAATATGTATGGGGAGATGGGACAGAGAATATGTACGGGGAGATGGAGCAGAGAATATGTACGGGGAGATGGGGCAGAGAATATGTACGGGGAAATGGGGCAGAGAATATGTGTGGGGAGATGTGGGAGAGAATATGTACGGGGAGATGGGGCAGAGAATATGTACGGGATGATGGAGCAGAGAATATGTACGGGAAGATGGGGCAGAGAATACGTACGGGGAAATGGGGCAGAGAACATGTACGGGTGATGGGGCAGAGAATATGTATGGGGAGATGTGGGAGAGAATATGTACGGGGAGATGGGACAGAGAATATGTACGGGGAGATGCGGCAGAGAATATGTACGGGTGATGGGGCAGAGAAATGGTACGGGGAGATGGGGCAGAGAATATGTACGGGGAGATGGGGCAGGGAATACGTACGGGGAGATGGGGCAGAGAATATTTACGGGGAGATGGGTCAGAGAATATGTACGGGTGATGGGGCAGAGAATATGTACGGGGTGATGGGGCAGGGAATACGTACGGGGAGATGGGGCAGAGAATATGTACGGGGAGATGGGACAGAGAATATGTACGGGGAGATGTGGGAGAGAATGTGTACGGGGAGATGGGGCAGAGAATATGTACGGGGAGATGTGGGAGAGAATATGTACTGGGAGATGGGCCGGAGAATATGTACGGAGAGATGAGGCAGAGATTATGTACGGGGTGATGGGGCAGAGAATATGTACGGGTAAATGGGGCAGAGATTATGTACGGGGAGATGGGGCAGGGAATACGTACGGGGAGATGGGGCAGAGAATATTTACGGGGAGATGGGTCAGAGAATATGTACGGGTGATGGGGCAGAGAATATGTACGGGGTGATGGGGCAGGGAATACGTACGGGGAGATGGGGCAGAGAATATGTACGGGGAGATGGGACAGAGAATATGTACGGGGAGATGTGGGAGAGAATGTGTACGGGGAGATGGGGCAGAGAATATGTACGGGGAGATGTGGGAGAGAATATGTACTGGGAGATGGGCCGGAGAATATGTACGGAGAGATGTGGCAGAGATTATGTACGGGGTGATGGGGCAGAGAATATGTACGGGTAAATGGGGCAGAGATTATGTACGGGGAGATGGGGCAGAGAATATCTACGGGGAGATGGGGCAGAGAATATGTACGGGGAGATGTGGTGAGAATATGTACGGGGAGATGCGGCAGAGAATATGTACGGGTGATGGGGCAGAGAATTGGTACGGGGAGATGGGGCAGAGAATATGTACGGGGAGATGGGGCAGGGAATACGTACGGGGAGATGGGGCAGAGAATATGTACGGGGAGATGGGTCAGAGAATATGTACGAGTGATGAGGCAGAGAATATGTACGGGGAGATGGGGCAGACAATAGGTACGGGGAGATGGTGCAGAGAATATGTACGGGGATATGGGGCCGAGAATATGTACGGAGAGATGGGGCAGAGAATACGTACGGAGAGATGGGGCAGAGATTATGTACGGGGAGATGTGGTAGAGAATATGTACGGTGAGTTGGGGCTGAGAATACGTACGGGGAGATGGGGCAGAGAATACGTACGGGGAGATGGGGCAGAGAATACGTACGGAGAGATGGGGCAGGGATTATGTACGGGGAGATGGGGCAGAGGATATGTACGGGGAGATGTGGGAGAGAATATGTACGGGGAGATGGGGCAGAGAATATGTACGGAGAGATGGGGCAGAGAATATGTACGGGGAGATGGGGCAGAGAATATGTACGGGGTGATGGAGCAGGAAATATGTACGGGGAGATGGAGCAGAGAATATGTACGGGGAGATGGGGCAGAGGATATGTACGGGGTGATGGAAGAAAGAATATGAACGGGGAGATGGGGCAGAAAATATGTACGGGGAGAAAGAACCGAGAATATGTACCAGGAGTTGGAGCAGAGAATATGTACGGAGAGATGGGGCAGAGATTATGTACGGGTAGATGGGGCAGTGAATATGCACGGGGAGATGGGGCAGAGATTATGTTAGGGGAGATGGGGCAGAGAATATGTACGGGGAGATGGGGCAGAGAACATGCACGGGGAGATGGGGCAGAGAATATGTACCGATGATGGGGCAGAGAATATGTACGGGGTAAAGTGTCAGAGAATATGTACGGGGAGATCGGGCAGAGAATACGTACGGGGAGATGGTTAGAGAATACGTACGGGGAGATGGGGTAGAGAATATTTACGGGGAGATGGGGCAGAGAATATCTACGGGGAGATGGGGCAGAGAATATGTACGTGTAATGGGGCCGGGAATATGTACGGGTGATGGAGCAGAGAATATGTACGTGGAGATGGGGCAGTGAATATGTACGGGGAGATGGGGCAGAGAATATGTACGGGTGATGGGGCAGAGAATATGTACGGGGAGATGGGGCAGAGAATATTTACGGGGAGATGGAAGAGAGAATATGCACCGGGAAATGGGGCAGAGAATATGTACGGGGAGATGTGGCAGAGAATATGTACGGGGAGATGGTTAGAGAATATGTACGGGGAGATGGGGTAGAGAATACGTATGGGGAGATGGGGCAAAGAATACGTACGGGGAGATGGTTAGAGAATACGTACGGGGAGATGGGGCAGAGAATATGTACGGGGAGATGGGGCAGAGAATATGTACAGGGAGATGGGGCTGAGAATATGTATGGGGAGATGTGGGAGAGAATATGTACGGGGAGATGGGGCAGAGAATATGTACGGGGAGATGGGGCAGAGAATATGTACGGGGAGATGGAGCAGAGAATATGTACGGGGAGATGGGGCAGAGAATATGTACGGGAGATGGGGCAGAGAATAGGTACGGGGAGATGGGGCAGAGAATACGTACGGGGAGATGGGGCAGAGAATACGTATGGGGAGATGGGGCAGATATTATGTATGGGGAGATGGGGCCGAGAATATGTACGGGGAGATGGAGCAGAGAATATTTACGGGGAGATGGTTAGAGAATACGTACGGGGAGATGGGGCAGAGAATACGTACGGGGAGATGGGGCAGAGAATATGTACGGGGAGATGGGGCAGAGAATATGTTCGGGGAGATGTGGGAGAGAATATGTACGGGGAGATGGGGCAGAGAATATGTACGGAGAGATGGGGCAGAGATTATGTACGGGTGATGGAGCAGGGAATATGTACAGGGATATGGGGCAGAGAATATGTACGGGGAGATGGGGCAGAAAATATGTACGGGGAGATGGGGCAGAAAATATGTACGGGGAGATGGAACAGAGAATATGTACCGGGAGATGAAGCAGGGAATATGTATGGGGAGATGGGGCAGAGAATAGGTACGGGGAGATGGGGCAGAGAATAAGTACGGGGAGATGGGGCAGAGAATAGGTATGGGGAGATGGGGCAGAGAATACGTACGGGGAGGTGGGGCAGGGAATATGTACGGGGAGATGGGGCAGAGATTATGTACGGGGAGATGGGGCCGAGAATATGTACGGGGAGATGGAGCAGAGAATATTTACGGGGAGATGGGGCAGAGAATATGTACGGGAGATGGGGCAGAGTATAGGTACGGGGAGATGGGGCAGAGAATACGTACGGGGAGATGGGGCAGAGAATACGTACGGGGAGATGGGGCAGAGAATATGTACGGGGAGATGGGGCAGAGAATATGTTCGGGGAGATGTGGGAGAGAATATGTACGGGGAGATGGGGCAGAGAATATGTACGGAGAGATGGGGCAGAGATTATGTACGGGTGATGGAGCAGGGAATATGTACAGGGATATGGGGCAGAGAATATGTACGGGGAAATGGGGCAGAAAATATGTACGGGGAGATGGAACAGAGAATATGTACCGGGAGATGAAGCAGGGAATATGTATGGGGAGATGGGGCAGAGAATAGGTACGGGGAGATGGGGCAGAGAATAAGTACGGGGAGATGGGGCAGAGAATAGGTATGGGGAGATGGGGCAGAGAATACGTACGGGGAGGTGGGGCAGGGAATATGTACGGGGAGATGGGGCAGAGATTATGTACGGGGAGATGGGCAGAGATTATGTACTGGGAGATGGGGCAGAGAATACGTACGGGGAGATGGTGCAGAGAATATGCACGGGGTGATGGGGCAGAGAATATGTACGGGGAGATGGGGCAGAGAATATGTACGGGGAGATGGGGCAGAGAATATGTACGGGGAGATGGGGCAGAGAATATGTAAGGGGAGATGGAGCAGAGAATATGTACGGGGAGATGGAGCAGAGAATATGTACAGAGAGATGGCGTAAAGAATCAGAATCAGGTTTATTATCCCTGACATTTGTTGTTTTGTGACGGAAGTGCAGCACAGGACATAAAAATTACTGTAAATTACAATCAATAAAACAAATATATAGTGCAAAAGAGGAATAACGTTCATGGAACACACATCAAAGTTGCTGGTGAACGCAGCAGGCCAAGCAGCATCTGTAGGAAGAGGAGCAGTCGACGTTTCAGGCCGAGACCCTTCATCAGGACTAACTGAAGGAAGAGTGAGTAAGGGATTTGAAAGTTGGAGGGCGAGTGGGAGATACAAAATGATAGGAGAAGACAGGAGGGGCAGGGATGGAGCCAAGAGCTGGACAGGTGATAGGCAAAAGGATATACGAGAGGATCATGGGACAGGAGGTCCGGGAAGAAAGACAAGGTGGGGGGTGACCCAGAGGATGGGAAAGAGGTGTATTCAGAGGGACAGAGGGAGAAAAAGGAGAGTGAGAGAAAGAATGTGTGCATAAAAATAAATAACAGATGGGGTACGAGGGGGAGGTGGGGCCTAGCGGAAGTTAGAGAAGTCGATGTTCATGCCATCAGGTTGGAGGCTACCCAGACGGAATATAAGGTGTTGTTCCTCCAACCTGAGTGTGGCTTCTCCTATCATTTTGGATCTCCCCCTCCTTCTCCAACTTTCAAATCCCTTACTCACTCTTCTTTCAGTTAGTCCTGACGAAGGGTCTCGGCCTGAAACGTCGACTGTACCTCTTCCTACAGATGCTGCCTGGCCTGCTGCGTTCACCAGCAACTTTGATGTGTGTTGCTTGAATTTCCAGCATCTGCAGAATTCCTGTTGTTTGCCTTAAAATAACGTTCATGGGTTCATTTTTCATTCAGAAATCTGATGGCTGTTCCTAAAGTGCTGAGTGTGTGTCTTCAGGCTTCAAGAGAATATCTCTGAGACTGGGTAAGGTTAGGATCATTTTTGTATAAACCCTCATTCAAAGAGGATGAAACACCATTTAACGTCTGTCTCCAGTTTCCCCTTCTCTAGTTTCCGTGAAGAAGGGGTGGTGAGCTGTGCAGTCTTCGAGCTTTGGGTACACCCACTCTACAGTGCTTTTGGGGGGAAATTTCAACCCAGTGACGATAAAGGAGTGGCAATATATTCCCAAGCTGGGATAGTGTGTGGTTTGGAGGGAACTGCTGGGGGTGGTGTACAGCTGATAGATATGGTGGGTTTGGAAGGTGCTGTCCCAGTGAGATGCCATATCATGCATGCTGTGTATTGGGAGGGTCAGAGTCAGGTTCAATATCATTGGCATATGTCATGTAATTTGTTGTTTTGCAGCAGCAGCACATTGCAATACCTAATAGAAACTACACATACAATAAATATATACTGTACTTAAAAAAGGAAAATAAAGAAGTAGTGCAAAAAGAGAGGGAAAATAGTGAGGAAAGGTTCATGGGTTCACTGTCCATTCAGAAATCTGATGGCAGAGGGAAAGAAGCTGGCCCTGAAATATTGAGTGTGTATCTTCAGTCTTCCATACCTCTTCCCAGGTGGTGGCAATGAGAAGAGGGCATGTCCTGGGTGATGGGGCTCCTTAATGGTGGATGCTGCCTTTCAGACACTCAGAGGCTCGTGCTCAAATGGAGCTGGCTGAGTTGAAGCCGGTGAGAACACACTTAAAAATTAAAGCAAAACAATGAGAGGCAGAAGTAAACCACTTTTGATGCTGGGTGAGCAAAAAATGTGCTGCAGTTTAGGCAGCATCTGTACAGGGAAATGGTCTCAACCTGTCCATTTCTCCCAGAATTGTTGCCAGACCATCTGAATTCGCCCAGCTCCTGCAGCCTGCCATGTCTCCTGACCCAGTTTGTGCCCAGTGTGGAGTTGCCCCACCTGGTGGCTGCAGATGCACACTGCAGTCCCGCTGACCAGAAATCCAGAGCAACACACAGAAATGCTGGAGGATTCAGCAGGTCAGGCAGCATTTATGGAAATAAACAAACAGTTGATGTTTTGGGCTGAGATACTGGGAAGGAAAGGGGAAGACACCAGAATAAAAAGGTAGGAGAGAGGAAGGAAGATAGCTCGAGGTGATAGGTAAAGCCAGGTAAGTTGGAAAGGTAAAAGGCCAGAGAAGAAGGAATCTGGTACAGAAGTAGAGTGGACCAGAGGAGGAAGGACACCAGAGGGAAGTCATAGGTCAAAGTGGGAAACAAAAGAAGGGAGAGGAAAGGAAAAAAGCTGTTGATGACCTGTGAGTGGGGCCACTGGTCAGAAAATGGGACAAATAGGAGCAAGCCATTCGGCCCCTCTTGCTGCTTCTGTGGTTCAGGGTGAATTTTCTACTTCAGTGTCATTCCCCTGCACTAATCCCATACCCTCTGGTTTTCTCTGTCTCATCCTTCTTGCAGGAACATTCCAAAAATCCACCTTCCTCTGGGCAGGAAATTCCTTTCAAATCAAATTCAAGTTTAATTATCATTCAACCATGCATGAATACAGCCAAATAAAACAGTGTTCCTCTGGGGCCAAAGTGCTACACAGCATATTCAAGATAGCAAGCACACATGCAATCATGCAAATATATATATAGACACAGAATAATCTGCAGATGCTGGGGTCAAAGCCACACTCACAACACGCTGGAGGAACTCTGCAGGTCGGGCAGCATCTGTGGAAAAGATCGGTTGAGGTTTCAGGCTGGAGCCCTTCGTCAGGACTGTAGAGGGAAGGGGCAGAGGCCTTATAAAGTAGGTGGGGGGAGGGTGGGAAGGAGAAGGCTGGTAGGTTCCAGGTGAAAAACCAGTAAGGGGAAAGATAAAGGGGTAGGGGAGGGGAGGCAGGGAGGTGATAGGCAGGAAAGGTGAAGAAAGAATAGGGGAAAACACAATGGGTAGTAGAAGGAGGCAGAACCAATAGGGAGGTGGTAGGCAGCTGGGGGAGGGGGCAGAGTGAAATAGGGATAGAGGAAGGGAGGAGGAGGGAATTACCAGAAGTTGGAGAATTCTATGTTCATACCAAGGGGCTGGAGACTACCTAGACAGTATATGAGGTGTTGCTCCTCCAACCTGAGCTCAGCCTCACCATGACAGTAGAGGAGGCCATCTATGGACATATCTGAACGGGAGTGGGAAGCAGAGTTGAAGTGGGTGGCTACTGGGAGATCCTGTCTGTTGTGGCGAACAGAGCGGAGGTGCTCGATGAAGCGGTCCCCCAATCTGCGTTGGGTTTCATCGATGTAGAGGAGGCCGCACCGGGAGCACCGGATGCAATAGATGACCCCAACAGACTCACAAGTGAAATGTTGCCTCACTTGGAAGGACAGTTTGGGGCCCTGAATGGTGCCTCAAAGCCCTCCTCTACTTTCTGGATAATAGACCGCACCAGTTCCCCACCACCACTGCCCTCCTCTGGTAGGCGGAACTGGTTCTCACACTCAATAACTTCTCTTTTGGCTCTTCCCACTTTCTTCAGACAAAGGGTGTAGCTATAGGAACTCCCATGGGTCCCAGCTATGCCTGCCTCTTCATTGGTTATATGGAACAGTCTGTGCTCCAAACCTATCCTGGTACTGCTCCCCAACTTTTCCTTCGCTACATTGACGACTACATTGGTGCTGCTTCCTGCACCCATGCTGAGCTCGTCAATTTCATCGACTTTATTTCTAACTTCCACCCAGCCCTCAAGTTCACTTGGTCTAACTCGGACACTTCTCTCCCCTTTCTCGATCTCTCGGTCTCCATCTCTGGAGACAGACTATCCACTGACATCTTCTACAAGCCCACTGACTCTCATAACTACCTCAACTATACCTCTTCCCACCCCGCCACATGCAAAAATGCCATTCCCTATTCCCAGTTCCTCCATCTCCGCCGCATCTGCTCTGAGAATTAGGTTTTCCATTCCAGGACATCTCAAATGTCCTCTTTCTTTAAGGATCGTGGTTTCCCTTCTGCCGTCATCAACGATGCCCTCACCCGCATCTCCTCCATTTCCCGCACTTCGGCTCTCACCCCATCCTCCCGCCACCCCTACAAGGACAGAGTTCCCCTTGCCTTCACCTACTACCCCACCAGTCTCCGGATCCAGAACATTATCCTCCGCAACTTCAACAGGACCCCACTACTAAGCGCATCTTTCCCTCTCCACCCTTCTCCGCCCTCCGCGACTCCCTGGTCCACACGTCCCTCCCCACGTATCTCCCACCTGGCACTTATCCCTGTAAGCGTAAGTGCTACACCTGTCCCTACACCTTCTCTCTTGCCACCATTCAGGGTCCCAAACAGTCCTTCCAGGTGAGGCAACACTTCACTTGTGAGTCTGTTGGGGTCATCTATTGCATCCGGTGCTCCCGGTGCAGTCTCCTCTACATCGGTGAAACCCAACGCAGATTGGGGGACCGCTTCGTTGAGCACCTCCACTCCATCCGCCAAAACAGACAGGATCTCCCAGTAGCCACCCACTTCAACTCTGCTTCCCACTCCCATTCAGATATGTCCATACATGGCCTCCTCTGATGAGGCTAAACTCAGGTTGGAGGAGCAACACCTCATATACCATCTAGGTAGTCTCCAGCCCCTTGGTATGAACATAGAATTCTCCAACTTCCGGTAATTCCCTCACCCTCCCTTCCCCTATCCCTATTTCACTCTGCCCCCTCCCCCAGCTGCCTATCACCTCCCTCATGGTTCCGCCTCCTTCTACTACCCATTGTGTTTTTCCCTATTCTTTCTTCACCTTTCCTGCCTATCACCTCCCTACTTCCCTTCCCCCACCCCTTTATCTTTCCCTTTACTGGTTTTTCACCTGGAACCTACCAGCTTTCTCCTTCCCACCCTCCCCCGACCTTCTTTATAGGGCCTCTGCCCCTTCCCTCTTCAGTCCTGATGAAGGGTTCCAGCTCGAAACATCGACCGATCTTTTCCACGGATGCTGCCCGACCTGCTGAGTTCCTCCAGCGTGTTGTGAGTGTTGCTATATATACATATATATATAGACCAAGTCCCTGTGTGACTTGTCCCACAAATTGTTGGTGCAGTTCCCAGCAGTCCATGAACAAACACACACACGCAATTCAGCTTGATATTCCGCCGATCGAACACTGGAGAGCAGCTCTGACAGGAGAGGCCAGCCCCCAACCAAACATGGATGCCATGCTACACCATCCCTGGCATCTCCTCTCCTGAACTGCAGCAGCAGGCAAACCCACGGCTTGAGGCCTAGTCCTCACTGCAACCAAGACAACACAGCTTCCCTGCCATCTGTTGCACCATCAAACAAGGGAAGAAGACCTGCCGCATCTTACATTATCAATGTCTAATAGGGTCCTGCAATTGCAAGAGAAACGTCAAAGACAATCACCCGCAGTTACATTGCATGCTGCCTTCTCGCACTGACTCCAAAGCCTTCCTGTAGTAGGCAGCAGCATGGTCTGCACTGTCCAGCTTATACACTATCCAGCAGCTCACTGATGGTGTACAACTGTAGTACCTGAAGTTCTTGGAATCCAACATTGTCTTGAGATCCTAAAATAAAACATTTAAAAAAGGAAAAAAAAACACCTTTGGTTGTTCCCCAAGAGGCCACTGTGTCCCAGTGTGTCACCATCTTACTCGAAGTAAAATTTGACACCTTGTCTTGTGATTGTGACCCATTGTTTTCCAGACTGCCCCCAAAAAAGGGAAACTTCATTCCAGTCCCATAACTATTATCTACATTTCAGTGAATTCTCCTCTCATTCTTCTAGAATGCACCCCTAGTCTAACTTAATCTTTTCAGAAGGCCTTAGGAATCATTTAGCCATTGAGTCTGCTCCACCATTCCATCATGGCTGATTTATTTCTCTCTCAACCCCACTCTCCTAGCTTCTCCTTGTAATCTTTGACACCCTTACTAATGTTCAAACTTCAAAGAAAATTTATTGTCAAGGTACATATCTGTACATGTATATCACCACTGCTAATCCGAGATTCCTTTTTACTGCTGGCATTCACAGTGGAACAAAGGAATATAATAGAATCAATGAAAAACAACACACACACACAATGTCTAGCAAACAACCAATGTGCAAAAAAAGACAAACTATGGAAATACTAAAAACAAACAAATATATAAATAATAATAAGTACCTGAATTGCGCAGTTCTTGAAAGGGAGTCCATAAGTTGTGGAATCAGTTCAGTGTTGAGGTGAGTGAAGCTGGTTCAGGAGCCTGATGGTTGAGAAGTCATAACTATCCCTGAACTTGGTGTTGTGGGACTTCAGCTTTAAACATACCCTTTTCTTTAAATCTACCCAATGATTTAGCCTCCATGGCCATTAGTGCCAATGAATTCAACAGATTTACTATCCTCTGCCTGAAGAAATTGCTCGTAATCTCTGTTCTAAATGGAGTCCTTCTATTCTGAGGCTGTGCCCTCTGGTCCTGGACCATAAGATATAGGGGCAGGATTAGGCCATTCGGCCAATCGAGTCTGATCCTCCATTTCATCCTGGCTGATCCATTTCCCCCATTGTTCTGCCTTCTCCCTGTAACCTTTGACACCCTGACTAATCAAGAACCTATCAACCTCCACCTTACATGACCTGGCCTCCACAGCTGCCTGTGACAACAAGTTGCACAGATTCACCATGCTCTGCCTAAAAGAATTCATCCTCATCTCTGTTGTAAATGGATGTCCCTCAATTCTGAGCTTGTGTGCTCTGGTCCTAGACTCCGCCATCATAGGAAACATCCTCTCCGCATTCATTCTATCTAGGCCTTTCAACATGCAATAGGTTTCAATCAGGTCACCCCTCATTCTTCTGAATTCCAGTGAGTACGGGCCCTGAACCATCAAGCGTTCCTCATATGATAACCCTTTCAATCCCAGAATCACTTTAGTGAACCTCCTTTCAACTTTCTCCAGTGTCAGCACATCCTTTCTTAAATAAGAGGTCCAAAACTGCTCACAATACTCCAAGTTAGGCCTCACCTGTGCCTTCTAAAGCCTCAGCATTACATTCTTGCTTTTATATTCTAGTCCTTTCCAAATGAATGCTAACATTGCATTTGCCTTCCTCACCACTGACTCAATCAACATATCCCAACACTGTATTCCATTTGCCACTTCTTTTCCCCATCCTCCTAACTTGTCCAAGTCCTTCTGCAGGCGTCCTATTTCTTCAATGCTACATGCCCCTCCACCTATCTTTGTATTGTCCACAAACTTGGCCACAAAGTCATCAATTTTGTCATCCAAATCATTGACATATAATGTAAAAAGACAGACCCCTGTGGAACACCACTAGTCACTGGCAGCCAACCAGAAAAGACTCCCTTTATTCTTACTCTTTGCCTCTTGCCAATGGTCTATCCATGCTAGTATTTTCCCTATACGACCAAGGCCTCTTATCTCAGTAAGACTATCCTCCTATAGGAAGCATCCACTTCATATCCACTCTATCTAGGCCTTTCAGTATTCAGCAGGGTTCAACCTTCTCTTGACACTAACCAGTGGAGCAGCATCCGTCGTCAAGGACCCCTTCCATCCACGCTGTGCTCTCTCCTTACTGCTGCTAGAGCTTTAGTTACCACACCACCAGGTTCAGGAACAGTGATAACCCTTCAAAACCTAGGCTCCTGAACCAGCATGGAAACTTCACTCATCTCAACTCTGAAATGATTCCACCATGGACTCGCTTTCAAGGACTCTACAACTCTTGTTCACAGTACTATTTATTTATTCACTATTTTTGTCTTTGCAAAGTTTGTCTTCTTTTGCTCATTGGTTGCTTGTTAGTCTTTCTTAATTTGTAGTTTTTCATTGATTCTATTGTGAATGTCTACAAGAAAACTAATCCCAATATGGTATATGGTGATACATATTTACTTTGATAATAAATTGACTTTGAATGATGAATTTTCTTAGATAATGAAATGGCTGATCATTTTTCACCAACAGAGTAATGCTGCCCCATTTGCCTTCCTACCTGTCCTTTTGATACAGTGTGTATCATTGGACATGAAGTTCTCAGCTATAATCTTCTTTCAGCCATGATTCAGTGATGCCTGCAACATCATACCTGCCAATCTGCAACTGTGCTACAAGTTCATCTACCTTATTCCATATACTGCACGCATGAAGATACAGTACCTTCAATCCTATATTGACCCTTTTCGATTTTGTCTGCCTTTTATGTTGCAACTTATCCTGCTGATTGCAATTTTGCCCTATCAACAGCCTCTCCTCACTACACATTGCCTCTGTTTACATAGAAGCATAGAAAATAGGTGCAGGAGTAGGTTATTTGGCCTTTCGAGCCTGCATCGCCATTCAGTATGATCATGGCTGATCATCCAACTCAGAACCTTGTACCAGCCTTCTCTCCATACCCCCTGATCCCTTTCGCCACAAGGGCCATATCCAACTCCCTCTTAAATATAGCCAATGAACTGGCCTCAACTGTTTCCTGTAGCAGAGAATTCCACAGATTCACCACTCTCTGTGTGAAGAAGTTTTTCCTAATCTCGGTCCTAAAAGGCTTCCCCTTTATCCTCAAACTGTGACCCCTCGTTCTGGACTTCCCCAACATTGGGGACAATCTTCCTGCATCTAGCTTGTCCAATCCCTTTAGGATTTTATATGTTTCAATAAGATCCCCCCTCAATCTTCTAAATTCCAGAGAGTATAAGCCTAGCTGATCCAGTCTTTCATCATGTGAAAGTCTTGCCATCCCAGGAATCAATCTGGTGAACCTTCTTTGTACTCCCTCTATGGCAAGAATGTCTTTCCCCAGATTTGTAAACCAGCTACCTCATCTTCAGCACAATCATCTGCCTTTCCTACGATACTTCTTGTATTGAAATATAGGCAGCTCAGGACACTAGTCACATCATGCTCAACATTTTGATTCCTAACTTTGTCTGAGATCTTACCAACATCTGCCTCCACAACCTCTCCATGAGCTGTTCTGGCACTCTGGTTCCCATCCCCTGCAATTCTACTTTAAATCGCACTGTGCAGTTGTAATAAACCTTCCTGCTAGATTATTAGTCCCCCTCCAGTTCAGATGCAAACCATCCTGTCTGTACTGGTCCCACCTTTCCTGGAAGAGAGCCCAATGATCCAAAAATCTTATGCCCTCCCTCCTATACCAACTCCTTAGCCATGAATTAAACTGTCTAATCTTCCTATTTCTGGCCTCACTAGCACATGGCATTCCTGAGACCACAATCCCGGAGGTCCTGTTCTTTGACTTAGCACCTGACTCCCTGAACTCCCTGTGGTACAGATGAATGAATAGCTGAGAAAGTGGTGTAGGGGATGGATTTCAGATTTCTGGATCATTGGCATCTCTTCTGTACAAAAAGGAGGGATTATACACGAACCCAAGGTGGACCAATATCCTTGCGGGCAGGTTTGAAAGAGCTGTTGGGGAGGTTTTAAACTAAGTTGGCAGGGGGATGGGAACTGGACAGTCGGTATACAAATTGACTCAGTGTGTAGTGAGACTGTGAGGATGGACAGGCAGATGGTAGGACAAAATTTCAGTCAGTGGGATGAGGTGAAGTGTACCATGGAGACAAAATTGAAAGGGTGATGAATACAGGATTGAAAATGTTAATGCAAGAAGTATTGTAGGAAGGGTAGATGAGCTCAAGATAGGGATCAGAATCAGAATCAGGTTTATTATCTCCAGCATGTGTCGTGAAATTTGTTAACACCTGGAGTTATGATATTGTAGCCATTAGTGAGACTTGGTTGTAGGAGGGGCAGGGCAGTCAACTCAATATTCCAGGGTCCGCTGTTTCAGTTGGGGCAGACCGGGAGTTATTCAAGGGGGAGGAGTGATGGGACTACTCAGAGAAAATGTCACGACAGTGCTGAGTCAGGACAAACTGGAGAACTCGTCCAATGAGGCTTTATGGGCGGAAATGAGGAATAAGAAAGGTGTGACCATGTTAATGGGGCTATATACAGACCACCAACAGTCTGCAGGATTTTGAGGAACAAATTTGCAGCGCAATTGCAGACCGTTGCAAGAAACATGAAGTGGTTATAGTAGCTGATTTTTAACTTTCGACACATTGACTGGGACTAAATGGGATAAAATTTGTCAAGTGTGTTCAGGAAAGTTTCCTTAATCAGTACATAGAAGTCCCAATGAGAGAGTGTGCAGTACCTGGTCTCCTGTTAGGGAATGAGACAGGGCAGGTGACAGAAGTTTGTGTAGGGGAACGCTTTGTATCCAGTGATCATAAATGCCATTAGTTTCAAAGTAAGTATGGAAAAAGATAGGTCTAGTCTGCAAATTGAGATTCTAAATTGGAGAAAGGCCAAATGTGATGATATCACAAGGGATCTGGTAGTGTGGATTGGGACGGGCTGTCTTCTGGCAAAGAGGTACTTATTAAATGAGAGGCCTTCAAAAGTGAAATTTTGGGAGTACAAAGCTTGTATGTCAGAATAAAAGGCAAGTATAACAGGCTTAGGGAATCTTCGTTGTCAAGAGATATTGCAGTTCTGGTTAAGGGGAAAAGGAAGTGCATACAGGTGTAGGCAGGTAGGAACAAATGGGATGTTAATGGGCAAGTAAACACTTAAAAAAGAAATCAGGAGGGCTAAAAGAAGGCATGAAGTGGCTCTAGCAGACAAGGTGAAGGAGAATCTTAAGGGATTCTACAGATATGTTAAGAGCAAAAAGGATTCCAAAACTGGTCCTCTGGAAGATCAGAATGGAGCCAAACGTGATGGGAGAGAAGTTAAATGAATTTCTTGCATTTGTATTTGCTTGGGAGATGGACACAGAGCCTATAGAAGTGAGACAAAGCGGCATCAACTTCATGGACCCGATACCGATTACAGAGGAGACGCTGTTTGCTGTCTTGAGGGAAGTTAGGGTGGATAAATCCCCGGGGCTTGACAAGGTGTTCCATCAGATCCTGTGGGAGGAAAGTGCAGAAACTGCAGGGATCCTAGCAGAGATAATCGAATCATCCTTAGTGACGAGGGAGGTACCAGAGGATTGGAGGATAGCTAACGTGTTCAGCTGTTTAAGAAAAGTCTCAAAAAATAAACCAGGAAATTATAGGACAGTGAGCCTGCCATCAGCAGTGGGAAAATTATTGGAAGGTATTCTAAGGATAAGGTTATATGAGTATCTGGATAGACATGGACAAATTAGGGATAGTCAGCACGGCTTTGTGCATACACAAAATAATCTGCAGATGCTGGGGTCAAAGCAACACTTACAACACGCTGGAGGAACTCAGCAGGTCGGGCAGCATCCGTGGAAACGTCGACCGATCTTTTCCATGGCTTTGTGCATGGCAGACCAATCTTATAGAGTTTTTTGAGGATGTTACCAGCAAAGTTGATAAAGGCAAGACAGTAGATGTTGTCTTCATGGACTTTAGTAAGCCATTTGATAAGGTCCCGCATTGGAGGTTGGTCAAGAAGGTCCCAGTTGCTCAGTATTCAAGATGAGGTAGTAAATTGGATTAGACAATGGCTTTGTGGGAGAAGTCAGAGAGAGGTAGTAGAGGGTTGCCTCTCTGACTGGAGGCCTGTGACTAGTGGAGTGCCGCAGGAATCGGTACTGTGTCCTTCGTTGTTTGTCATCTATATTAAAGATCTGGATAATAATGTAGGAAACTGAATCAGCAAATTTGCAGATGAGACCAAGACTGGGGATGTAGTGGACAGGGAGGAAGACTACCAGAGCTTTCAGTGGGATCTAGAACAGCTGAAAAAATGGGTTGAAAAATGACAGATGGAAATTAATGCAGACAATTGCAAGGCGTTGCACCTCGATAGGACCAACTAGGGTAGGACTTACACAGTGAATGGTCGGGCACTGAGGGGTGTGATAGAACAAAGAAATCTGGAAATACAGTCCACAATTCATTGAAGGTGGCTGCACAGGTGGATAGGATCATTAAGAAAGTTATTGGCACGTTTGCCTTCATAAATCAAGGTACTGAGTACAGGAGATTGGATGTTATTTTGAATTTTAATAAGACATTGGTGCAGCCTAATTTGGAGTATCATCTGCAGTTTTGGTCATCTACTTACAGGGAAGATATAAAAAAGGTTGAAATAGTACAGAGAAAATTCAAGGATGTTGCTGGAGGACCTGAGTTATGAGGAAAGATTGAATAGGTTAGGACTTTATTCCTTGGAACGTAGAAGATCAAGGGGAGATTTCCTAGAGGTATAAAAAATTATGAGGGGTATAGCTAGAGTAAACGCAAGCAAGCTTTTCCCACTGACGTTGGGTAGGACTACATCTAGAGGTCATGGGTTAAGGGTGAAAGGTGAAAAGTTTCAGGGGAACATGAGGGGTAACTTCTTCACTCAGAGGGCTGTGAGAGTGTGGAATGAGCTGCCAGGACAAGTGGTGCATGCAAGCTCGATTTCAACATTAAGAGTAGTTTGGATAGATACATGGATGTTAGTGGTATGGAGGTCTATGGTCCCAGTACAGGTCGATAAATGTAGGCAGTTTAAATGGTTCAGCATGAACCAGATGGTCCAAAGGGGTCATTCCTGTGCTATATATTTCAAAAACTATTTCAATGTACACAGTACATGGAATAAGGTAGATATCTTGTAGCACAGTTAGAGATTGGCAGGTTGACATTGTGGGCATCATTGAGATGTGGCTGAAAGAATATCATAGTTGGAAACACAACATCCAAAGATATAAATTGTATTGAAAGGTCAGGCAGGTAAGCAGAACAGATGGTGTGGCTCTTTTGATAAAAAAAAATGAAATCTAATCATTAGAAGAGGTAACATAGGATAGGAAGATATAGAATCCTTGTGGATATCAATTGTTAGGGATGAGGTTATGGGGTACCTGGAGGCACATGACAAGATAGGTCAAAGCCAGCATAGTTTCCTGAAGGGAAAATCCTGCCTGACTAACCTATTGCCATTCTTTGAGGAAATTAAAAGTAGGGTAGACAAAGGAGATGCAGTAGACGTGGTGTACTTGGACTTTCAGAAGGTCTTTGACAAGGTGCCGCACATGAGGCTACTTAGCAAGATAAGAACCCATGGAATTACAGGGAAGTTACTAGCATGGGTGGAGCATTGACTGGTCGGCAGAAAACAGAGAGTGGGAATAAAGGGATCCTATTCTGGCTGGCTGCCGGTTACCAGTGGAGATCCACAGGGGCCGGTGTTGGGACCACTGCTTTTTACGATGCATGTCAATGATTTGGACCACAGTATTAATGGATTTGTTCTTAAATTTGCTGATGATACAAAGATAGGTGGAGGAGTAGGTAGGGTTGAGGAAACAGAGAGCCTGCAGAGAGACTTAGATAGTTCAGGGGAATGGGCAAAGAAGTGGCAAATGAAATACAATGTTGGAAAGTGTATGGTCTTGTACTTTGGTGGAAGAAATAAACGGGCAGACTATTATTTAGATGGGGAGAGAATTGAAAATGCAGAGATGCAAAGGGACTTGGGAGTCCTTGTGCAGGATACTCTAAAGGTTAACCTCCAAGATAAGTCGGTTGTGAAGAAGGCGAATGTAATGTTCACATTCATTTCTAGAGGTATAGAATATAAGAGCAGGGATGTGATGTTGAGGCTCTATAAAGCACTTGTGAGACCACACTTGGAGTATTGTGTGCAGTTTTGGGCTCCTTATTTTAGAAAGGATATACTAACATTGGAGAGGGTTCAGAGAAGATTCACAAGAACAATTCCAGGAATGAGAGGGTTACCATATGAGGAACATCTGGCACCTCTTGGGTTGTATTCCCAGGAGTTCAGGAGAATGAGGGGGGATCTCATAGAAATATTCCGAATGTTAAAAGGCCTGAACAGATTAGAAATGGCAAAGTTCTTTCCCATGGTAGGTGATTCTAGAACAAGAGGGCACAACTTCAGGATTGAAGGACGTCCTTTTTGAACTGAGATGCGGAGAAATGACTTTAGTCACAGAGTGGTAAATCTGTGGAATTTGTTGCCACGAACGGCTGTGGAGGCCAAGTCATTGGGTACAATTAAGGCAGAGACAGATAGGTTCTTGATTGGCCAGGGCATCAAAGGGTATGGGGTGAAAGCAGGGGAGTGGGGATGACTGGAAGAATTGGATCACCCCATTATTGAATAGTGGAGGAGACTCGATGGGTCGAATGGCCTACTTCTGCTCTGATATCTTATGGTCTTGTAGTCTTATGGGTAAAGTTAAGAAACTGCAAGGGTAAAAAGAATATGTTGGGAATTATATACAGGGCCCCGAACAGTAGCCAAGATGTGGGATATAAATTTCAACAGAAGATAGAAAAGGCATGTAATAAGGGCAACGTTATGATAGTCATGTGCGATTTCAATATGCAGGTAGATAGGAATAATTAGATCGGTATTGGATCCCAAGAGAGGGAATTTGTTGAGTGCTTATGAGATAGCTTTTTAGAGCATCTTCTGTTGAACCCAGTAGGGAATCAGCCATTCTGGATCAGATGTTACTCAATGAACTGGAATTGATTTGAGAGCTTAAGGTAAAGGAACCCTTAAGGGTAAATGATAGAATTCAACCTGCAATGTGAGAGGGAGAAGATAAAGTCAGAAATATCAGTATTATAATGGAGTAAAGAGAATTATAGATTTAGAGAGGCATGAGAGAGGAGCTGGCCAAAGTTGATTAGAAGGGAATACTAGCATGGTTGATGGCAGAGCTGCAATGACTGGAGTTTCTGGGAGCAAATAGGAAGGCACAATTTTGTTACACCTCAAAGATGAAGAAGTATTCTAAAGGGAGGATGAGGTAAATATGGCTCACAAAGAAAGTTAAAGACAGCATAACAGCAAAATAGAGGGCATATAATATAGTAAAAATGAAGATTGGGAAGCTTTTAAAACCCAACATAAGGCAACCGAAAAAAAAATGAGAGAAAAGATAAAATATGAAGATAAGCTAGTCAAACATCAAAGAGGAAGTCAAAAGCTTTTCCAGATATATAAGGAGTAAAAGAGAGGCAAGAGTGGATATGGAACAGCTGGAAATGATGCTGGAGAGGTAACAAGGAAATGACAGACAACTGAATAAGTATTTTGCATCAGTTTTCACTCTGGAAGACACTAGCAGTATGCCAGAAATTTGAGAGCATTGGGGTAGAAGTGAGAATAGTTGTTATTAATAAGGAGAAGGTGCCTGGGAAGCTGAAAGGTCTGAAGGTAGATAAATCAGCTGGACCAGACAGGATCTGCATAGTCGCAGCCAGCAGGGTGAGTATCAGTACATTAGGGACACCAAATCAAAAAGGGTAGCAAATACGGTGTCCAAGGTGTTGTATCTCAATGTGCGGAGTATAAGAAATAAGGTGGATGATTTTGTTGCACTATTACAGAATATCAGGTATGATGTTGTGGCCATCGCTGAATTGTGGCTGAAGGACGGTTGTAATTGGGAGCTGAATGTCCAAGGTTACACGTTGTATTGGAGGGATAGGAAGGTAGGCAGAAGGGGTGGTGTGGGCTCTGTTGGTAAAAAATATCATCAAATCACTAGAAAGTCGTGACAGAGGATCGGAAGATGTTGAATCCCTGTGGATTGAGTTAAGAAACTGCAAGAGTAAAAGGACGTTGATGGCAGTTATACACAAGCCTCCCAACAGTGGCTGGGAGGTGGACCACAGGTTACAATAGGAAATAGAAAAAGCGAGTCAAAAGGGCAATGTTATGGTAGTCATGGGAGATTTTAACATGCAGGTGGATTGAGAAAATCAGGTTGGAAATGGATCTCAAGAGAGTGAGTTTGTTGAATGCCTAAGAGATGGCTTTTTAGAGCAGTTTGTCATTGCCTAGGGGATCAGCTAAACTGGATTGGGTGTTATGTAAGGAACCGGAGACGATTAGGGAGCTTAAGGTAAATGATGTTGAAAGTTTAAGCAAATCCGCTGATAGAAAGGTTGTGAGTGGTGGTAAAAATCTTCTGAGGTGTATATATTTCAATGCTAGGAGTATTGCGGGGAAGGCGGATGAGTTGAGGGCGTGGATTGACACGTGGAATTATGATGTTCTAGCAATTAGTGAAACTTGGCTACAGGAGGGGCAGCTTAATATTCCGGGATTCTGATATTTCAGATGTGATCGAGGCAGAGGAATGAAAGGTGGGGGAGTAGCATTGCTTGTTAGGGAAAATATTACAGCAGTGCTCAGGCAGGACAGATTAGAGGGCTTGTCTACTGAGTCCTTATGGGTGGAGCTGAGAAACAGGAAAGGTATGGCCACATTAGTGGGATTGTATTACAGACCACCCAATAGTCAACGAGACTTGGAAGAGCAAATCTTCAGAGAGATAGCAGGCAACTGCAGGAAACATAAAGTTGTGGTGGTAGGGGATTTTAATTTTCCATACATTGATGGGGACTCCCATACTGTTATGGGTCTAGATGGTTTAGAGTTTGTAAAATGTGTTCAGGAAAGTTTTCTAAATCAGTATATAGAGGGACCAACTAGAGGGGATGCAATATTGGATCTGTTAGGAAACGAATTAGGGCAAGTGACAGAAGTCTGTGTAGGGGAGCACTTTGGTTCCAGTGATCATAACACCATTAGTTTCAATTTGATCATGGACAAGGATAGATCTGGTCCTAGGGTTGAGGTTCTGAACTGGAAGAAGGCCAAATTTGAAGAAATGAGAAAGGATCCAAAAAGCGTGGATTGGGACAGGTTGTTCTCTGGCAAAGATGTGATTGGTAGGTGGGAAGTCTTCAAAGGGGAAATTTTGAGAGTGCAGAGTTTGTATGTTCCTGTCAGGATTAAAGGCAAATTGAATAGGAATAAGGAACCTTGGTTCTCAAGGGATATTGCAACTCTGATAAAGAAGAAGAGGGAGTTGTATGAAATGTATAGGAAACAGGGGGTAAATCAGGTGCTTGAGGAGTATAAGAAGTGCAAGAAAATACTTAAGAAAGAAATCAGGAGGGCTAAAAGAAGACATGAGGTTGCCTTAGCAGTCAAAGTGAAGGATAATCCAAAGAGCTTTTACAAGTATATTAAGGGCAAAAGGATTGTAAGGGATAAAATTGGTCCTCTTGAAGATCAGAGCGGTCGACTTTGTGCGGAACCAAAGGAAATGGGGGAGATCTTAAATAGGTTTTTTGCGTCTGTATTTACTCAGGAAGCTGGCATGCAATCTATGGAATTGAGGGAATCAAGTAGTGAGACCATGGAAACTGTACAGATTGAAAAGGAGGAGGTGCTTGCTGTCTTGAGGAAAATTAAAGTGGATAAATCCCCGGGACCTGACAGAGTGTTCCCTCGGACCTTGAAGGAGAGTAGTGTTGAAATTGCGGGGGCCCTGGCAGAAACATTTAACATGTCGCTGTCTACGGGTGAAGTGCCGGAGGATTGGAGAGTGGCTCATATTGTTCCGTTGTTTAAAAAAGGATCGAAAAGTAATCCGGGAAATTATAGGCCGGTGAGGTTAACATCAGTAGTAGGTAAGTTATTGGAGGGAGTACTAAGAGACAGAATCTACAAGCATTTGGATAGACAGGGGCTTATTAGGGAGAGTCAACATGGCTTTGTGCGTGGTAGGTCACGTTTGATCAATCTGTTGGAGTTTTTCGAGGAGGTTACCAGGAAAGTAGATGAAGGGAAGGCAGTGGATATTGTCTACATGGACTTCAGTAAGGTCTTTGACAAGGTCCCGCATGGGAGGTTAGTTAGGAAAATTCAGTCGCTAGGTATACATGGAGAGGTGGTAAATTGGATTAGACATTGGCTCGATGGAAGAAGCCAGAGAGTGGTAGTAGAGAATTGCTTCTCTGAGTGGAGGCCTGTGACTAGTGGTGTGCCACAGGGATCAGTGCTGGGTCCATTGTTATTTGTCATCTATATCAATGATCTGGATGATAATGTGGTAAATTGGATCAGCAAGTTTGCTGATGATACAAAGATTGGAGGTGTAGTAGACAGTGAGGAAGGTTTTCAGAGCCTGCAGAGGGACTTGGACCAGCTGGAAAAATGGGCTGAAAAATGGCAGATGGAGTTTAATACTGACAATTGTGAGGTATTGCACGTTGGAAGGACAAACCAGCATAGAACATATAGGGTTAATGGTAAGGCACTGAGGAGTGCAGTGGAACAGAGGGATCTGGGAATACAGATACAAAATTCCCTATAAGTGTCGTCACAGGTAGATAGGGTCGTAAAGAGAGCTTTTGGTACATTGGCCTTTATTAATCAAAGTATTGAGTATAAGAGCTGGAATGTTATGATGAGGTTGTATAAGGCATTGGTGAGGCCGAATCTGGAGTATCGTGTTCAGTTTTGGTCACCAAATTACAGGAAGGATATAAATAAGGTTGAAAGAGTGCAGAGAAGGTTTATAAGGATGTTGCCGGGACTTGAGAAACTCAGTTACAGAGAAAGGTTGAATAGTTAGGACTCTATTCCCTGGAGCGTAGAAGAATGAGGGGAGATTTGATAGAGGTATATAAAATTATGATGGGTGTAGATAGAGTGAATGCAAGCAGGCTTTTTCCACTGAGGCAAGGGGAGAAAAAAACCAGAGGACATGGGTTAAGGGTGAGGGGGGAAAAGTTTAAAGGGAACATTAGAGGGGGCTTCTTCACACAGAGAGTGGTGGGAGTATGGAATGAGCTGCCAGACGAGGTGGTAAATGCGGGTTCTTTTTTAACATTTAAGAATCAATTGGACAGATACATGGATGGGAGGTGTATGGAGGGATATGGTCCGTGTGCAGGTCAGTGGGACTAGGCAGAAAATGGTTCGGCACAGCCAAGAAGGGCCAAAGGGCCTGTTTCTTTGCTGTAGTTTCTATGGTTCTATGGTTCTAACCCTTTGGAACTTGTGATCACAATATGATTGAGTTCAACTTGATATTTGATAGGGTGAAAGTAAAGTCTGAAGTAGCAGTATTTCGGGGGAGTAAGGGAAATTACAGTGGTATGAGAGAGAAGTTGGCCAGAGTAAAATGGAAGGAGCTGCTGGCAGGGATGTCAACAGAGCAGCAATGGGATACATTTCTGGGGAAAATGAGGAAGGTGCAGGACATGTGCATTCCAAAAGTGAAGAAATACTCAAGTGGCAAAATAGCACAACCGCAGCTGACAAGGGAAGTCAGAGCTAATGTAAAAACAAAAGAGAGTGCATACAACAAAGCTAAAATTAGTGGGAAGATAGAGGATCGGGAAGTTTTTAAAAACCTACAGAGAGCAACTAAAATAATCATTAGAAGGGAAAGGATGAAATATGAAAGCAAACTACCATTAATATCAATGCATACAGTAAAAGCTTTCTCAAGCATGTAAAAAATAAGAGAGATGAGAGTGGATATAGGATCGCTAGAAAATGAGGCAGGAGAAATAATAACGGGGGTCAAAGAGATGGCAAATGAACTAAATGAGTATTTTGCATAATTCTTCACTGTGGAAGACACTAGCAGTGTACCAGATGTTGTGTGTGAAGGAAGAGAAGTGGGTGCAGTTACTATTACAAGGGAGAAGGTGCTCAAAAAGCTGAAAGACCTGAGGGTACTTAAGTCACCCAGACCAGAGGAACTGCACCCTAGGGTTCTGAAAGAGGTAGCATTAGAAATTGTGATGGCATTAGAAATGATCTTTCAAAAATTATTGGACTCTGGCATGGTGCCAGAGGACTGGAAAATTGCAAATGTCACTCCACTCTTTAAGAAAGGAGGAAGGCAGCAGAAAGGCCTCTAAGGAGGGCGGAGCTTAGTCAAGATAGTGCTAAACAGTGACTCCTTTGTTTGCATCTTTGGAAACAGTTCTAACTGCATCTTTAATATCTCTACTTTTCCCTTTCAGGATTCTTTTGCAGACCCTGACCTGGAGTTACACACTGACTTTGGTTCTTTGCGGGAATGGGACCCGTTCTTGTGGTTTCATGACTAGCTGTTATCCAACATGCCAAGGGCGGGGCCTAAGAGTTCGATTCGCCTTTGGAGGCCTAGGATCTCAGGGCTCTGGAGACGGGCGGATCAAAGGTCAGTGTCCCGACAGACCGGTGTGTCGTGGGAGCTGGAAGATCTTTGGCTGTGTGCCCAGAGACACAAGACCTTTAGGCACAGAGCTCGGAAAAAGCAACACAATAGACTTTTAACATCATAAACCAGGAAATTGCTGGTTATGTCTCCCCTCTCGCTGTGAAATGGAGACATCTCTTTCTCCCTTATTAGGGAGAGAGAGAACCTGTGGTACATTGAATAGCAGGTGAGCACATAGTAGAAACATAGAAAATAGGTGCAGGAGTAGGCCATTCTGCCCTTCGAGCCTGCACCGCCATTCAGTATGATCATGGCTGATCATCCAACTCAGAACCCTGTACCAGCCTTCCCTCCATACCCCCTGATCCCTTTAGCCTCAAGGGCCATATCTAACTCCCTCTTAAATATAGCCAATGAACTGGCCTCAACTGTTTCCTGTGGCAGAGAATTCCACAGATTCACCACTCTCTGTGTGAAGAAGTTTTTCCTCATCTTGGTCCTAAAAGGCTTCCCCTTTATCCACCAACTGTGACCCCTCGTTCCCAACATTGGGAACAATCTTCCTGCATCTAGCCTGTCCAATCCCTTTAGGATTTTATACGTTTCAATAAGATCCCCCCTCAATCTTCTAAATTCCAATGAGTATAGGCCTAGTTGATCCAGTCTTTCATCATATGAAAGTCCTGCCATCCCAGGAATCAATCTGGTGAACCTTCTTTGTCCTCCCTCTATGGCAAAGATGTCTTTCCTCAGATTAGGGGACCAAAACTGCACACAATACTCCAGGTGTGGTCTCATCAAGGCCTTGTACAACTGCAGTAGAACCTCCCTGCTCCTGTACTCGAATCCTCTTGCTATGAATGCCAGCATACCATTCGCCTTTTTCACCGCCTGCTATACCTGCATGCCCACTTTCAATGACTGGTGTATAATGACACTCTGGTCTCGTTGCACCTCCCCTTTTCCTAATTGGCCACCATTCAGATAATAATCTGTTTTCCTGTTTTTGCCACCAAAGTGGATAACCTCACATTTATCCACATTAAATTGCATCTGCCATGAATTTGCCCACTCACCTAACCTATCCAAGTCACCCTGCATCCTCTTAGCATCCTCCTCACAGCTAACACTGCCGCCCAGCTTCGTGTCATCCGCAAACTTGGAGATGCTGCATTTAATTCCCTCATCTAAGTCATTAATATATATTGTAAACAACTGGGGTCCCAGCACTGAGCCTTGCGGTACCCCACTAGTCACTGCCTGCCATTCTGAAAAGGTCCCGTTTATTCCCACTCTTTGCTTCCTGTCTGCCAACCAATTCTCTATCCACATCAATACCTTACCCCCAATACCGTGTGCTTTACGAAGAAATTTTTTTCGTCAGAGGGTGGTGAATCTATGGAATTTGCTGCCATGGGCGGCAGTGGAGGCCAAGTCATTGGGTGTGTTTAAGGCAGAGATTGATAGGTATCTGAGTAGCCAGGGCATCAAAGGTTATGGTGAGAAGGCTGGAGAGTGGGACTAAATAGGAGAATGAATCAGCTTATGATAAAATGGCGGAGCAGACTCGATGGGCTGAATGGCCTACTTCTGCTCTTTTGTCTTATGGTCTTTAAATTTGCACACTAATCTCCTGTGTGGGACCTTGTCAAAAGCCTTTTGAAAATCCAAATATACCACATCCACTGGTTCTCCCCTATCCACTCTACGAGTTACATCCTCAAAAAATTCTATGAGATTCGTCAGACATGATTTTCCTTTCACAAATCCATGCTGACTTTGTCCGATGATTTCACCGCTTTCCAAATCTGCTGTTATCACATCTTTGATAACTGACTCTAGCAGTTTCCCCACCACCGATGTTAGGCTAACCGGTCTATAATTCCTCGGTTTCTCTCTCCCTCCGTTTTCAAAAAGTGGGGTTACATTAGCCACCCTCCAATGCTCAGGAACTAGTCCAGAATCTAAAGAGTTTTGAAAAATTATCACTAATGCATCCACTATTTCTTGGACTACTTCCTTAAGCACTCTGGGATGCAGACCATCTGGCCCTGGGGATTTATCTGCCTTTACTCCCTTCAATTTACCTAACACCACTTCCCTATTTCCCTCAGTTCCTCCATCTCACTGGACCCTCTGTCCCCTATTATTTCCGGAAGATTATTTATGTCCTCCTTAGTGAAGACAGAACCAAAGTAGTTATTCAATTCATCTAGCAACACCCATCAAAGTTGCTGGTGAACGCAGCAGGCCAGGCAGCATCTCTAGGAAGAAGTACAGTCGACGTTTCAGGCCGAGACCCTTCGTCAGGACTAACTGAAGGAAGAGTTAGTAAGAGATTTGAAAGTGGGAGGGGGAGGGGGAGATCCAAAATGATAGGAGAAGACAGGAGGGGGAGGGATGGAGCCGAGAGCTGGACAGGTGATTGGCAAAGGGGATATGAGAGGATCATGGGACAGGAGGTCCGGGGAGAAAGGCAAGGGGGGAGGGACTCCAGAGGATGGGCAAGGGGTATATTCAGAGGGACAGAGGGAGAAAAAAGAGGGTGAGAGAAAGAATGTGTGCATAAAAATAAATAACGGATGGGGTACGAGGGGGAGATGGGGCCTAGCGGAAGTTCGAGAAGTCGATGTTCATGCCATCAGGTTGGAGGCTACCCAGACGGAATATAAGGTGTTGTTCCTCCAACCTGAGTGTGGCTTCATCTTTACAGTAGAGGAGGCCGTGGATAGACATGTCAGAATGGGAATGGGATGTGGAATTAAAATGTGTGGCCACTGGGAGATCCTGCTTTCTCTGGCGGACAGAGCGTAGATGTTCAGCAAAGCGGTCTCCCAGTCTGCGTCGGGTCTCGCCAATATATAAAAGGCCACATCGGGAGCACCGGACGCAGTATATCACCCCAGTCGACTCACAGGTGAAGTGTTGCCTCACCTGGAAGGACTGTTTGGGGCCCTGAATGGTGGTAAGGGAGGAAGTGTAAGGGCATGTGTAGCACTTGTTCCGCTTACAAGGATAAGTGCCAGGAGGGAGATCAGTGGGGAGGGATGGGGGGGACAAATGGACAAGGGAGTTGCGTAGGGAACGATCCCTGCGGAAAGCGGGGGAGGGGGAGGGAAAGATGTGCTTATGGTGGGATCCTGTTGGAGGTGGCGGAAGTTACGGAGAATAATATGTTGGACCTGGAGGCTGGTGGGGTGGTAGATGATGACCAGGGGAACCCTATTCCTAGCGGGGTGGCGGGAGGATGGAGTGAGAGCACATGTGCGTGAAATGGGGGAGATGCGTTTGAGAGCAGAGTTGATAGTGGAGGAAGGGAAGCCCCTTTCTTTAAAAAAGGAGGACATCTCCCTCGTCCTGGAATGAAAAGCCTCATCCTGAGAGCAGATGCAGCGAAGACGGAGGAATTGCGAGAAGGGGATGGCATTTTTGCAAGAGACAGGGTGAGAAGAGGAACAGTCCAGATAGCTGTGAGAGTCAGTAGGCTTATAGTAGACATCAGTGGATAAGCTGTCTCCAGAGACAGAGACAGGAAGATCTAAAAAAGGGAGGGAGGTGTCGGAAATGGACCAGGTAAACTTGAGGGCAGGGTGAAAGTTGGAGGCAAAGTTAATAAAGTCAACAAGCTCAGCATGCGTGCAGGAAGCAGTGCCAATGCAGTCGTCAATGTAGCGAAGGAAAAGTGGGGAACAGATACCAGTATAGGCTTGGAACATGGATTGTTCCACAAAGCCAACAAAAAGGCAATAGCTGGGACCCATACGGGTGCCCATGGCTACACCTTTAGTTTGGAGGAAGTGGGAGGAGCCAAAGGAGAAATTATTAAGAGTAAGGACTAATTCTGCTAGACGGAGCAGAGTGGTGGTAGAGGGGAACTGATTAGGTCTGGAATCCAAAAAGAAGCGGAGAGCTTTGAGACCTTCCTGATGGGAGATGGAAGTATATAGGGACTGGACATCCATGGTGAAAATAAAGTGGTGGGGGCCAGGGAACTTAAAATCATCGAAAAGTTTAAGAGCGTGAGAAGTGTCACAAACATAGGTAGGAAGGGATTGAACAAGGGGGGATAAAACCGTGTCGAGGTATGCAGAAATGAGTTCGGTGGAGCAGGAGCAAGCTGAGACAATAGGTCTGCCAGGACAGGCAGGTTTGTGGATCTTGGGTAGGAGGTAGAAACGGGAAGTGCGAGGTGTGGGAACTGTGAGGTTGGTAGCAGTGGATGGGAGATCCCCTGAGCGGATAAAGTCGGTGATGGTGTGGGAGACAATAGCCTGGTGCTCCTTAGTGGGGTCACGATAGAGGGGTAAATAAGAGGAGGTATCCGCGAGTTTATTCAATTGGTCTGCCATGTCCTTGCTCCCCATAATCAATTCACCTGTTTCTGTCTGTAGGGGACCTACATTCGTCTTAACCAATCTTTTTCTTTTCACATATCTATAAAAGCTTTTATAGTCAGTTTTTATGTTCCTTGCCAGTTTCCTCTCGTAATCTTTTTTCCTTTTCCTAATTAAGCCCTTTGTCCTCCTCTGCTGGACTCTGAATTTCTTCCAGTCCTCAGGTGAGCCACTTTTTCTGGCTAATTTGTATGCTTCTTCTTTGGAATTGATACTATCCCTAATTTCCCTTGTCAGCCACGGGTGCACTACCTTCCCTGTTTTATTCTTTTGCTGTAGTACATCCATGCAATCTTTAAATGCTTGCCATTGCATATCCACCGTCAACCCTTTAAGTGTCATTTGCCAGTCTATCTTAGCTAATTCACGTCTCATACCTTCAAAGTTACCCTTCTTTAAGTTCAGAACCTTTGTTTCTGAATTAACTATGTCATTCTCCATCTTAATGAAGAATTCCACCATATTATGGTCACTCTTACCCAAGGGGCCTCTCACGACAAGATTGTTAATTAACCCTTCCTCATTGCTCAATACCCAGTCTAGAATGGCCTGCTCTCTAGTTGATTCCTCGACATGTTGGTTCAAAAAACCATCCCGCATACATTCCAAGAAATCCTCTTCCTCAGCACCTTTACCAATTTGGTTCACCCAATCTATATGTAGATTGAAGTCACCCATTATAACTGCTGTTCCTTTATTGCACACATTTCTAATTTCCTGTTTAAATCCATCCCCAACCTCACTACTACTGTTAGGTGGCCTGTACACAACTCCCTCCAGCGTTTTCTGCCCCTTAGTGTTATACAGCTCTACCCATATCGATTCCACATCTTCCCGGCTAATGTCCTTCCTTTCTATTGCATTAATCTCCTCTCTAACCAGCAACGCCATCCCACCTCCTTTTCTTTCATGTCTATCCCTCCTGAATATTGAATATCCCTGAATGTTGAGCTCCCATCCTTGGTCACCCTGGAGCCATGTCTCTGTGATCCCAACTATATCATATTCATTAATAACAATCTGCACTTTTAATTCATCCACCTTATTACGAATGCTCCTTGCATTGACACACAAAGCCTTCAGGCTTGCTTTTACAACACTCTTAGCCCTTATACAATTATGTTGAAATGTGGCCCTTTTTGATTTTTGCCCTGGATTTGCCGGCCTGCCACTTTTACTTTTCACCTTACTACTTTTTGCTTCTACCCTCATTTTACACCCCTCTGTCTCTCTGCACTTGTTCCCATCCCCCTGTTGTGAACTAACCTCCTCTCTCCTAGTCTCTTTAATTTGATTCCCACCCCCCAACCATTCTAGTTTAAAGTCACCTCAGTTGCCCTCGCAAGTCTCCCCGCCAGGATATTGGTCCCCTTCGGATTCAAGTGTAACCCGTCCTTTTTGTACAGGTCACACCTGCGCCAGAAGAGGTCCCAATGATCCAGAAATCTGAATCCCTGCCCCCTGCTCCAATCACTCAGCCACGCATTTATCCTCCACCTCATTGCATTCCTACTCTCACTGTCGCGTGGCACAGGCAGTAATCCCAAGATTACTACCTTTGCAGTCCTTTTTCTCAAATCCCTTCCTAACTCCCTATATTCTCCTTTCGGGACCTCTTCGCTTTTCCTACCTATGTCGTTGGTACCTCTATGTACCATGACGTCTGGCTCCTCATCCTCCCACTTCAGGATATCTTGGACACGATCAGAAATATCCCGGATTCTGGCACCAGGGAGGCAAACTACCACCCGGGTCTCTGGACTGCATCCACAGAATCGCCTATCTGACTCCTTTACTATCGAGTTCCCTATTACTACTGCCCTCTTCTTCCTTTCCCTACCCTTCTGAGCTACAGGGCTGGACTCTGTGCCAGAGGAATGGCCACTGTCGCTTCCCCCAGGTAAGCTCTCCCGCCCAACAGTACTCAAACAGGAGTACCTATTGTCAAGGGGCACAGCCACCGGGGTACTCCCTATTACCTGACCCTTCCTCTTCCCCCTCCTAACTGTGACCCACTGGTCTACCTCCCGTGACCCCCGTGTGACCACCTGCCTGTAACTCCTCTCTATCAACTCCTCACTCTCCCTGACCAGACGAAGGTCATTGAGCTGCAGCTCCAGTTCCCTATCGCGGTCCCTTAGGAGCTGCATCTCGGCGCACCTGGTGCAGATGTGGACGTCTGGGAGGCTTGGAGACTCCAGGGCCTCCCACATCCGGCACCGAGAACAACAAACTGCCCTCACACTCATACTGCCCTTCTCCTCAAATAACAACAAAAAATGAATACCAAACCTTCCTCGCCTCGCCCATTTCCACCTAAGCCTGCTGAGCCGAAGCCTTTAAGCCTTCACTCCGCTGCCCGCTGTATGAGGCTCTGTTCCTTTTAAATCTGCCGCGCTGCACTGCCTGACGTCACACGCCTGCGCAGTCCCGCCTCTCTGAACGCCGATGGAAAAAAACCCGAAAAATTCAAAAATGGCTTCCTCCACACTCCCGCTCCGACTCTCAGACTTCCTTCTCCGAGTCTTTGGGGTAACTGCAAGTCTGTGTCTTTGCTGTTGCTTTGCTCATGCTTGAGTGCTTGGTGGTGGGTACGATGATTTTTTTTTGCTGGTGGGGAGAGGAAGGATCGTTGCGTGCTGCTGCCTACGCGCGGGAGGAGGGGAGCTGGGGGGACTTTGGGGTTCATTCATTTTTTGGGGCACTCCTCTGTTTTCGTGGATAGTTGCAAAGAAAAAGCATTTCAGGATGCATTTCTCTGACATTAAATGTACCTTTGAAACCTTTGAAGGAAATTATAGACCAATTAGTCTGACCTCAGTGGTTCGGAAGGTGTTATTGTTAAGGACGAGGTGATGGAGTACTTGGTGACACAGGACAAGATAGGACAAAGTCAGCATGGTTTCCTTAAGGGAAAATTCTGCCTTGCAAACTTCTTGAAATTCTTTGAGGAGATCACAAGTAGGGTAGATAAAGGGGACACAGTGGATGTTGTATATTTGGACTTTCATAAGGCCTTTGACAAGGTGCCACACATGAGGCTGCTTACGAAGTTAAGAGCCCATGGTATTACAGGAAGTTACTAAGATGGTTAGAGCATTAGCTGATTGGAAGAAGACAGTGAGTGGGAATAAAAGGATCTTTTACTGGTTAGCTGCCAGTGACTAGTGGTGTTCCACAGGGATCAGTGTTGGGACCACTTCTTTTTATTCTGTATATAAATGATTTAGATGATGGAATAGATTACTTTGTTGCCAAGTTTACAGATGACACAAAGATTGGTGGAGGGGCAGGTAGTGTTGAGGAAACAGGTAGGATACAGAAGGACTTAGACAGATCAGGAGAATGGGCAAGAAATTGGCAAATAAAATATAATGTTGGAAAATGCATGGTCATGCACTTTGGTAGTAGAAATAAATGTGCAGACTATCTTCTAAATGGGAAGAAATCCAAAAATCTGAGATGCAAAGGGACTTGGGAGTCCTTGTGCAGAGCACCCTGAAGGTTAATTTGCAGGCTGAGTCGGTGGTGAGGAAGGCAAATGCAATTTTAGCATTCATTTCAAGAGGTCTAGAATATAAGAACAGGGATGTGATGCTGAGGCTTTATAAGGCACTGGTGAGGCCTCACCTTGAGTATTGTGAACAGTTTTGGGCTCCTCATCTTAGAAGAGATGTGTTCTCCTAACATATAAGATTATTAAGGGATTGGACACGCTAGAAACAGGAAACATGTTCCCGATGTTGGGGGAGTCCAGAACCAGAGGGCACGATTTGGGAATAAGGGGTAGACCATTTAGAATGGAGTTGAGGAAAAACTTTTTCACCCAGAGAATTGTGGATCTGTGGAATGCTCTGCCTCAGAAGGTAGTGGAGGCCAATTCTCTGGATGCTTTCAAGAAAGAGTTAGATAGAGCTCTTAATGATAGTGGAGTCAAGGGATATGGGGAGAAGGCAGAAACGGGGTACTGATTGTGGATGATCAGCCATGATCACAGTGAATGGTGGTGCTGGCTCGAAGGGCCGAATGGCCTACTCTTGCACCTATTGTCTATTGTCTATTGCGTTAGCATTGGAGAGGGTCCAGAGGAGGTTGACAAGGATGATTCCAGGAATGAAAGGGTTATCATACGAGGAACATTTGATGGCTCTGGGTCTGTACTCGCTGGAATTTAGAAGGATGAGGGAGGATCTTATTGAAACCTTTTGAACGTTGAAAGGACTAGACAGAGTAGATGTGGAAAGGATTTTTCTCATATTGGGAGAGTCTAGGACAAGAGGGCACAGCCTCAGGATAAAGGTATGTCCATTCAAAACAGAGATGAGGAGAAATTTCTCTAGCTGGAGGCCGGTGAATTTGTGGAATTTGTTGCCACATGCAGCTACGGAGGCCAGGTCATTGGGTGTATTTAAGGCAGAGATTGATAGGTTCTTAATTGGATATGGCATCAAAGGTTACGGGGAGAAGGCTGGGAAATGGGGTTGAGAAGGAGAAAAAAAGAATCAGTCATGATTAAATAGCAGGGCAGACTCCAAATGGCCTAATTCTGCTCCTACGTCTTATGGTCTTATGGATACATCCCACAGTTCTGAAAGAAGTAGTTGGAGAGATTGTGGAAGCATTAATAATGATCTTTCAAGAATCAATAAATTCTCAAAAGGTTCCAGTGAAATGGAAAATTGCAACTGTCAGACCATTCTTCAAGAAGGGAGGGAGGCAGAAGAAAGGAAATTTTCGACCCGTTATACTGACTTCAGTGGTTGGAAAGATGTTTGAGTATATTATTAAGGATGAGGTTTTGGAGTACTTGAATGGGCATGATAAAGTAAACCAACGTCAGCACGGTTTCCTTAAGGGAAAATCTTGCCTGACAAATCTGTTGGAATTCTTTGAGGAATTAACAGGCAGGATAGACACAGGAGAGTCAGTAGTTGTTATTTATTTGGATTTTCAGAAGGTCCTTGGCAAGGTGCTGCACATGAGGCTGCTTGACAAGTTAAGAGCAGGAATAAAGGGAGCCTTTTCTGGTTGACTGTCGGTGACTTCTGGTGTTCCATAGGTGTTGGGATCTCTTCTCTCTACATTGCATGTCAATGATTTGGATGATGCAATTGATGGCTTTGTGGCCAAGTTTGCGAATGATATGAAGATGAGTGGAGGGGCAGGTACTGTTGAAGATTAGATTAGATTAGATTATGAGGACACGCAGTCCTCTTTTATTGTCATTTAGTAATGCATGCATTAAGAAATGATACAATGTTCCTCCAGAATGATATCACAGAAACACAAGACAAACCAAGACTAAAAAAAAACTGACAAAAACCACATAATTATAACATATAGTTACAACAGTGCAAAGCAATACCGTAATTTGATAAAGAACAGACGATGGGCACAGTAAAAAAAAGTTTCAAAGTCTCCCAAAAGTCCCATCATCTCACGCAGACGGTAGAAGGGAGAAACTCTCCCTGCCATGAGCTTCCAGTGCCTCAAACTTGCCGATGCAGCACCGTGGAAGCACCTGACCACAGCCGACTCTTGAGTCCATCCGAAAACTTCAAGCTTCCGACCAGCTCTCCGACACCGAGCACCATCTCTGCCAAGCGCTTCGACCCCGGCCCCGGCAACAGGCAATAGGCAAAGCCAAGGGTTTGGGGCCTTCCCCTCCGGAGATTCTCAATCGCACAGTAGCAACGGCAGCGAAGCAGGCATTTCAGAAGTTTCTCCAGATGTTCCTCCGTGCTTTTCACGTCCATTTCCATCAATTCATGATTCTGCACGGCCCCTATTTAACAAATACGATATCATTTCGGAGCGGCCGTGTGTGCTGCATCGCGCCACCATCTTCTCCACCCCTCTACAATTTCTACGGAAGCAGTGAGGCTGCAGAAGGATGGACAGATTGGAAAAATGGGCAAAGAAGTGGGGGATGGAATATAATGTAGGAAAGTGCCTGGTCATGCACTTTGATAGAAGGAACAAAAGCATAGACTATTTTCTAAATGGGAAGAAAATTCGATAATCAGAGGTGCAAAGGGACCTGGGAGTACTCATACAGAATTCTCTAAAGGTTAATTTGCAGGTTGATGTAGTAATGAGGAAGGCAAACATTGCTGATATTGGAGAGGGTTCAAAGGAGGTTCATGAAATTGATTCCGGGATTTAAAGGCTTGTCATATGAGGAATATTTGATGGCTCTGGACCAGTACTCACTGGAATTCAAAGAAATGAGGGCTGATCTCATTGAAACCTATCGAATGCTGAAAGGCTTTGAAAGAGTGGATGTGAAGAGGATGTTTCCAATAGAGGGGGAGCCTCATCAAATGGCCTAATTCTGCTCCTATATTTTAAGGTATTGTGGTTTTAATTGCAATCCTAGCATTCATTTTGAGAAGATTATAATATAAGAGCAAGGATGTGATGCAGAAACGTTATAAGGCGTTAGTCAGACCACACTTTTTGTGAGCAGTTTTGGTCCCTTTATCTAAGAAAAGATGTGATGGCATTGGAGAGGGTCCAGTGGAGGTCCACAATAATTATCCCAGGAATGAAAGGGTTATTATATGAAGAGCATTTGGTTGGCTCTGGGCCTGTACTCATTAGAGTTTACAAGAATGGTGGCAGTGGGGGAACCTCATTGAAACCTATTGAATATTGAAAGGTCGAGATGGGGTGGATGTGGAGAGGATGTTTCCTATGGAGGTGGAGTCTAGAACTACAAGAGATGTTCATTTAGAATTTCATCAGCCAGAGCACGGTGAGTCTGTGGAATTCATTGTTGTGAACAGCTGTGGAGGCCAGGTCATTCAGTAGATTTAAACAATGGTTAATTTGTTCTTGGTCATTAGGGTGTCAAAGGTTACAGGTAAAAAGAAGGTTAAGAGCAATAATATATCAGCCATGATGGAATTTTAGATCAGACTCGGTGGCTGAGTGGCCCTAGTTCTGCTCCTATGTCTCAAGCAGTAGGCAGTTTAAATGGCTTGTCATGAATTAAATGGGCCAAAGGCCTGTTCCGGTGCTGTACTTTTCTATCACTCTGTGACCGGGAAAACACTGCCCAAGGGCACGGTGGGGCAGACCACTAGGGACATATCACCTGAGAGGGATGCTGGGGCAGACCACAGTCTGAGGGGGTAGGGTGACAGATTATTGGGAAACACTGTCCGAGGGGGTAGGGGGACAGATTATTGGGAAACACTGTCCGAGGGGTTACTGGGACAGATTACTGGGGAAACACTGTCCGAGGGGTTACTGGGACAGATTACTGGGGAAACACTGTCCGAGGGGGTAGTGGGACAGATTACTGGGGAAACACTGTCTGAGGGGGTAGTGGGACAGATTACTGGGGAACACTGTCCAAGGCATTAGTGAGGCAGATTACAGGGGAAACACTGTCTGAGGGGTTAGTGGGACGGATTACCGGGGGAAACACTGTCCGAGGGGGTAGTGGGGCAGATTACTGGGGAAACACTGTCCGAGGGGGTAGTGGGACAGATTACTGGGGAAACACTGTCTGTGGGGGTAGTGGGACAGATTACTGGGGAACACTGTCCAAGGCATTAGTGAGGCAGATTACAGGGGAAACACTGTCTGAGGGGTTAGTGGGACGGATTACCGGGGGAAACACTGTCCGAGGGGGTAGTGGGGCAGATTACTGGGGAAACACTGTCCGAGGGGGTAGTGGGACAGATTACTGGGGGAACACTGTCCAAGGGGGTAGTGGGACAGATTACTGGGGGAACACTGTCCGAGGGGGTAGTGGGACAGATTACTGGGGGAACACTGTCCGAGGGGGTAGTGGGACAGATTACTGGGGGAACACTGTCCGAGGGGGTAGTGGGACAGATTACTGGGGGAACACTGTCCGAGGGGTTAGTGGGACAGATTACTGGGAGAACACTGTCCGAGGGGGTAGTGGGACAGATTACTGGGGGAACACTGTCCGAGGGGTAGTGGGACAGATTACTGGGGGAACACTGTCCGAGGGGGTAGTGGGACAGATTACTGGGGGAACACTGTCCGAGGGGGTAGTGGGACAGATTACTGGGGGAACACTGTCCGAGGGGGTAGTGGGACAGATTACTGGGGGAACACTGTCCGAGGGGGTAGTGGGACAGATTACTGGGGGAACACTGTCCGAGGGGGTAGTGGGACAGATTACTGGGGGAACACTGTCCGAGGGGTTGGTGGGACAGATTACTGGGAGAACACTGTCCGAGGGGGTAGTGGGACAGATTACTGGGGGAACACTGTCCGAGGGGGTAGTGGGACAGATTACTGGGGGAACACTGTCCGAGGGGGTAGTGGGACAGATTACTGGGGGAACAATGTCCGAGGGGGTAGTGGGACAGATTACTGGGGGAACACTGTCCGAGGGGGTAGTGGGACAGATTACTGGGGGAACACTGTCCGAGGGGGTAGTGGGACAGATTACTGGGGGAACACTGTCCGAGGGGGTAGTGCGGCAGATTACTGATGAACACTGTCCAAGGGGTTAGTGGGATGGATTACCGGGGGAAACACTGTCTGAGGGGTTAGTGGGGCAGATTACTGGGGAAACACTCTCCGATGGGGCAGTGGGACAGATCACCAGGAGCATTTAAGTGGATGTGAAGCTGAATCATCAAGGTACCAAGGGGTACAGACCATGTGTGGGCTTTGCGATGGTCAGTGGCTGATAGAGCAGGTTGAAGTTGTAAACATGGTGTCGTTCGACTTTCTGAAGGTCTTTGATAGAAAAATCAAGTGTGGGTGTTGGTGGCACACACGACAGATTGGGCAGGTCAGAATTGACAGGAGGGAGGCTTTGACAAGTCCTGTGTGGCAGATCAGTGCTGATCTCTGTCTACATCAGTGATTTTCTCATTGATTTTGTGTGAGGTTGTGATGATCGAATCTGGGAGTGTGGGGAATGCAAAGGTAGTTTGGGGACAGTTGGAAGGGTTGAGGGAATAGATGTGCAGATGGGACATAGAAAATGTGGTGCTCACTCTATAGGGAATGGTAGATCTTGGCAGGACTCAGTGTTCAGAGAGAGGAAGTGTAGAATCAGATACAATCCCCATGTTTGACAGACATTAACACAGACACCATTAGGAAATATACAAAAGAATATAGACCTAAAACTTGGATTAGTGTAGATGGCAAAAAGGTTAGCACTAGGGTGGGCTGAAGACTCTGTTTTGTACAACTCTGTGACAAATGTATGTAAGAACAAGAACAGATATCTCCATCTTTAGTGAGGCCACATTTAGAACATTGCATACCTTTTGGGCTGTTTATCAAAGAAAAGGTGTAGTTGTGAGATTGGGGATCTCAAATTGACTCAGGATGGCTGGACTCTTGAAAGGGGAGAGATTCGGCATCCTGGGCCCGTACTCTCCCGTTCTGGATGACAGGAGGTGACAAATAGAAAGGTATGAAGTTCTGAGCTTCACCGGTTGGGAGGGGTATTGCTGTTTCTTCTAGATGGGGTATATTCAGCCAGGAATCACAGTCTCAAACACGGTGGGGGCAAGGGAGGAGTGGAGAGAGAGGAGGAGGGATGTCTTCACTGAGGATAACAAGGCTTTGGATCATGTCCCCGTATACCGTTGGGAAGGGATCCATAGCTTTATTACAAGATCAGGAAGGAACGTGCTGCTGAGTTTGAAGAACAGTCTGAAACGATGGGTGGAATGGGTCATCCACTCCCCTACCCCCATTTCATGGGGGTTTGTAGATGGAGAAGGACGGGTAGGGAGTGAGATGGAGATGATCAGAGTGCAGAGGCTTTGGGCAGGCAGGACAATGGACATGTACACTGATTTAATGGGACTCAGTAATAATGGCCCTGTCCCCACCACCCCTTGGCCAATCCCCAGCCCTTTCAAATATGCAAGTTCCTCCTTGCTGGTGTGTCACTTTGAACCTCTGCTGATAGACCCATCAGGAGCTGTGGAAATCCAAACCAGGGCGTAATCAGTGAGGAACATCCCTATGGTGATGGCAGCAGTTGGCAGAGCAGAGCCTGATTACTGTGCAAGTGACCACTTTGGCCATCAGACATAAGTTGCTGGCCCACCTGAGAGCCCGAACGGCAGCCAGCTCCCTGTGCAGCTGCCTCGTTTTCCTCCTCTCTTCCTGGAGCTCCCTCCTCAGCTCCTGCACCTCCTCCTGTGCTTCGCACTTCATGTCGTTGGCCACCACTACCGCTGTCTGTAGGTCAGCCTGGAAGTATTGCCACTCCTCCTCTTCCTCCTGCCAAGGAATAACAGTAATTCCCAGGGACAGCCGACATACTCTTCCTTCCTCACCAACCGCTGGAGTGGGCTGTTGTCCCTACACCCCATGACCCAACATCAAATGGAGTGGAGGTGTGAACACACAACCTCTTGGTTCATCATAACCCATGGGGATGGGGTAGGACAGAGACGGGAGTGGAGAGAGGGGGGAGGGGATAGGAGGAAAGAGGGGAGTGTGGGAGGGGTGAGGTGGGAGAGGAAGAAAGACGTGAGAGAGGGAGGGAAGGAAGGAGAGAGAGAGACAGAGAGGGACAGAGACAGAGAGCAACTCAGTGAGAAAGGCAGGGTCAGAAGAGATGGAAAGCAAAGTTATTGATGGACTTGCATCTGCTTATGGGTTGGGATCTGATGAACAGAGGCCCCACCCCGGGATCTGATGAACAGAGCCCCCACCCCGGGATCTGATGAACAGAGGCCCCCACCCCGGGATCTGATGAACAGAGGCCCCACCCCGGGATCTGATGAACAGAGCCCCCGCCCCGGGATCTGATGAACAGAGGCCCCGCCCCGGGATCTGATGAACAGAGCCCCCGCCCCCGGATCTGATGAACAGAGCCCCCGCCCCGGGATCTGATGAACAGAGGCCCCGCCCCGGGATCTGATGAACAGAGCCCCCGCCCCGGGATCTGATGAACAGAGGCCCCCGCCCCGGGATCTGATGAACAGAGGCCCCACCCTGGGATCTGATGAACAGAGGCCCCCGCCCCGGGATCTGATGAACAGAGGCCCCCACCCCGGGATCTGATGAACAGAGGCCCCCGCCCCGGGATCTGATGAACAGAGCCCCCACCCCATGATGATCTGCCTTTCTCATCACACCACCTACCTGTGATGAGCACAGAGCCATACTGTGGGGCAGAGTTCCAGCACCCAGACAGTCCAAGAACTGCAAACCACCCTCTTAGCTTCACCCTATCACTCTCACTTTCACTTCCTCCTCTCTTCAAACATTGTTACTTCCTCTTCATTCCAAGTTCCTTAAGTTTCCTTAATGTTGTCAGAGCTGGGGGTGGTAATGGGGACAAGCTCCCACTGCCTATTAAATGCTCTCAGTGGTGTGCAGCACAAAGAGCCTCCAAAAACCATGTCCAGCTCCTGGCCCTCATGTGTGGCTTAGCTACTAAGCCCTTTGGAACCATTTCTACAGACAAGAGAAGGGGCAAAGGTGGATTATAGGCACTTTAAAACCAGCCGATTCAGGCAGATGGGGTTTGTCAGCTATGGTTGACAATCCATTTGAGAGAAGGAAAACTCCGATCTCAAACTTCCACTGCCCTGGAGCTGTACCCATTCACAGGCGAGGCTTTGGAAGTAAACCCAGAGGGAAATCCAGAGCTGGAGTCCCTAAGGCAGTTCTAAATTGATTGTCAACTCCTGAGATACCACTGGAGTTCCTTTAGGTTCATCAGCTACGTAGACAGGGAGAGAGCCTGCTGCCTGAGCAACAGCTTGCTCTCCATATCGTACTGCCCTGGCTTGAGTATGCCATGGATGACATATCGTTCCACCCTGGCTTGAGTATGCCATGGTTGCTCTCCATATTGTATTGCCCTGGCTTGCGTATGTCTTGGATGCCATATCGTACCGCCCTGGCTTGAGCATGCCATGGATGACATATCGTACCACCCTGGGTTGAGTATGCCATGCATGCCATATCGTACCGCCCTGGCTTGAGCATGCCATGGATGACATATCGTACCACCCTGGGTTCAGTATGCCATGCATGCCATATCGTACCGCCCTAGCTCGAGTATGCCATGGATGTTATATCGTATCGCCCTGGCTTGAGTATGCCATGGATGCCATATTGTACTGCCCTGGTTTGAGTATGCCATGAATGCCATATCTTACTGCCCTAGCTTGAGTATGCCATGGATGCCATATCGTACCGCCCTAGCTTGAATATGCCATGGATGCCATATCGTACCACCCTAGCTTGAATATGCCATGGATGCCATATTGTCCCGCCCTGGCTTGAATATGCCATGGATGCCAATATCATACCACCCTGGCTTGAGTATGCCATGGATGCCATATCGTACTGCCCTGGCTTAAGTATGCCATGGATGCCATATGATACTGCCCTGGCTTGAGTATGCCATGAATGCCATATCTTACTGCCCTGGCTTGAGTATGGCATGGATGCCATATCGTACCGCCCTGGCTTGAGTAGGTCATGGATGCTATATCGTACCACCCTGGCTTGAGTATGCCATGGATGCCATATCGTACTGCCCTGGCTTGAGTATGCCATGGATGCCATATCTTACTGCCCTGGTTTGAGTATGCCATGGATTCCATATCGTACCGCCCTGGCTTGAGTATGTCATGGATGCTATATCGTACCACCCTGGCTTGAGTATGCCATGGATGCCATATTGTCCCGCCCTGGCTTGAGTATGCCATGGATGCCAATATCATACCGCCCTGGCTTGAGTATGCCATGGATGCCATATCGTACTGCCCGGGCTTTAGTATGCCATGGATGCCATATCGTACCTCCCTGGCTTGAGTATGCCATGGATGACATATCGTACCGCCCTGGCTTGAGTATGCCATGGATGCCATATCGTAGTGCCCTGGCTTGCGTATGCCATGGTTGCTCTGCATATTGTATTGCCCTGGCTTGAGTATGCCATGGATGCCATATCGTACCGCCCTAGCTTGAGTATGCCATGGATGCCATCTCGTACTGCCCTGGCTTGCGTATGTCTTGGATGCCATATCGTACCGCCCTGGCTTGAGTATGCCATGGATGCCATATAGTACTGCCCTGGCTTGAGTATGCCATGGATGCCATATAGTACTGCCCTGGTTTGAGTATGCCATGAATGCCATATCTTACTGCCCTAGCTTGAGTATGCCATGGATGCCATATCGTACCGCCCTGGCTTGAATATGCCATGGATGCCATATCGTACCGCCCTGGCTTGAGTATACCATGGATGCCGTATCGTACCGCCCTGGCTTGAGTATGCCATGGATGCCATATCGTACTGCCCTGGCTTAAGTATGCCATGGATGCCATATCATACTGCCCTGGCTTGAGTATGCCATGAATGCCATATCTTACTACCCTGGTTTGAGTATGCCATGGCTGCCATATCGTACCACCCTGGCTTGAGTATGCCATGGATGCCATATCGTCTTGCCCTGGCTTGAGTACGCAATGGATGCCATACCTTACTGCCCTGGTTTGAGTATGCCATGGATGCCATATCGTACCGCCCTGGCTTGAGTATGTCATGGATGCTATATCATACCACCCTGGCTTGAGTATGCCATGGATGCCATATTGTCCCGCCCTGGCTTGAGTATGCCATGGATGTCAATATCATACCGCCCTGGCTTGAGTATGCCATGGATGCCATATCGTACTGCCCGGGCTTTAGTATGCCATGGATGCCATATCGTACATCCCTGGCTTGAGTATGCCATGGATGCCATATCATACTGCCCTGGCTTGCGTATGCCATGGTTGCTCTCCATATTGTATTGCCCTGGCTTGAGTATGCCATGGATGCCATCTCGTACAGCCCTGGCTTGCGTATGTCTTGGATGCCATATCGTACCGCACTGGCTTGAGTATGCCATGGATGCCATATAGTACTGCCCTGGCTTGAGTATGCCATGGATGCCATATCGTACTGCCCTGGCTTGAGTATGCCATGGTTGCTCTCCATATTGTATTGCCCTGGCTTGAGTATGCCATGGATGCCATATCTTACTGCCCTGGCTTGAGTATGCCATGGATGCCATATCGTACCGCCCTGGCTTGAATATGCCATGGATGCCATATCGTACTGCCCTGGCTTCAATATGCCATGGATGCCAAATCGTACCGCCCTGCTTGAGTATACCATGGATGCCATATCGTACCGCCCTGGCTTGAGTATACCATGGATGCCATATCGTACCGCCCTGGCTTGAGTATGCCATGGATGCCATATCGTACCGCCCTGGCTTGAGTATGCCATGGATGCCATATCGTACCGCCCTGGCTTGAGTATGCCATGGATGACATATCGTACTGCCCTGGCTTGCGTATGCCATGGTTGCTCTCCATATTGCATTGCCCTTGCTTGAGTATGCCATGGATGCCATATCGTACTGCCCTGGCTTGAGTATGCCATGGATGCCATCTCATACTGCCCTGGCTTGCGTATGTCTTGGATGCCATATCGTACCGCCCTGGCTTGAGTATGCCATGGATGGCATATCGTACCGCCCTGGCTTGAGTATGCCATGGATGCCATATCGTAGTGCCCTGGCTTGCGTATGCCATGGTTGCTCTGCATATTGTATTGCCCTGGCTTGAGTATGCCATGGATGCCATCTCATACTGCCCTGGCTTGCGTATGTCTTGGATGCCATATCGTACCGCCCTGGCTTGAGTATGCCATGGATGACATATCGTACCGCCCTGGCTTGAGTATGCCATGGATGCCATCTCGTACTGCCCTGGCTTGCGTATGTCTTGGATGCCATATCGTACCGCCCTGGCTTGAGTATGCCATGGATGCCATATAGTACTGCCCTGGCTTAAGTATGCCATGGATGCCATATAGTACTGCCCTGGTTTGAGTATGCCATGAATGCCATATCTTACTGCCCTAGCTTGAGTATGCCATGGATGCCATATCGTACCGCCCTGGCTTGAGTATACCATGGATGCCGTATCGTACCGCCCTGGCTTGAGTATGCCATGGATGCCATATCGTACTGCCCTGGCTTAAGTATGCCATGGATGCCATATCATACTGCCCTGGCTTGAGTATGCCATGAATGCCATATCTTACTACCCTGGTTTGAGTATGCCATGGCTGCCATATCGTACCACCCTGGCTTGAGTATGCCATGGATGCCATATCGTCTTGCCCTGGCTTGAGTACGCAATGGATGCCATACCTTACTGCCCTGGTTTGAGTATGCCATGGATGCCATATCGTACCGCCCTGGCTTGAGTATGTCATGGATGCTATATCATACCACCCTGGCTTGAGTATGCCATGGATGCCATATCGTCCCGCCCTGGCTTGAGTATGCCATGGATGCCAATATCATACCGCCCTGGCTTGAGTATGCCATGGATGCCATATCGTACTGCCCGGGCTTTAGTATGCCATGGATGCCATATCGTACATCCCTGGCTTGAGTATGCCATGGATGCCATATCATACTGCCCTGGCTTGCGTATGCCATGGTTGCTCTCCATATTGTATTGCCCTGGCTTGAGTATGCCATGGATGCCATCTCGTACAGCCCTGGCTTGCGTATGTCTTGGATGCCATATCGTACCGCACTGGCTTGAGTATGCCATGGATGCCATATAGTACTGCCCTGGCTTGAGTATGCCATGGATGCCATATCGTACTGCCCTGGCTTGAGTATGCCATGGTTGCTCTCCATATTGTATTGCCCTGGCTTGAGTATGCCATGGATGCCATATCTTACTGCCCTGGCTTGAGTATGCCATGGATGCCATATCGTACCGCCCTGGCTTGAATATGCCATGGATGCCATATCGTACTGCCCTGGCTTCAATATGCCATGGATGCCAAATCGTACCGCCCTGCTTGAGTATACCATGGATGCCATATCGTACCGCCCTGGCTTGAGTATACCATGGATGCCATATCGTACCGCCCTGGCTTGAGTATGCCATGGATGACATATCGTACTGCCCTGGCTTGCGTATGCCATGGTTGCTCTCCATATTGCATTGCCCTTGCTTGAGTATGCCATGGATGCCATATCGTACTGCCCTGGCTTGAGTATGCCATGGATGCCATCTCATACTGCCCTGGCTTGCGTATGTCTTGGATGCCATATCGTACCGCCCTGGCTTGAGTATGCCATGGATGGCATATCGTACTGCCCTGGCTTTAGTATGCCATAGATGCCATATCGTACCGCCCTGTCTTGAGTATGCCATGGATGCCATATCGTACTACCCTGGCTTGAGTATGCCATGGATGCTATATCGTATCACCCTGGCTTGAGTATGCCATGGTTGCTCTCCATATTGTATTGCCCTGGCTTGAGAATGCTATGGATACCATATTGTACTGCCCTGGCTTGAGTATGCCATGAATGCCATATCTTACTGCCCTGGCTTGAGTATGCCATGGCTGCCATATCGTACTGCCCTGGCTTGAATATGCCATGGATGCCATATCGTACAGCCCTGGCGTGAGTATGCCATGGTGCCATATCGTACCGCCCTGGCTTTAGTATGCCATGGATGCCATATCGTACCACCCTGGCTTGAATATTCCATGGATGCCATATCGTACCGCCCTGGCTTGAGTATGCCATGGCTGCCATATCGTACCGCCCTGGCTTGAGTATGCCATGGCTGCCATATCGTACCGCCCTGGCTTGAATATGCCATGGATGCCATATCATACCGCCCTGGCTTGTGTATGTCATGGATGCCATATCGTACTGCCCTGGCTTGAGCATGCCATGGATGACATATCGTACCATCCTGAGCTGAGTATGCCATGGCTGCCATATCGTACCGCCCTGGCTTGAATATGCCATGGATGCCATATCATACCGCCCTGGGTTGAGTATGCCATGAATGCCATATTGTACTACCGTGGTTGAGTATGCCATGGATGCCATATCGTACTGCCCTGGCTTGAGTATGTCATGGATGCCATATCTTACTACCCTGGCTTGAGTATGCCTTGGATGCCATATCGTACTGCCCAAGGTTGAGTATGCCATGGATGACATATCGTACCACCGTGGGTTGAGTATGCCATGAATGCCATATTGTACTGTCCTAGCTTGAGTATGCCATGGTTGCTCTAGATGTTGTATTGCCCTGGCTTGAGTATGCCATGGATGCCATATCGTACCGCCCTGGCTTGAGTATGCCATGGATGGCATATCGTACTGCCCTGGCTTTAGTATGCCATAGATGCCATATCGTACCGCCCTGTCTTGAGTATGCCATGGATGCCATATCGTACTACCCTGGCTTGAGTATGCCATGGATGCTATATCGTACCGCCCTAGCTCGAGTATGCCATGGATGCCATATCGTATCACCCTGGCTTGAGTATGCCATGGTTGCTCTCCATATTGTATTGCCCTGGCTTGAGAATGCTATGGATACCATATTGTACTGCCCTGGCTTGAGTATGCCATGAATGCCATATCTTACTGCCCTGGCTTGAGTATGCCATGGCTGCCATATCGTACTGCCCTGGCTTGAATATGCCATGGATGCCATATCGTACAGCCCTGGCGTGAGTATGCCATGGTGCCATATCGTACCGCCCTGGCTTTAGTATGCCATGGATGCCATATCGTACCGCCCTGGCTTGAATATTCCATGGATGCCATATCGTACCGCCCTGGCTTGAGTATGCCATGGCTGCCATATCGTACCGCCCTGGCTTGAGTATGCCATGGCTGCCATATCGTACGCCCTGGCTTGAATATGCCATGGATGCCATATCATACCGCCCTGGCTTGTGTATGTCATGGATGCCATATCGTACTGCCCTGGCTTGAGTATGCCATGGATGCCATATCGTACCGCCCTGGCTTCAGTATGCCATGGCTGCCATATCGTACCGCCCTGGCTTGAATATGCCATGGATGCCATATCATACCGCCCTGGCTTGTGTATGTCATGGATGCCATATCGTACTGCCCTGGCTTGAGCATGCCATGGATGACATATCGTACCATCCTGGGTTGAGTATGCCATGGCTGCCATATCGTACCGCCCTGGCTTGAATATGCCATGGATGCCATATCATACCGCCCTGGGTTGAGTATGCCATGAATGCCATATTGTACTACCCTGGCTTGAGTATGCCATGGATGCCATATCGTACTGCCCTGGCTTGAGTATGTCATGGATGCCATATCTTACTACCCTGGCTTGAGTATGCCTTGGATGCCATATCGTACTGCCCAAGGTTGAGTATGCCATGGATGACATATCGTACCACCGTGGGTTGAGTATGCCATGAATGCCATATTGTACTGTCCTAGCTTGAGTATGCCATGGTTGCTCTAGATGTTGTATTGCCCTGGCTTGAGTATGCCATGGATGCCATATCGTACCGCCCTGGCTTGAGTATGCCATGGGGCCATATTGTACCGCCCTGGCTTGAGTATGCCATGGATGCCATATCATACCGCCCTGGCTTGAGTATGCCATGGATGCCATATCATACCGCCCTGGCTTGAGTATGCCATGGATGCCATATCGTACAGCCCTGGCTTGAGTATGGCATGGATGCCATATCGTACCACCCTGGCTTGAGCATGCCATGGATGCCATATCGTACCGCCCTGGTTTGAGTATGCCATGAATGCCATATCGTACCATCCTGGCTTGAGTATGCCATGGATGCTATGTCGTACCACCCTGGCTTGAGTATGCCATGGATGCCATATCGTACCATGCTGTCTTGAGTATGCCATGGATGCCATATCGTACTGACCTGGCTTGAGTATGCCATGGATGCCATATCTTACTGCCCTGGCTTGAGTATGCCATGGATGCCATATCATACCGCCCTGGGTTGAGTATGTCATGAATGCCATATTGTACTACCCTGGCTTGAGTATGCTATGGATGCCATATCGTACCGCCCTGGCTTCAGTATGCCATGGCTGCCATATCGTACCGCCCTGGCTTGAATATGCCATGGATGCCATATCATACCGCCCTGGCTTGTGTATGTCATGGATGCCATATCGTACTGCCCTGGCTTGAGCATGCCATGGATGACATATCGTACCATCCTGGGTTGAGTATGCCATGGCTGCCATATCGTACCGCCCTGGCTTGAATATGCCATGGATGCCATATCATACCGCCCTGGGTTGAGTATGCCATGAATGCCATATTGTACTACCCTGGCTTGAGTATGCCATGGATGCCATATCGTACTGCCCTGGCTTGAGTATGTCAAGGATGCCATATCTTACTACCCTGGCTTGAGTATGCCTTGGATGCCATATCGTACTGCCCAAGGTTGAGTATGCCATGGATGACATATCGTACCACCGTGGGTTGAGTATGCCATGAATGCCATATTGTACTGTCCTAGCTTGAGTATGCCATGGTTGCTCTAGATGTTGTATTGCCCTGGCTTGAGTATGCCATGGATGCCATATCGTACCGCCCTGGCTTGAGTATGCCATGGTGCCATATTGTACCGCCCTGGCTTGAGTATGCCATGGATGCCATATCATACCGCCCTGGCTTGAGTATGCCATGGATGCCATATCATACCGCCCTGGCTTGAGTATGCCATGGATGCCATATCGTACAGCCCTGGCTTGAGTATGGCATGGATGCCATATCGTACCACCCTGGCTTGAGCATGCCATGGATGCCATATCGTACCGCCCTGGTTTGAGTATGCCATGAATGCCATATCGTACCATCCTGGCTTGAGTATGCCATGGATGCTATGTCGTACCACCCTGGCTTGAGTATGCCATGGATGCCATATCGTACCATGCTGTCTTGAGTATGCCATGGATGCCATATCGTACTGACCTGGCTTGAGTATGCCATGGATGCCATATCTTACTGCCCTGGCTTGAGTATGCCATGGATGCCATATCGTACCACCCTGGCTTGAATATGCCATGGATGCCATATCGTACCGCCCTGGCTTGAATATGCCATGGATGCCATATCGTACCACCCTGGCTTGAATTTGCCATGGATGTCAAAATCGTACCGCCCTGGCTTGAGTATGCCATGGACGCCATATCGTACCGCCCTGGCTTGAGTATGCCATGGATGCCATATCGTACCACCCTGGCTTGAGCATGCCATGGATGAAATATCGTACCATCCTGGGCTGAGTATGCCATGAATGCCATATTCTACCGCCCTGGTTGAGTATGCCATGGATGCCATATCGTACTGCCCTGGCTTGAGTATGCCATGGATGCCATATCGTACCACCCTGGCTTGAATATGCCATGGATGCCATATCGTACCGCCCTGGCTTGAATATGCCATGGATGCCATATCGTACCACCCTGGCTTGAATTTGCCATGGATGTCAAAATCGTACCGCCCTGGCTTGAGTATGCCATGGACGCCATATCGTACCGCCCTGGCTTGAGTATGCCATGGATGCCATATCGTACCACCCTGGCTTGAGCATGCCATGGATGAAATATCGTACCATCCTGGGCTGAGTATGCCATGAATGCCATATTCTACCGCCCTGGTTGAGTATGCCATGGATGCCATATCGTACTGCCCTGGCTTGAGTATGCCATGGTTGCTCTCCATATTGTATTGCCCTGGTTTGAGTATGCCATGGATCCCATATTGTACTGCCCTGGCTTGAGTATGCCATGAATGCCACATCTTACTGCCCTGGCTTGAGTATGCCATGGATGCCATATCGTACTGCCCTGGCTTGAATATGCCATGCATGCCATATCGTACAGCCCTGGCTTGAGTATGCCATGGATGCGATATCGTACCGCCCTGGTTTGAGTATGCCATGAATGCCATATCGTACCATCCTGGCTTGAGTATGCCATGGATGCCATATCGTACCGCCCTGGTTTGACTATGCCATGGATGCCATATCTTACTGTCCTGGCTTGAGTATGCCCTGAATGCCATATCTTACTGCCCTGGCTTGAGTATGCTATGGATGCTATATCGTACTGCCCTGGCTTGAGTATGCCGTGGATGGCATATCGTACTGCCCTGGCTTGAGTATGCCATGGATGGCATATCGTACCGCCCTGTCTTGAGTATGCCATGGATGCCATATCGTACTGCCCTGGCTTGAGTATGCCATGGCTGCTATATCGTACCGCCCTAGCTCGAGTATGCTATGGATGACATATCGTACCACCCTGGCTTGAGTTTGCCATGGATGCCATATCGTACCGCACTGGCTAGAGTATGCCATGGATGCCATATTGTACTGCCCTGGCTTGAGTATGCCATGGTTGCTCTCCATATTGTATTGCCCTGGCTTGTGTATGCCATGGATGCCATATTGTACTGCACTGGCTTGAGTATGCCATGGCTGCCATATCGTACCGCCCTGGCTTGAATATGCCATGGATGCCATATTGTACAGCCCTGGCGTGAGTATGCCATGGTGCCATATCGTACCGCCCTGGCTTTAGTATGCCATGGATGCCATATCGTACCGCCCTGGCTTGAATATGCCATGGATGCCATATCGTACCACCCTGGCTTGAGTATGCCATGGTGCCACATCGTACCGCCCTGGCTTGAGTATGCCATGGCTGCCATATCATACCACCCTGGCTTGAATATGCCATGGATGCCATATCGTACCGCCCTGGCTTGAGTATGCCATGGCTGCCATATCATACTGCCCTGGCTTGAGTATGCCATGGATGCCATATGGTACCTCCCTGGCTTGAGTATGCCATGGATGACATATTGTATCGCCCTGGCTTGAGTATGCCATGGGTGCTATATCGTACCACCCTGGCTTGAGTATGCCATGGATGCCATATCGTACCGCCTTGGCTTGAGTATGCCATGGATGCCATATCGTACCGCCCTGGCTTGAGTATGCCATGGATGCTCTCCATATTGTATTGCCCTGGCTTGAGTACGCCATGGATGCCATATCGTACCATCCTGGCTTGAGTATGCCATGGATGCTATATCATACCACCCTGGCTTGAGTATGCCATGAATGCCATATTGTACTGTCCTAGCTTGAGTATGCCATGGTTGCTCTAGATGTTGTATTGCCCTGGCTTGAGTATGCCATGGATGCCATATCGTACCGCCCTGGCTTGAGTATGCCATGGTGCCATATTGTACCGCCCTGGCTTGAGTATGCCATGGATGCCATATCATACCGCCCTGGCTTGAGTATGCCATGGATGCCATATCATACCGCCCTGGCTTGAGTATGCCATGGATGCCATATCGTACAGCCCTGGCTTGAGTATGGCATGGATGCCATATCGTACCACCCTGGCTTGAGCATGCCATGGATGCCATATCGTACCGCCCTGGTTTGAGTATGCCATGAATGCCATATCGTACCATCCTGGCTTGAGTATGCCATGGATGCTATGTCGTACCACCCTGGCTTGAGTATGCCATGGATGCCATATCGTACCATGCTGTCTTGAGTATGCCATGGATGCCATATCGTACTGACCTGGCTTGAGTATGCCATGGATGCCATATCTTACTGCCCTGGCTTGAGTATGCCATGGATGCCATATCGTACCACCCTGGCTTGAATATGCCATGGATGCCATATCGTACCGCCCTGGCTTGAATATGCCATGGATGCCATATCGTACCACCCTGGCTTGAATTTGCCATGGATGTCAAAATCGTACCGCCCTGGCTTGAGTATGCCATGGACGCCATATCGTACCGCCCTGGCTTGAGTATGCCATGGATGCCATATCGTACCACCCTGGCTTGAGCATGCCATGGATGAAATATCGTACCATCCTGGGCTGAGTATGCCATGAATGCCATATTCTACCGCCCTGGTTGAGTATGCCATGGATGCCATATCGTACTGCCCTGGCTTGAGTATGCCATGGTTGCTCTCCATATTGTATTGCCCTGGTTTGAGTATGCCATGGATCCCATATTCTACTGCCCTGGCTTGAGTATGCCATGAATGCCACATCTTACTGCCCTGGCTTGAGTATGCCATGGATGCCATATCGTACTGCCCTGGCTTGAATATGCCATGCATGCCATATCGTACAGCCCTGGCTTGAGTATGCCATGGATGCGATATCGTACCGCCCTGGTTTGAGTATGCCATGAATGCCATATCGTACCATCCTGGCTTGAGTATGCCATGGATGCCATATCGTACCGCCCTGGTTTGACTATGCCATGGATGCCATATCTTACTGTCCTGGCTTGAGTATGCCCTGAATGCCATATCTTACTGCCCTGGCTTGAGTATGCTATGGATGCTATATCGTACTGCCCTGGCTTGAGTATGCCATGGCTGCTATATCGTACCGCCCTAGCTCGAGTATGCTATGGATGACATATCGTACCACCCTGGCTTGAGTTTGCCATGGATGCCATATCGTACCGCCCTGGCTTGAGTATGCCATGGATGCCATATTGTACTGCCCTGGCTTGAGTATGCCATGGTTGCTCTCCATATTGTATTGCCCTGGCTTGTGTATGCCATGGATGCCATATTGTACTGCACTGGCTTGAGTATGCCATGGCTGCCATATCGTACCGCCCTGGCTTGAATATGCCATGGATGCCATATTGTACAGCCCTGGCGTGAGTATGCCATGGTGCCATATCGTACCGCCCTGGCTTTAGTATGCCATGGATGCCATATCGTACCGCCCTGGCTTGAATATGCCATGGATGCCATATCGTACCACCCTGGCTTGAGTATGCCATGGTGCCACATCGTACCGCCCTGGCTTGAGTATGCCATGGCTGCCATATCATACCACCCTGGCTTGAATATGCCATGGATGCCATATCGTACTGCCCAAGGTTGAGTATGCCATGGATGACATATCGTACCACCGTGGGTTGAGTATGCCATGAATGCCATATTGTACTGTCCTAGCTTGAGTATGCCATGGTTGCTCTAGATGTTGTATTGCCCTGGCTTGAGTATGCCATGGATGCCATATCGTACCGCCCTGGCTTGAGTATGCCATGGATGGCATATCGTACTGCCCTGGCTTTAGTATGCCATAGATGCCATATCGTACCGCCCTGTCTTGAGTATGCCATGGATGCCATATCGTACTACCCTGGCTTGAGTATGCCATGGATGCTATATCGTACCGCCCTAGCTCGAGTATGCCATGGATGCCATATCGTATCACCCTGGCTTGAGTATGCCATGGTTGCTCTCCATATTGTATTGCCCTGGCTTGAGAATGCTATGGATACCATATTGTACTGCCCTGGCTTGAGTATGCCATGAATGCCATATCTTACTGCCCTGGCTTGAGTATGCCATGGCTGCCATATCGTACTGCCCTGGCTTGAATATGCCATGGATGCCATATCGTACAGCCCTGGCGTGAGTATGCCATGGTGCCATATCGTACCGCCCTGGCTTTAGTATGCCATGGATGCCATATCGTACCGCCCTGGCTTGAATATTCCATGGATGCCATATCGTACCGCCCTGGCTTGAGTATGCCATGGCTGCCATATCGTACCGCCCTGGCTTGAGTATGCCATGGCTGCCATATCGTACGCCCTGGCTTGAATATGCCATGGATGCCATATCATACCGCCCTGGCTTGTGTATGTCATGGATGCCATATCGTACTGCCCTGGCTTGAGTATGCCATGGATGCCATATCGTACCGCCCTGGCTTCAGTATGCCATGGCTGCCATATCGTACCGCCCTGGCTTGAATATGCCATGGATGCCATATCATACCGCCCTGGCTTGTGTATGTCATGGATGCCATATCGTACTGCCCTGGCTTGAGCATGCCATGGATGACATATCGTACCATCCTGGGTTGAGTATGCCATGGCTGCCATATCGTACCGCCCTGGCTTGAATATGCCATGGATGCCATATCATACTGCCCTGGGTTGAGTATGCCATGAATGCCATATTGTACTACCCTGGCTTGAGTATGCCATGGATGCCATATCGTACTGCCCTGGCTTGAGTATGTCATGGATGCCATATCTTACTACCCTGGCTTGAGTATGCCTTGGATGCCATATCGTACTGCCCAAGGTTGAGTATGCCATGGATGACATATCGTACCACCGTGGGTTGAGTATGCCATGAATGCCATATTGTACTGTCCTAGCTTGAGTATGCCATGGTTGCTCTAGATGTTGTATTGCCCTGGCTTGAGTATGCCATGGATGCCATATCGTACCGCCCTGGCTTGAGTATGCCATGGGGCCATATTGTACCGCCCTGGCTTGAGTATGCCATGGATGCCATATCATACCGCCCTGGCTTGAGTATGCCATGGATGCCATATCATACCGCCCTGGCTTGAGTATGCCATGGATGCCATATCGTACAGCCCTGGCTTGAGTATGGCATGGATGCCATATCGTACCACCCTGGCTTGAGCATGCCATGGATGCCATATCGTACCGCCCTGGTTTGAGTATGCCATGAATGCCATATCGTACCATCCTGGCTTGAGTATGCCATGGATGCTATGTCGTACCACCCTGGCTTGAGTATGCCATGGATGCCATATCGTACCATGCTGTCTTGAGTATGCCATGGATGCCATATCGTACTGACCTGGCTTGAGTATGCCATGGATGCCATATCTTACTGCCCTGGCTTGAGTATGCCATGGATGCCATATCATACCGCCCTGGGTTGAGTATGTCATGAATGCCATATTGTACTACCCTGGCTTGAGTATGCTATGGATGCCATATCGTACCGCCCTGGCTTCAGTATGCCATGGCTGCCATATCGTACCGCCCTGGCTTGAATATGCCATGGATGCCATATCATACCGCCCTGGCTTGTGTATGTCCTGGATGCCATATCGTACTGCCCTGGCTTGAGCATGCCATGGATGACATATCGTACCATCCTGGGTTGAGTATGCCATGGCTGCCATATCGTACCGCCCTGGCTTGAATATGCCATGGATGCCATATCATACCGCCCTGGGTTGAGTATGCCATGAATGCCATATTGTACTACCCTGGCTTGAGTATGCCATGGATGCCATATCGTACTGCCCTGGCTTGAGTATGTCAAGGATGCCATATCTTACTACCCTGGCTTGAGTATGCCTTGGATGCCATATCGTACTGCCCAAGGTTGAGTATGCCATGGATGACATATCGTACCACCGTGGGTTCAGTATGCCATGAATGCCATATTGTACTGTCCTAGCTTGAGTATGCCATGGTTGCTCTAGATGTTGTATTGCCCTGGCTTGAGTATGCCATGGATGCCATATCGTACCGCCCTGGCTTGAGTATGCCATGGTGCCATATTGTACCGCCCTGGCTTGAGTATGCCATGGATGCCATATCATACCGCCCTGGCTTGAGTATGCCATGGATGCCATATCATACCGCCCTGGCTTGAGTATGCCATGGATGCCATATCGTACAGCCCTGGCTTGAGTATGGCATGGATGCCATATCGTACCACCCTGGCTTGAGCATGCCATGGATGCCATATCGTACCGCCCTGGTTTGAGTATGCCATGAATGCCATATCGTACCATCCTGGCTTGAGTATGCCATGGATGCTATGTCGTACCACCCTGGCTTGAGTATGCCATGGATGCCATATCGTACCATGCTGTCTTGAGTATGCCATGGATGCCATATCGTACTGACCTGGCTTGAGTATGCCATGGATGCCATATCTTACTGCCCTGGCTTGAGTATGCCATGGATGCCATATCGTACCACCCTGGCTTGAATATGCCATGGATGCCATATCGTACCGCCCTGGCTTGAATATGCCATGGATGCCATATCGTACCACCCTGGCTTGAATTTGCCATGGATGTCAAAATCGTACCGCCCTGGCTTGAGTATGCCATGGACGCCATATCGTACCGCCCTGGCTTGAGTATGCCATGGATGCCATATCGTACCACCCTGGCTTGAGCATGCCATGGATGAAATATCGTACCATCCTGGGCTGAGTATGCCATGAATGCCATATTCTACCGCCCTGGTTGAGTATGCCATGGATGCCATATCGTACTGCCCTGGCTTGAGTATGCCATGGTTGCTCTCCATATTGTATTGCCCTGGTTTGAGTATGCCATGGATCCCATATTCTACTGCCCTGGCTTGAGTATGCCATGAATGCCACATCTTACTGCCCTGGCTTGAGTATGCCATGGATGCCATATCGTACTGCCCTGGCTTGAATATGCCATGCATGCCATATCGTACAGCCCTGGCTTGAGTATGCCATGGATGCGATATCGTACCGCCCTGGTTTGAGTATGCCATGAATGCCATATCGTACCATCCTGGCTTGAGTATGCCATGGATGCCATATCGTACCGCCCTGGTTTGACTATGCCATGGATGCCATATCTTACTGTCCTGGCTTGAGTATGCCCTGAATGCCATATCTTACTGCCCTGGCTTGAGTATGCTATGGATGCTATATCGTACTGCCCTGGCTTGAGTATGCCGTGGATGGCATATCGTACCGCCCTGTCTTGAGTATGCCATGGATGCCATATCGTACTGCCCTGGCTTGAGTATGCCATGGCTGCTATATCGTACCGCCCTAGCTCGAGTATGCTATGGATGACATATCGTACCACCCTGGCTTGAGTTTGCCATGGATGCCATATCGTACCGCCCTGGCTTGAGTATGCCATGGATGCCATATTGTACTGCCCTGGCTTGAGTATGCCATGGTTGCTCTCCATATTGTATTGCCCTGGCTTGTGTATGCCATGGATGCCATATTGTACTGCACTGGCTTGAGTATGCCATGGCTGCCATATCGTACCGCCCTGGCTTGAATATGCCATGGATGCCATATTGTACAGCCCTGGCGTGAGTATGCCATGGTGCCATATCGTACCGCCCTGGCTTTAGTATGCCATGGATGCCATATCGTACCGCCCTGGCTTGAATATGCCATGGATGCCATATCGTACCACCCTGGCTTGAGTATGCCATGGTGCCACATCGTACCGCCCTGGCTTGAGTATGCCATGGCTGCCATATCATACCACCCTGGCTTGAATATGCCATGGATGCCATATCGTACCGCCCTGGCTTGAGTATGCCATGGCTGCCATATCATACTGCCCTGGCTTGAGTATGCCATGGATGCCATATGGTACCTCCCTGGCTTGAGTATGCCATGGATGACATATTGTATCGCCCTGGCTTGAGTATGCCATGGGTGCTATATCGTACCACCCTGGCTTGAGTATGCCATGGATGCCATATCGTACCGCCTTGGCTTGAGTATGCCATGGATGCCATATCGTACCGCCCTGGCTTGAGTATGCCATGGATGCTCTCCATATTGTATTGCCCTGGCTTGAGTACGCCATGGATGCCATATCGTACCATCCTGGCTTGAGTATGCCATGGATGCTATATCATACCACCCTGGCTTGAGTATGCCATGAATGCCATATTGTACTGTCCTAGCTTGAGTATGCCATGGTTGCTCTAGATGTTGTATTGCCCTGGCTTGAGTATGCCATGGATGCCATATCGTACCGCCCTGGCTTGAGTATGCCATGGTGCCATATTGTACCGCCCTGGCTTGAGTATGCCATGGATGCCATATCATACCGCCCTGGCTTGAGTATGCCATGGATGCCATATCATACCGCCCTGGCTTGAGTATGCCATGGATGCCATATCGTACAGCCCTGGCTTGAGTATGGCATGGATGCCATATCGTACCACCCTGGCTTGAGCATGCCATGGATGCCATATCGTACCGCCCTGGTTTGAGTATGCCATGAATGCCATATCGTACCATCCTGGCTTGAGTATGCCATGGATGCTATGTCGTACCACCCTGGCTTGAGTATGCCATGGATGCCATATCGTACCATGCTGTCTTGAGTATGCCATGGATGCCATATCGTACTGACCTGGCTTGAGTATGCCATGGATGCCATATCTTACTGCCCTGGCTTGAGTATGCCATGGATGCCATATCGTACCACCCTGGCTTGAATATGCCATGGATGCCATATCGTACCGCCCTGGCTTGAATATGCCATGGATGCCATATCGTACCACCCTGGCTTGAATTTGCCATGGATGTCAAAATCGTACCGCCCTGGCTTGAGTATGCCATGGACGCCATATCGTACCGCCCTGGCTTGAGTATGCCATGGATGCCATATCGTACCACCCTGGCTTGAGCATGCCATGGATGAAATATCGTACCATCCTGGGCTGAGTATGCCATGAATGCCATATTCTACCGCCCTGGTTGAGTATGCCATGGATGCCATATCGTACTGCCCTGGCTTGAGTATGCCATGGTTGCTCTCCATATTGTATTGCCCTGGTTTGAGTATGCCATGGATCCCATATTCTACTGCCCTGGCTTGAGTATGCCATGAATGCCACATCTTACTGCCCTGGCTTGAGTATGCCATGGATGCCATATCGTACTGCCCTGGCTTGAATATGCCATGCATGCCATATCGTACAGCCCTGGCTTGAGTATGCCATGGATGCGATATCGTACCGCCCTGGTTTGAGTATGCCATGAATGCCATATCGTACCATCCTGGCTTGAGTATGCCATGGATGCCATATCGTACCGCCCTGGTTTGACTATGCCATGGATGCCATATCTTACTGTCCTGGCTTGAGTATGCCCTGAATGCCATATCTTACTGCCCTGGCTTGAGTATGCTATGGATGCTATATCGTACTGCCCTGGCTTGAGTATGCCGTGGATGGCATATCGTACTGCCCTGGCTTGAGTATGCCATGGATGGCATATCGTACCGCCCTGTCTTGAGTATGCCATGGATGCCATATCGTACTGCCCTGGCTTGAGTATGCCATGGCTGCTATATCGTACCGCCCTAGCTCGAGTATGCTATGGATGACATATCGTACCACCCTGGCTTGAGTTTGCCATGGATGCCATATCGTACCGCCCTGGCTTGAGTATGCCATGGATGCCATATTGTACTGCCCTGGCTTGAGTATGCCATGGTTGCTCTCCATATTGTATTGCCCTGGCTTGTGTATGCCATGGATGCCATATTGTACTGCACTGGCTTGAGTATGCCATGGCTGCCATATCGTACCGCCCTGGCTTGAATATGCCATGGATGCCATATTGTACAGCCCTGGCGTGAGTATGCCATGGTGCCATATCGTACCGCCCTGGCTTTAGTATGCCATGGATGCCATATCGTACCGCCCTGGCTTGAATATGCCATGGATGCCATATCGTACCACCCTGGCTTGAGTATGCCATGGTGCCACATCGTACCGCCCTGGCTTGAGTATGCCATGGCTGCCATATCATACCACCCTGGCTTGAATATGCCATGGATGCCATATCGTACCGCCCTGGCTTGAGTATGCCATGGCTGCCATATCATACTGCCCTGGCTTGAGTATGCCATGGATGCCATATGGTACCTCCCTGGCTTGAGTATGCCATGGATGACATATTGTATCACCCTGGCTTGAGTATGCCATGGGTGCTATATCGTACCACCCTGGCTTGAGTATGCCATGGATGCCATATCGTACCGCCTTGGCTTGAGTATGCCATGGATGCCATATCGTACCGCCCTGGCTTGAGTATGCCATGGATGCTCTCCATATTGTATTGCCCTGGCTTGAGTACGCCATGGATGCCATATCGTACCATCCTGGCTTGAGTATGCCATGGATGCTATATCATACCACCCTGGCTTGAGTATTTCATGGATGCCATATTGTACCGCCCTGGCTTGAGTATGCCATGGATGCTCTCCATATTGTATTGCCCTGGCTTGAGTACGCCATGGATGCCATATCGTACCATCCTGGCTTGAGTATGCCCTGGATGCCATATCTTACTGCCCTGGCTTGAAGATGCTATGGATGCCATATCTTACTGCCCTGGCTTGAGTATGCCATGGATGCCATATCGTACTGCCCTAGCTTGAGTACGCCATGGATGGATGGATGGCATATCGTACTGCCCTGGCTTTTGTATGCCATGGATGCTATATCGTACCACCCTGCTTGAGTATGCCATGGATGCCATATCTTACTGCCCTGGCTTGAGTATGCCATGGATGCCATATCGTACCGCCCTGGCTTGAATATGCCATGGATGCCATATCGTACCACCCTGGCTTGAGTATGCCCTGGCTGCCATATCGTACCGCCCTGGCTTGAATATGCCATGGATGCCATATCATACCGCCCTGGGTTGAGTTTGCCATGGATGTCATAAATCGTACCGTCCTGGCTTGAGTATGCCATGGACGCCATATCGTACCGCCCTGGCTTGAGTATGCCATGGATGCCATATCTTACCGCCCTGGCTTGAGTATGCCTTGGATGCCATATCCTACCGCCCTGGCTTGAGCATGCCATGGATGACATATCGTACCACCCTGGGTTGAGTATGCCATGGATGACATATCGTACCACCCTGGGTTGAGTATGCCATGAATGCCATATCGTACCGCCCTGGCTTGAGTATGCCATGAATGGCATATCGTACTGCCCTGGCTTGAGTATGCCATGGATGCCATATCTTCCTGCCCTTGCTTGAGTATGGCATGGATGCAACATCCATGGTTGGCCTCGACTTACAGATGACCTCCTCATTGCAACTTTCCTCTTAGAGATTTTCCCTAATTCACTCGAGGCCATTCAACCCATTCAAACGATGCTCTCCACTTAGCTCCGTGCTTCGGCCTTTCCCACATTCCACTGATGTTTCCCTTTGGCAAGTTGTTACACAAACTGCTTCCACTTGCCTTTCAGCGGGGTCACTCACCACAGGACACATTCTTCATTTGGTTCTCTGCCGACCCCCTTGACTCTGCGTCCCCTCTGCCTACCCACACTCCTTGTCCTAGACACAGGCCCTCATTGTTTACCTGACCAACACTCCTCATGGGATGTTCTCTCTCTCACTGACACTCTGCAGCTCTCTACTAGCCAGGGATATGTGGGATGCAAACTGCCTCGGCACCAGGAGGCAGTGGGTGATGCTGGACGCTTGCTGTGTGATTCACAGCCCATGACCACTGGAATTTTCTGTTATTCTATAAGCTATTGGTCACAGCTACAGTGGGAGAAGTGTGTAGCTCAGTAGGGTGATGGAGACCGCATGGTACAGAGTGCAGAGGAGACACACCACAATCTCACCTGTGATGGAATGCTTCAGTAACTGGAGGCGTCAGGTCTCTTTTCTCTGGGGCAGGGGAGGCTGAGGGAGAGACTGATGGAGGTGTATAAAATTAAGACGTGCAAAGGGAAGGCCAATAGTAGTAAACTTTTGCCCAAAACCAGCGGATATTGGTGTCAGGTAAGAAGGAAGAGGATATTAGTTTGGGGGAAGAGCACATTCATTTGTGGCAGGTGGGAAAAGGACATTGGTTTAGGGAAAAGGGAAAAGGACATTGGTTTAGGGAAAAGGGAAGAGTACATTGGTTTGGGGGAAAAGGAAAGGGTACATTGGTTTGGGGGAAGAGGAAAGAAGACATTGGTTTGGGGAAGGGGAAAAAGACATTGGTTTGAGGGAAGAGGACATTCATTTGGGGCAAGTGTGAAGAGGACATTGGTTTGGAGCAAGAGGACATTGGTTTAGAGCAAGAATAGACAGGTAGGAAAGTAGAAGAGTGGTTTCTCTGTTATGTGACTCTATAAATTTCAACCACAGCCTCTAAATTTGATCTGTCACACACATTTTCAGCACAGTTCTCCATCTCCCGTTATTCTAGTGGAGGTCACACACATTCACCTTTCATATTCCAGCCCAGATATGCTGTATCCCAGAGCACTGAGAAATGCCAGGGGGAATGGTGGAGGTGAGCCCAGATATCCCAATCCTCCCCAGGCTACAGGATGCCAGAGGAGACTGCAAAGATGTCATCAGAATTGGTAAAATGTGGCCAGAAGGAATGATTGGGGTAACTTACAGTGGAGAAGGTTGAGGGGAGAGTGGTTGAAATGCGTAAAACTGTCAGAGTCCTTTCAGAGCTAATTACCTGAGCAGAGGGCAGTCAGAGACCAGGGACAGATAACAGAAGTAACTGGTAGATTAGGGGACAATGGGGTAAATCCAGAGGGTGGGGGGGGGGGGTTCCTGGAACTCAATGACTGAAATCCTTTATGTTTAACTGTGCCTGGGAGTTGTACATGAAGAACTGGGCATTCCTGGGCTAAGGCTGGAGAACTCTGTTGACAGACATGAACAAGATGGGCTGAATTGCCTCATTCTGTGTCCCACACTTTCTGTTTCCACTGCTGCACTTGACCTTTAGCAGTAGCATCTTCCTCCTGAAGTTTTGCCAACACCATCACTTCTGCCATGCCTCGCTGCATGGAGTATCCATCACACCTCCTCTGCCGAATTTGAGGGGCAAGGAAATACCTGAAAGGATTGCCCAAACTGTGGGGAGAGTGTGAGGAGTGATTCCGCCTGGACAGCTCTTGATGGTGTTAGTACAGAGCAATAGGCTGATTGCCCATTGGTCATGGCTAGAATCAACTCCTGCCTCAGCAAGGACCTGGGCCAACTACGATTTGCCTATCACCACAATAGGTCTACGGCAGACGCAATCTCAATGGCTCTTCACACACTCTTAGATTACCTGGACAATACAAACACCTGTCAGGATGCTGTTTGTTGACTATAGCTCAGCGTATAACATCATCAGTCCCACAGTCCTAATCAATAAGTAACTGAACCTGGGCTTCTGTACCTCCTTCTGTAATTGGATCCTCAACTTTCTAACCTGAAGACCACAATCTTTATGGATTGATAATAATGTCTCCTCCTCGCTGACAATCAACACTGGCCACACACCACTGCTCTACTCTCTCTATACCCATTACTGTGTGGCTAGGCACTGCTCAAATACCATCTATAAATTTGCTGATGATACAATAATTGTTGGTAGAATCTCAGATGGAGATGAGAGGCCATACAGGAGCAAGTTATACCACCTACTTGAGTGGTGTCACAACAATAACCTGGCACTCAATATCAGTACTACTAAAGAGCTGATTGTGGACTTCAGGAAGGGTAGGACATGGGAACACGAACCAATCTTCAGAGAGGGATCATAAGTGGAGAGAGTGAGCAATTTCAATTTCTGGATGTCAAGATCTCTGGGCATATAATCTATTCCCAAAATATTGGTACAGCTACAAAGGCAAGATAGTGGCTCTATTTCATTAGGAGCTTGAAGAGATTTGATCTGTTACCTAAAACACTCGAAAACTTCTATAGATGTACCATGGAGAGCATTCTGACAGGCTGCATCACCGTCTGGTATGGGGGGTGGGGGGTTGATACTGCACAGGACAGAAAGTAGCTACAGAGAGTTGTAAAATTAGCCAGCTCCATCTAGGGTACCAGTCTCCGTAGTATCAAAGAAATCTTCAAATAGTATGGATGTAGAAATCAGCATCCATTATTGAAGAACCCCATCTCCCAGGACATGTCCTCTTCTCATTGTTACTGTCAGGCAGGAGGTACAGAAGCCTGAAGGCACACACTCAGCGATTCAGGAACAGCTTCTTCCCCTCTGCCATCCGATTCCTAAATGGACATTGAACCCTTGAACATTACCTCACTTTTTAAAAATATATTATTTCCGTTTTGCACTAGTTTAATCTATTTAATATGCATATATATTTACTGTAAATGATTTCTTTCTTCTTTCTATATTATCATGTATTGCATTGTACTGGTGTTGCCAAACTAAGTTTCACGACACATGCCGGTGATAATAAACCTGATTCTGATTTTGTGAAGCTCTTCTGAGGATCAACCTAACGATGAACTCGAATCGTAAAGAGCCTATATGGAGCAGATGGGGTGCATTACGTTCCAGCCCTGACCACCCCGAATATTGCCATTGCCCAGCCAGTGCAGCCCAAGGACAAACACACACATTCCAACCACCACCCAGTGAACGGCTCACGGAATGGAAGCTGCAGCTCAGATCTCCTGGACATCCACAGACCATAAGACACAACTGTAGAATTATGCCACTCGGCCTGAGCCTGCAGCATACCATCATGCCTGATTTGTGATCTCTCTCGTCCCCATTCTCTGACCTTCTCCCTGTAACCTTTGACACCCTGACTAATCAAGAACCTATCCGCTGCTTTAAATATACCCAATGACTTGGCCTCCACTGCCATCTATGGCAATGAATTCCACCGATTCACCACCTCCGGCTGAAGCTGTTGTAATATTATCCTTGGGTCCTTTGCAATGACAGGCTGGCACACTGAGTAACTCTGATCTTGCACTCACCTTCATTTTCTTGTTGGACATCTTCAGCTGTTTCTCCAGTTCCAGGTTCTGCCTTTCCAAAGACTTCACTTTACCTAGGAAAGAAAATTCATAAATTCGATATTCAGTTGAGAGAGGAGAGATTAGAGGGCAGCTTCTTCACACAGCGGGTGGTGAGAATATGGAACAATCTGCCAGAGGCAGAAACAAGAACATTTAAAATACACTTGGGCAGCTACGGGGACGGGCGAGGAGGAGTTTGGCAACATGGACAAGAATGGCTGAAAGGCCTGTATATCTTCTATGACCTGTCCATTATGGCACAGTGAAGCAGCGATCGGTGACATGGAGAGCGGAGGAGGAGTGTTAAGCTGGTGTTAGGAAAGGGAGGCTGGGGAAGCGGGGGGAGTTGATGGGGACAGGTACGGGCAGTGAGAAAGAGAGCCCAAGGTTTGAGTTCCTCACACAGGCCTCCGATGCACTCAGCCTCTCGGCTATGCTCAGCTCTTTGCTATTGAGGACCGGGTGACAGTGACACCACCACTTGAAATAGTCACTAGTTCTCTCCCAACAGATACTGTGTTGGCTGGGTGGAGTTTGAGGTGGAGGGTGCAGATCCCAGTAGGTGTTGGGATCCCAGTGATGATGGTCGGGTAGGGTTTGAGGTAGAAGGCATTGAACAGGTGAGGTTTGAGGTGGAGGATGTTGACCCCAGTGGGTGTAGACTGGGTGGGGTTTAAGATGGAGGGTGTGGACCCCAGTGGGTGTGGACTGGGTGGGGTTTGGGTTGGAGGATGTGGACCCCAGTGGGTGTTGAGATTTCAGTGATATTGGCTGAGTGGTGCTTGAGGTGTAGGGTGGGTTTAAGATGGAGGGTGTGGACTCCGGTGGGTGTTGACCGGCTGGGTTTTGAGGTGGAGGGTGTGGACCCTGGTGGGTGTTGACCAGCTGGGTTTTGAGGTGGAGGGTGTGGACCCTAGTGGGTGTTGACCGGCTGGGTTTTGAGGTGGAGGGTATGGACCCTGGTGAGTGTTGAGATTTCAGTGATGTTGGCCAGCTGAGGTTTGAGGTGGAGGGTATGGACCCTGGTGAGTGGTGAGATTTCAGTGATATTGGCCGGATGAGGTTTGAGGTGGAGGGTGTGGACCCTGGTGGGTGTTGACCGGCTGGGTTTTGAGGTGGAGGGTATGGACCCTGGTGGGTGTTGACCGGCTGGGTTTTGAGGTGGAGGGTGTGGACCCTGGTGGGTGTTGACCGGCTAGGTTTTGAGGTGGAGAGTGTGGACCCTGGTGGGTGTTGACCGGCTGGGTTTTGAGGTGGAGAGTGTGGACCCTGGTGGGTGTTGACCGGCTGGGTTTTGAGGTGGAGGGTGTGGACCCTGGTGGGTGTTGACCAGCTGGGTTTTGAGGTAGAGCGTATGGACCCTGGTGAGTGTTGAGATTTCAGTGATGTGGGCCAGATGTGTTTGAGGTGGAGGGTATGGACCCTGGTGAGTGTTGAGATTTCAGTGATGTTGGCCGGATGAGGTTTGAGGTGGAGGGTGTGGACCCTGGTGGGTGTTGACCGGCTGGGTTTTGAGGTGGAGGGTGTGGACCCTGGTGGGTGTTGACCGGCTGGGTTTTAAGGTGGAGGGTGTGGACCCTGGTGGGTGTTGAGATTTCAGTGATGTTGGCCGGATGAGGTTGGAGGTGGAGGTTGTGGACCCTGGTGGGTGTTGACCGGCTGGGTTTTAAGATGGAGAGTGTGGACTCTGGTGGGTGTTGACCGGCTGGGTTTTGAGGTGGAGGGTGTGGACCCTGGTGGGTGTTGACCGGCTGGGTTTTGAGGTGGAGGGTGTGGACCCTGGTGGGTGTTGACCAGCTGGGTTTTGAGGTGGAGGGTGTGGACCCTGGTGGGTGTTGACCGGCTGGGTTTTGAGGTGGAGGGTGTGGACCCTGGTGGGTGTTGACTGGCTGGGTTTTGAGGTGGAGGGTGTGGACCCTGGTGGGTGTTGACCGGCTGGGTTTTGAGGTGGAGGATGTGGACCCTGATGGGTGTTGACCGGCTGGGTTTTGAGGTGGAGGGTGTGGACCCTGTTGGGCGTTGACCGGCTGGGTTTTGAGGTGGAGGGTGTGGACCCTGGTGGGTGTTGACTGGCTGGGTTTTGAGGTGGAGGGTGTGGACCCTGGTGGGTGTTGACCGGCTGGGTTTTGAGGTGGAGGGTGTGGACCCTGTTGGGCGTTGACCGGCTGGGTTTTGAGGTGGAGGGTGTGGACCCTGGTGGGTGTTGACCAGCTGGGTTTTGAGGTGGAGGGTGTGGACCCTGGTGGGTGTTGAGATTTCAGTGATGTTGGCCAGATGAGGTTTGAGGTGGAGGGTGTGGACCCTGGTGGGTGTTGACCGGCTGGGTTTTGAGGTGGAGGGTGTGGACCCTGGTGGGTGTTGACCGACTGGGTTTTGAGGTGGAGGGTGTGGACCCTGGTGGGTGTTGACCAGCTGGGTTTTGAGGTGGAGGGTGTGGACCCTGATGGGTGTTGACCGGCTGGGTTTTGAGGTGGAGGGTGTGGACCCTGGTGGGTGTTGAGATTTCAGTGATGTTGGCCGGATGAGGTTTTGAGGTGGAGGGCGTGGACCCTGGTGGGTGTTGACCGGCTGGGTTTTGAGGTGGAGGGTGTGGACCCTGGTGGGTGTTGAGATTTCAGTGATGTTGACCGGCTGGGTTTTGAGGTGGAGGGTGTGGACCCTGGTGGGTGTTGACCGGCTGGGTTTTGAGGTGGAGGGTGTGGACCCTGGTGGGTGTTGACCGGCTGGGTTTTGAGGTGGAGGGTGTGGACGCTGGTGGGTGTTGACCGGCTGGGTTTTGAGGTGGAGGGTGTGGACCCTGGTGGGTGTTGACCAGCTGGGTTTTGAGGTGGAGGGTGTGGACCCTGATGGGTGTTGACCAGCTGGGTTTTGAGGTGGAGGGTGTGGACCCTGTTGGGTGTTGACCGGCTGGGTTTTGAGGTGGAGGGTGTAGACCCTGGTGGGTGTTGACCAGCTGGGTTTTGAGGTGGAGGGTGTGGCCCTGGTGGGTGTTGAGATTTCAGTGATATTGGCTGAGTGGTGCTTGAGGTGTAGGGTGGGTTTAAGATGGAGGGTGTGGACTCCGGTGGGTGTTGGCCGGGTGGGGTTTGAGGTGAAGGATGTTAACCTCGGTGGGTGTTGGTCAAATGCATTTCAGGTGGAGGGTGTGGTCCCCGGTGGGTGTTGAGATTTCAGTGATGTTGACCGGCTGGGTTTTGAGGTGGAGGGTGTGGACCCTGATGGGTGTTGACCAGCTGGGTTTTGAGGTGGAGAGTGTGGACCCTGGTGGGTGTTGTCCGGCTGGGTTTTGAGGTGGAGGGTGTGGAACCTGGTGGGTGTTGACCGGCTGGGTTTTGAGGTGGAGGGTGTGGACCCTGGTGGGTGTTGAGATTTCAGTGATGTTGGCCGGATGAGGTTTGAGGTGGAGGGTGTGGACCCTGGTGGGTGTTGACCGGCTGGGTTGTGAGGTGGAGGGTGTCGACCCTGGTGGGTGTTGACTGGCTGGGTTTTGAGGTGGAGGGTATGGACCCTGGTGAGTGCTGAGATTTCAGTGATGTTGGCCAGATGAGGTTTGAGGCAGAGGGTATGGACCCTGGTGAGTGTTGAGATTTCAGTGATGTTAGCCAGATGAGGTTTGAGGTGGAGGGTGTGGACCCTGGTGGGTGTTGACCGGCTGGGTTTTGAGGTGGAGGGTGTGGACCCTGGTGAGTGTTGACTGGCTGGGTTTTGAGGTGGAGGGTATGGACCCTGGTGAGTGTTGAGATTTCAGTGATGTTGGCCAGATGAGGTTTGAGGTGGAGGGTATGGACTCTGGTGAGTGGTGAGATTTCAGTGATGTTGTCCGGATGAGGTTTGAGGTGGAGGGTGTGGACCCTGGTGCGTGTTGACCGGCTGGGTTTTGAGGTGGAGGGTGTGGACCCTGGTGGGTGTTGACCGGCTGGGTTTTGAGGTGGAGGGTGTGGACCCTGGTGGGTGTTGACCGGCTGGGTTTTGAGGTGGAGGGTGTGGACCCTGGTGGGTGTTGACCGGCTGGGTTTTGAGGTGGAGGGTGTGGACCCTGGTGGGTGTTGACCGGTTGGGTTTTGAGGTGGAGGGTGTGGACCCTGGTGGGTATTGAGATTTCAGTGATGTTGACCAGCTGGGTTTTGAGGTGGAGGGTGTGGACCCTGGTGGGTGTTGACCGGCTGGGTTTTGAGGTGGAGGGTGTGGACCCTGATGGGTGTTGAGATTTCAGTGATGTTGACCGGCTGGGTTTTGAGGTGGAGGGTGTTGTCCCTGGTGGGTGTTGACCGGCTGGGTTTTGAGGCAGAGGGTATGGACCCTGGTGAGTGTTGAGATTTCAGTGATGTTGGCCGGATGAGGTTTGAGGTGGAGGGTGTGGACCTTGGTTGGTGTTGACCGGCTGGGTTTTGAGGTGGAGGGTGTGGACCCTGGTGGGTGTTGACCGGCTGGGTTTTGAGGTGGAGGGTATGGACCCTGGTGAGTGTTGAGATTTCAGTGATGTTGGCCAGATGAGGTTTGAGGTGGAGGGTATGGACTCTGGTGAGTGGTGAGATTTCAGTGATGTTGGCCGGATGAGGTTTGAGGTGGAGGGTGTGGACCCTGGTGCGTGTTGACCTGCTGGGTTTTGAGGTGGAGGGTGTGGACCCTGGTGGGTGTTGACCGGCTGGGTTTTGAGGTGGAGGGTGTGGACCCTGGTGGGTGTTGAGATTTCAGTGATGTTGACCGGCTGGGTTTTGAGGTGGAGGGTGTGGACCCTGGTGGGTGTTGACCGGTTGGGTTTTGAGGTGGAGGGTGTGGACCCTGGTGGGTGTTGACCGGCTGGGTTTTGAGGCAGAGGGTATGGACCATGGTGAGTGTTGAGATTTCAGTGATGTTGGCCGGATGAGTTTTGAGGTGGAGGGTGTGGACCCTGGTGGGTGTTGACCGGCTGGGTTTTGAGGTGGAGGGTGTGGACCCTGGTGGGTGTTGACCGGCTGGGTTTTGAGGTGGAGGGTATGGACCCTGGTGAGTGCTGAGATTTCAGTGATGTTGGCCAGATGAGGTTTGAGGTGGAGGGTATGGACTCCGGTGAGTGGTGAGATTTCAGTGATGTTGGCCGGATGAGGTTTGAGGTGGAGGGTGTGGACTCTGGTGCATGTTGACCGGCTGGGTTTTGAGGTGGAGGGTGTGGACCCTGGTGGGTGTTGACCGGCTGGGTTTTGAGGTGGAGGGTGTGGACCCTGGTGGGTGTTGACTGGCTGGGTTTTGAGGTGGAGGGCGTGGACCCTGGTGGGTGTTGACCGGCTGGGTTTTGAGGTGGAGGGTGTGGACCCTGGTGGGTGTTGAGATTTCAGTGATGTTGACCAGCTGGGTTTTGAGGTGGAGGGTGTGGACCCTGGTGGGTGTTGACCGGCTGGGTTTTGAGGTGGAGGGTGTGGACCCTGATGGGTGTTGACTGGCTGGGTTTTGAGGTGGAGGGTGTGGACCCTGGTGGGTGTTGACCGGTTGGGTTTTGAGGTGGAGGGTGTGGACCCTGGTGGGTATTGAGATTTCAGTGATGTTGACCAGCTGGGTTTTGAGGTGGAGGGTGTGGACCCTGGTGGGTGTTGACCGGCTGGGTTTTGAGGTGGAGGGTGTGGACCCTGATGGGTGTTGAGATTTCAGTGATGTTGACCGGCTGGGTTTTGAGGTGGAGGGTGTTGTCCCTGGTGGGTGTTGACCGGCTGGGTTTTGAGGCAGAGGGTATGGACCCTGGTGAGTGTTGAGATTTCAGTGATGTTGGCCGGATGAGGTTTGAGGTGGAGGGTGTGGACCCTGGTTGGTGTTGACCGGCTGGGTTTTGAGGTGGAGGGTGTGGACCCTGGTGGGTGTTGACCGGCTGGGTTTTGAGGTGGAGGGTATGGACCCTGGTGAGTGTTGAGATTTCAGTGATGTTGGCCAGATGAGGTTTGAGGTGGAGGGTATGGACTCTGGTGAGTGGTGAGATTTCAGTGATGTTGGCCGGATGAGGTTTGAGGTGGAGGGTGTGGACCCTGGTGCGTGTTGACCTGCTGGGTTTTGAGGTGGAGGGTGTGGACCCTGGTGGGTGTTGACCGGCTGGGTTTTGAGGTGGAGGGTGTGGACCCTGGTGGGTGTTGAGATTTCAGTGATGTTGACCGGCTGGGTTTTGAGGTGGAGGGTGTGGACCCTGGTGGGTGTTGACCGGTTGGGTTTTGAGGTGGAGGGTGTGGACCCTGGTGGGTGTTGACCGGCTGGGTTTTGAGGCAGAGGGTATAGACCCTGGTGAGTGCTGAGATTTCAGTGATGTTGGCCAGATGAGGTTTGAGGTGGAGGGTATGAACTCCGGTGAGTGGTGAGATTTCAGTGATGTTATCCGGATGAGGTTTGAGGTGGAGGGTGTGGACTCTGGTGCATGTTGACCGGCTGGGTTTTGAGGTGGAGGGTGTGGACCCTGGTGGGTGTTGACCGGCTGGGTTTTGAGGTGGAGGGTGTGGACCCTGGTGGGTGTTGACTGGCTGGGTTTTGAGGTGGAGGGCGTGGACCCTGGTGGGTGTTGACCGGCTGGGTTTTGAGGTGGAGGGTGTGGACCCTGGTGGGTGTTGAGATTTCAGTGATGTTGACAGGCTGGGTTTTGAGGTGGAGGGTGTGGACCCTGGTGGGTGTTGACCGGTTGGGTTTTGAGGTGGAGGGTGTGGACCCTGGTGGGTGTTGAGATTTCAGTGATGTTGACCAGCTGGGTTTTGAGGTGGAGGGTGTGGACCCTGGTGGGTGTTGACCGGCTGGGTTTTGAGGTGGAGGGTGTGGACCCTGATGGGTGTTGACTGGCTGGGTTTTGAGGTGGAGGGTGTGGACCCTGTTGGGTGTTGACCGGCTGGGTTTTGAGGTGGAGGGTGTGGCCCTGGTGGGTGTTGAGATTTCAGTGATATTGGCGGAGTAGTGCTTGAGGTGTAGGGTGGGTTTAAGATGGAGGGTGTGGACTCCGGTGGGTGTTGGCCGGGTGGGGTTTGAGGTGAAGGATGTTGAACCCGGTGGGTGTTGGTCAAATGCGTTTCAGGTGGAGGGTGTGGTCCCCGGTGGGTGTTGGCTAGGTGGGGTTTGAGGTGAAGGATGTTGACCCCGGTGGGTGTTGGTCAAATGGGTTTAAGATGGAGGGTGTGGACTCCGGTGGGTGTTGGCCGGTTGGGGTTTGGGTTAGACGGTGTGGTCCCCGGTGGGTGTTGGCTAGGTGGGTTTGGGTTGGAGGGTCTTGTCCCCAGTGGGTGTTGGTCAAATGGGTTTCAGTGGAGGGTGTGGACCCTGGTGGGTGTTGACCGGCTGGGTTTTGAGGTGGAGGGTGTGGACTCCGGTGGGTGTTGACCGGCTGGGTTTTGAGGTGGAGGGTGTGGACCCTGGTGGGTGTTGACCAGCTGGGTTTTGAGGTGGAGGGTGTGGACCCTGATGGGTGTTGACCAGCTGGGTTTTGAGGTGGAGGGTGTGGACCCTGGTGGGTGTTGACCGGCTGGGTTTTGAGATGGAGGGTGTGGACCCTGGTGGGTGTTGAGATTTCAGTGATGTTGACCGGCTGGGTTTTGAGGTGGAGGGTGTGGACCCTGGTGGGCGTTGACCGGCTGGGTTTTGAGGCAGAGGGTATGGACCCTGGTAAGTGTTGAGATTTCAGTGATGTTGGCCGGATGAGGTTTGAGGTGGAGGGTGTGGACCCTGGTGGGTGTTGACCGGCTGGGTTTTGAGGTGGAGGGTGTGGACCCTGGTGAGTGTTGAGATTTCAGTGATGTTGGCCAGATGAGGTTTGAGGTGGAGGGTATGGACCCTGGTGAGTGGTGAGATTTCAGTGATGTTGGCCGGATGAGGTTTGAGGTGGAGGGTGTGGACCCTGGTGGGTGTTGACTGGCTGGGTTTTGAGGTGGAGGGTGTGGACCCTGGTGGGTGTTGACCGGCTGGGTTTTGAGGTGGAGGGTGTGGCCCTGGTGGTTGTTGACCAGCTGGGTTTTGAGGTGGAGAGTGTGGACCCTGGTGAGTGTTGAGATTTCAGTGATGTTGGCCAGATGAGGTTTGAGGTGGAGGGTATGCACCCTGGTGAGTGTTGAGATTTCAGTGATGTTGACCAGATGAGGTTTGAGGTGGAGGGTATGGACCCTGGTAAGTGGTGAGATTTCAGTGATGTTGGCCGGATGAGTTTTGAGGTGGAGGGTGTGGACCCTGGTGGGTGTTGACCGGCTGGGTTTTAAGATGGAGGGTGTGGACCCTGGTGGGTGTTGACCAGCTGGGTTTTGAGGTGGAGGGTGTGGACCCTGTTGGGTGTTGAGATTTCAGTGATGTTGACCGGCTGGGTTTTGAGGTGGAGGGTGTGGACCCTGTTGCGTGTTGACCAGCTGGGTTTTGAGGTGGAGGGTGTGGACCCCGGTGGGTGTTGACCGGCTGGGTTTTGAGGTGGAGGGTGTGGACCCTGGTGGCCGTTGACCGGCTGGGTTTTGAGGTGGACGGTATGGACCCTGGTGGGCGTTGACCGGCTGGGTTTTGAGGTGGAGGGTGTGGACCCTGGTGGGTGTTGACCGGCTGGGTTTTGAGGTGGAGGGTGTGGACCCTGGTGGGTGTTGACCGGCTGGGTTTTGAGGTGGAGGGTGTGGACCCTGGTGGGTGTTGACCAGCTGGGTTTTGAGGTGGAGGGTGTGGACCCTGGTGGGTGTTGACCGGCTGGGTTTTGAGGTGGAGGATGTGGAACTTACACTCCAGCTGCTCGATGATCCTCTCGTTGTGCAGGCGCACGGCCTGATGTTGTTCCAACTGGTCCCTCAGCTCGAAGACCGTCTCCTCCAGCTCCCTCACCTGCTGCTCCTTCCCTCCGTCTCCACCATGTCCTCCACAATCCACCTGTAAGCATAGCACGCCTCAGATCCATACACCTTAGCGTCTCTAAACTGATGTGGATAAACACTGTTTAAAATGTTAGTTCTGGGCCTTGCACAGCTTGACCGGACCCTGGCGGGAGGCAGTACTTCAGAGACTGTCCCCAGGGAGAGTCGGTACGTCACAGACTGTACCTGGGAGAGTCAGTACGTCATGGACTGTACCCGGGGAGATTTGGTACTTCAGGGACTGTACCCCGGGGAGAGTCAGTATGTCAGGGACTGTACCCCGGGGAGAGTCAGTACTGCCTCTGTGACTCAGAAGGGAGGAGAGAAGAAGAGGCATGCTATGGTGACAGGGAATTCGTAGTTTGGGCAACAGACAGATGGGTCTGTGGGTGAGAATGAGATTCCTGGATGGTATGGTGTATCCTGGGTACCAGGGTCCAGGATATCTCGAATCAAGTGTAATGCCCTGGTTCATGTTTTTACTGTCACGCTGTATGTATCTCATTTAGCAGTTCAGAAGGAGCTTTCTGTTCCGTTTTCAGCCTGTTTGGGTTATTGTTGAAGATAAGAGATGATGAGAAATGGATGCCATCCAATCAGGATGGTAAAGCTGAGGGGAGGTTTCTCTGGTGAAAGAAACTAATGTTCAGCTTGGGTCTTTTGTTTGGCAGGAGATGAATAGAGAAGACATTGGGGAGAACCAGTCGTAGGGTACAACCTGGTGGGAGACGCGTTTGTCGAGATGGATTGTGAGGGACGTTGGGAAGGTGGTGTGTACTTTCACGCAGACCGAGGGACCAGCACGTGAGTGACTGAGAAGTTCAAGATGACCTCCAACTTGCGCACATTGGACTGTTTAATTACAGTGGGCCTATTTCTTTTTGTTTTTCTTTACTAACCCTTAAGTTAAGGTTAATAAATATAATTCCATTAGTCTTATGCAGTGTCCCGTCTGTTATTTTGTGGCACTAACTTGTAGCAGGGTGGCAGCTTACACAGCACCCACACAAGCCGTGGTTTGGGGTGGGAGAGCCGTCTCTGTCTCAGGAGCTTAATGGGACCGCGGAGAGCCTTCCCGAGACTTACGCAGCCAAGAAAACCAGGGGGTTTCACAAGTGCTCAGCATTCAGTGGGAGGATGACCAGCCAGAGGGCATGGTCCATGTAGGTTCCAATGACATGGGGAGGATGAGTGACGAGGTTCTGCAAGGCAAGCTCAGGGAGTTAGGTGCTAAATTAAAGGGCAGGACCTCCAGGGTTATGAACTCGGGATTGGTACCCATGCCACGTGCCAGTGAGGCAAGACCTAGGAAGATTATACCGTTTAATATGTGGCTAAGGAGTTGGTGTGGGAGGGAGGGCAAAAGATTTTTGGATCATTGGGCTCTCTTACAGGGAAAGTGGGACCTGTACAGAAAGGACTATTTACACCTGAACTGGAGGGGGACTAATAGCCTAGGGGTAAGGTTTGTTAATACTGCATGGCGGGGTTTAAACTAGAGTTGCAGGGGGAAGGGTACCAGAATGCCAGAGCAGTTAGTGGAGATGTTGTGAAGGCAGATGTTGGTAAGACCTCAGACGAGTTAAAGATCAAAAGGTTGAACATGGTGTGACAAAATTGTAAAGGAAGAATACAGGACTGAAGGTGTTGTATCTGAATGCACGCAGTGTACAGAGTAAGGTAAATGGACTTGGAGCACAGTTGCAGATTGGTAGGTATGATGATGTAGCCATCACTGAATCATGTCTGAAAGAGGATTATAGCTGGGAACTTCATGGGACAGTGTAAGACCAGAGGGCACAGCCTCAGAATAGAAGGGTGTCCTTTTAGAACGGAGATGAGGAAGAATTTCTTTAGCCAGAGAGTTGTGAATCTGTGGAATTCTTTGCCACAGGCAGGTTGGAGGCCAAGTCTTTATGTATATTTAAGGCAGAGGATGAAAGATCCTTGATTGATCAGGGCATGAAGGGATACGGGGAGAAGACAGGAGACTGGGGCTGGATCAGCCAGGATGAGATGGCAGAGCAGACACAATGGGCCTAGTTCTCCTCCTATATCTATATCTCCTCCTATACCCCCCTTAATCACAGGACTCTGCAGAGAGTGATGTGGTCAGCCCAGCGCATCTGTAATTGTGAACTTCCCATGATTCAGGACATTTACAAGGTCAGGTGTGTAAAAACGGCCCGTAGGATCATTGGGGACCCAAGTCATCCCAACCACAATCTATTCCAGCTGCTACCATGCAGGAAGCAGTACCGCAGCATAAAGCCTCACCTGTGAGTCGCTGTGCTCCAGAGGCTGGGAGCCAGGGTCCAGTGACGCTGTTCCCGTTGCCGAACTCTCCATGTGCCGACACTCTCCCTGCTTCGAGCACCCACTGCTTGACTGCTCCCCGTCAGTGACTACCACCTGGATGCTGAACAACTCGCTGGCCTGTGCTGTTTCAAACTCCCCAGCCTGTACTGTTCTGCATTCCACAGTCCGCAGTGATCCACACTCCCTGGTTGCCACTGTTCCATGATCCCGGTACTGCACTGTACTACTTCCGTCTGCCTGTGCTGCTCTGCATTCCCCGGCCTGCGCTGCTCCGCATTCCCCGGCCTGCGCTGTTCCGCGTTCCCCGGCCTGCACTGTACTACTTCCGTCTGCCTGCGCTGCTCCGCATTCCCCAGCCTGCGCTGCTCCGCGTTCCCCGGCCTGCACTGTACTACTTCCGTCTGCCTGCGCTGCTCCGCGTTCCCCGGCCTGCACTGTACTACTTCCGTCTGCCTGCGCTGCTCCGCATTCCCCGGCCTGCGCTGCTCTGCATTCCCTGGCCTGCACTGTACTGCTTCCGTCTGCCTGCACTGCTCTGCATTCCCCGGCAAATACTGTTTCAAACTCCCCGGCCTGCGCTGTACTACAGTTCTCTGTCTGTGCTGCTCTGCATTCCCTGGCCTGCGCTGCACTACAATTCTCCGTCTGCGCTGTTCCACGTTCCTCACCCTGCACTGTTCTGCCATTCCCAGCTTCCATTGTGCTGCATTCCCCAGCCTGCGCTGCTCTGTGTTTCTCTGCCTGAGGCGTGCTTGCCTCACCACTATGACTTCCCACTGAGTCTTCCACTCCTCCTTCATCTCTGAGGTTCCTGGACCATCCTGGACAGGCCGTAAGCTGCTGCTCAGATCCCAGCTCCCTCCCCTGGCCTGGCCCCTGAAACTGAGGGGTCTGGACCACCGGGGGAGGGTGGTTCCCCTCCCCACACAGAGACAATGATCCTGGGTTGGAGTTATTAGCACTGATGTGACATAAGGGGATGGAGCTGAAAGTCAGGGGGTCAGAGGCCAAATGTTTGAAGGGCATAGGGTTGGAGGGAGGGGAGACAGAGGTCAGAGAGTCAGAGGACAGGTTTTGGGCAGGGTTGGGGTCAGTGGTCAAAAGGTTGGAGGTCAGGAGATCACAGGGCAGATCTTTGGCAAGGCAGGAGTTGGAAGTCGGGGGGTTGGAGCTTGAAGGGTCAAAGGGCAGATCTATGGCAGGGCAGGAGTTGGAGGTTGAGGGGTCAAAGGTCCGGGGGCCCCGGGAGAAGCTGCTGGGTTCTCTGCGGGACCTCACACCTCCTCTTTCCAGTGTGGGCAGTGCTGAACAGCCCTTCAGTCGGGATCTGGCCACCTCCGGCGGTCTCGGACTCACGGGACCCTGTGACCGCTGATCCCTGGGGCCCAGCCCCAGCCGGTGAGTCTGACCCTGGGAAACGGGCTCCTTCGGCACCGCCCTGCGGATTGGAGTAGTGGCTCGGCCTGACGACAGGGTCCCTGTGGGGAGAGGGCAGAGTTCAAAGGTCGGACCACAAATCTTGACCAACCCTGACCACTGACCCTGAGCTCTGATTCTGAACTGACCCCAGCCTTGACTTCATTTGAAACCCAACACTGGCCCTGATAGAAACATAGAAAACAATACAGGCCCTCCAGCCCACAAAGCTGTGCCAAACATGTACGTAACTTTATAAATTACCTCGAGTTACCCATAGCCCTGTATTTTTCTAAGCTCCATGTACCCATCCAGGAGTCTCTCAAAAGACCCTATCGTATCCGCCTCCACCACCATCGCCGGCAGCCCATTCCACGCACTCACCACTCTCTGTGTAAAAAACTTACCCCTGACATCTCCTCTGTACCTACTTCCAAGCACCTTAAAACTGTGTCCTCTCGTGTTACCCATTTCAGCCCTGGGAAAAAGCCTCTGACTATCCACACGATCAATGCCCCTCATCATCTTATATAAGATTTAAATGAATATATGCTGATAATAGGCGGGGATTTTAACTGCTGCTTAAATCCTATGATTGATAAGAGCTCAACCAATCAGCAACTTCCAAATCATTCTGCATCATTAATTAATTCTTTTTTGATTGATTTTGCATTGATTGTTTTGTGGAGGTATCTGCACCCCAATAACAGAGAATATTCTTTCTTCTCACATATTTATAAAAAATATTCAAGGATCGATTATATTATAATCGATCCCCGCTTCTTGCCTAGTGTTAAAAATTGTGAACATGACACTATTGCTATATCTGATCATATGCCTCTGAGTTTGTCTTTTGAAGTTGATGATGTCATTCTTGCCCATCCACCATGGCGCATGTCTCAGACATTATTGCAAAACTCTGACTTTGTCAGTTTCATTAAAACCCAGATAAAAGAATTCTTTTCTTTTTAATGATATAGGGGGTATGTCTAAATTAATTATATGGGATACATTTAAAGCATTTTTATGTGGTCAGACTATTTCTTATTCAGCTAAACTTAAAAAACAGACTAAAGCAGAATTAGATAGAATTTCAAAACAAATTAAAGATTTAGATAATATCTATGCAATTTCCCCCAATATTGATTTATTTAAACAAAGGGTGGAACTTCAATCACAATATAACCTGTTATTAACTCATCCCATTGAGGGATATTTGCTTAAGTTAAAGAGCCAATTCTATATGTTCAGAGATAAAAATAATAAACTGCTTGCATCTCAATTAAAAATAGCTGCAGCCAAATCATGAAAATTCGTAGGAAAGATGGTACCTTGGCTCAGGAATATGAAGAAATTAATAAGATTTTTCAAAATTTTTATGCTGAACTTTATAAATCTCAATGTCCGTTAGAGTCCTCTGAAATGAATGCTTTTTTACGAAAGAGTTTTTTTCCTAAGATCTCGGCTGAGGATCAAAAAATTCTTGATGCACTTCACACTTATCTGGGTTGAACTCCATCTGCCACTTCTCAGCCCAGTTTTGCATCCTATCGATGTCCCACTGTAACCTCTGACAGCCCTCCACACTATCCACAACACCCCCAACCTTTGTATCATCAGCAAATTTACTAACCCATCCCTCTACTTCCTCATCCAGGTCAATTATAAAAATCACAAAGAGAAGGGGTCCCAGAACAGTTCCCTGAGGCACACCACTGGTCACCGACATCCATGCAGAATATGACCCGTCCACAACCACTCTTTGCCTTCTGTGGGCGAGACAATTCTGGATCCACAAAGCAAGGTTCCCTTGGATCCCATGCCTCCTTACTTTCTCAATAAGCCTTGCATGGGGTACCTTATCAAATGCCTTGCTGAAATCCATATACACTACATCTACTGCTCTACCTTCATCAATGTGTTTAGTCATATCCTCAAAAAATTCAATCAGGTTCGTAAGGCACGACCTGACTTTCACAAAGCCATGCCGACTATCCCTAATCATATTATGCCTCTCCAAATGTTCGTAAATCCTGCCTCTCAGGATCTTCTCCATCAGCTTACCAACCATTGAAGTAAGACTCACTGGTTTCTAATTTCTTGGGCTATCTCTACTCCCTTTCTTGAATAAGGAAACAACATCTGCAACCCTCCAATCCTCCGGGACTCTCCTCTCCCCATTGATGATGCAAAGATCATCGCCAGAGGCTCAGCAATCTTCTCCCTCGCCTTCCACAGTAGCCTGGGGTACATCTCATCCAGTCCTGGTGACTTATCCAACTTGATGTTTTCCAAAAGCACCAGCTCATCCTCTTTCTTAATGTCTATATGCTCAAGTTCTTCAGTCCACTGTAAGTCATAGGGTTGATGTTCAACCCTAACCTTACTCCAACCCAACTGCAACCCCAAACCATCGTCACCAGAAAGCTTGCATCGCACTCTGCCCTCTTGTTGAACCTCACCCCCAAACTTTTGCCAAACGGTTGGGGTACACAGTTTCAAACCCCAACAGCTCTAGCTCCCCTCAAACAGCAAATCCTTGCTGAACCTTTCCTACATCCAAACCATCCCCCCCTTACCCTCAAACCGCCCTCTACTCCTTATTGCAAACACATTTGCATCAACAACAGGGTCACGGAGCAAGACAGCACGGATAAGGCCCTTCCGCCCAACCAGTCCATATTGACTACAGTGCCCACCCAGCTAGTCTCAATTTCCTGTGTTCAGGCCATATTCCTCTAAGCCCCCACCTCCTCCATGTACCCGTCCAAGTTCTTTTATTGTAGCTGCCAGAACCACTTCCTCTGGCAGCTCATTCTATAAACTCACCACCCTCTGTGTGAAAAAGTTGCCCTTCAGGTCCCTTTTAAAATCTTTCCCCTCTCTTTCACCCTAAATCTATGCCCCCTAATTTTGGATTCCCCTACCCTGGGGAGAAGACTGCTACCATCCATCGTCATTTTAAACATTTCTATAAGATCACCCCTCTCCCTATAACTCAAACCTTCTCATCCCAGCAACATCCTTGTGAAATCTTTCCCGCACTCTTTCCAGTTTAACCACATCTTTTGTATGACAGGGTGACCAAAACTGTGCAACTACTGCAAATGTAGTTTACCAACGACTTGTTCCACTGTAACATAACGTCCCAGCTCCTATATTCAATGTCCTGACTGGTGAAGGTCCAGCGTGCTAAACATCCTTTTTATCACCCTGCCTACTTGTGATGCCACTTTCAATGAAGCATGCACTTGTACTCCAAGGTCTCTCTGTCCCATTAAACTCCCTCGTGCCCAACCATTCACAGGATAACTCCTTCAATGGTTTGTCTTACCAAAATGCATCTCCTCACACGTATCTGTATTGAAATCCATTTGCCACTTCCCTAACTGATCAAGAACCCATTGTAATCTGTGACAACTTTCTTCACCACTCAGACACAGTCTCCTCCCCATTTCCTATTCCCACTCCCTATTCCCCATCTCTATTCGCAGACCCCATCCTTTATTCCCAGTCCCAAGCCATCCCTGACTTAATCTGAGCTCTGTTCTAAGTTATTCTGTCATCACCCATGTTCAATATAAGGTCTGGTGCTGCCCTCTGCCCTCTGACCTGGACTCCTGGCCTTGGTCGTAATGGATGTCGCTGTCATTTGCAGATTCTTTGTCCGAGCTTTGCTCCTGGGGGTGACCTCAGCAAAGCTTCGACTCTTTACCTGTGGAAGGGATTGAGTTTAGTGATGATCTGGGCCACATCAGCACAGCCAAACCATCCCAGTTCTTGCAACAACAGGTTATTTAGCCCCTTGCACCTCTTCCTTCTCGGTTTGGTCAGGATTGTCCCACTGCTCCTGCCTCAGCATCAACCCAAACTCTCACCCTAGTGTCACACCCACTGAAGGGTCAAACCTTGACCCCAGTGTTACCTCCAGTGGAGGGGTCAGTCCTTGACCTCAGTGCCATCCCCACTGGAGGGGTCAGTGCCACACTGGTGGAGTCTGCCATCGAGGAGCAGCCCTCCTGTTCCAAATCTCTCATAAAAGGAGAGGTCCTCCCCACCCAGCTCTCTCACCAATCCCTCCACACCTTGAGGAAATCCAGTTCGCCCCTGTAACCAGTGCTGTCCAAGAGGTGGAGGTGGGCGACCTTCCCTCATCTCGTTGAGGGTTGATGTTTCCTCCTACCTCATTGTGCTGTGTGGGTCTGCGGAGTGAGGGTCCGGCTTGGGGTGGCTGCGATACTGAGGTAGGAGCCTGGCTTCCCCGCACGCCTGCTTTTGCTATCACTCCAACAGTTTTCTTCATGGCTGGCATCTCACCCCCTCTCTGTGTGAAGAGCCTGCGGAGGAGGCAGAGACACTTTGCACTGGGGCATTACAGAACACGTTACCCAGTTCCCAAGTACTTGCCCACTGACACTTCAGCCTCAAACCCTAAGAGAAAGCCACATAATTGTACACTGCCTCAGCAAAACACTTTACAAATTCTGTCCCAATGAACGCCACTATTTCCAGCAATACGCACACAAAATCCTGGAGGAACTCAACAGGTCAGGCAGCATCGATGGAGAGAAATTAACAGTTGACATTTCAGTCCGAGACCCTTCATCGGGATTCTGTAAAACTATGAGAGGTGTGAATAGGCTAGATAGTTAGAGTCTTTTCTCCAGGGTGTAAATGTCAAATAGTAAAGACAGAAGTTTAAGGTGAGAGGGAGAACGTTTAAATAAAATGCAGGTTTTGTTTTACATGGGGAACAGTGGGTCCCTGCAACATACTTGTCAGGGATGGTAGCAGAAGCAGATTCGACAGGAATGTTTAAAAGCCATTTAAACAGATATGAAATGTGGAATATTAATCACATGCAGATGGGATTTATTTTTATAAATTCAGTAAGGATGACAAAGTTTATGGGAAGAAGGCAGGAGAATGAGGGGAAAATATAGCAGTCCATGAGAGCACAGGACCTCATGGAAAAGTGAGCAGCCGGAAGTCATGGTACTTATTGGTACCAACAACATAGGTAGGAAAAGGGGTGAGGCCCTGAACAGAGAATATGGTAGATCAGTCATGATGAAAAGGCACAGTGAACACAATGGGCCCAGTGGCCAGCTTCTGCCCTATGTCTAACAGTCTTATTTTGGTATCACTGTTGGCACAGATGGACAAAATGGCCTGTTCCTGGCTGAACTGGCCCACACTTCCAACGTAACACACACAAAACGCTGGTGGAACTCAGCAGGTCAGGTAGTGTCTGCAGAAATGAAGAAACAGCAACATTCTGGCCGAAATCAGGAACTTAACAGCTCCCAGTCCCATTAATTTCTCCAGTACCTTTGTTTTAATTAGAATTCATGTTCTTTGATTAGCCCCTTGGTTGGGCAGCATTTCTGGGAAGTTACTTGTGGTTTACTGTGTGAAGACAAAGTGAAAGCATTTCAAACACGAGAAAATCTGCAAAGGCTGGAAATCCAAAACAACACCCACAGCATGCTGGAGGAACTCAGCAGGTCAGGCAGCATCGATGGAAAAGAACAAAGTCGACTTTTCAGTCCGAGGCCCCAAAACGTCGACTGTTTACTCTTTTCCATAGGTGCTGCCTGGCCTGCTCAGTTCCTCCAGCATTTTGTGTGTGTTGTGTGAAAGTATTTGTTTAATTGCTCTGCACTTCCTGTGTTCCCCATTTTAAGTTCTCCTGTTTGTGACCAGAAGGAACTCACATTTGTCTCCACTGATTTTACACATTTGGGGAGGGTTTTTCTGAGGGAAGCATATTGTATAAAGGAGTGGGGAAGGGACAGCGCTCCCTACATCTGTCCGCTCACGATGCCCTACTCATAAGACTTTAACACCATAAGACATAGGAACAGAGTGAGGCCATTCAGCCCATCGAGTCTGCTCTGCTATTCCATCATGGCTGAGTTATTATCCCTCTCAACCCCATTCTCCTGCCTTCTCCCCGTAACTATTGACGCTCTGTCTAATCAATCATCCATCAACCTTCGTTTTAAATATACCCAATGATTTGGCCACCACAGCTGTCTGTAGCAATGAGTTCCACAGATTCACCACCCTCTGGCTAAAGAAATCCCTCCTCACCTCTGTGCTAAATGGAAGGTCCCTCTATTCTGAGTCTGTACCTTCTACTCTTAGACTGCCCCAGTATAGGAAACGTCCTCTCCACATCCACTCTATCTAGTTCTTTCAATATTCAAAAGATCCCCCTCATTCTGCACTCCGACACCCATCACACCCCCGTGACAGCCTGGCCAGGACCCCTCCCTGCTCCCCCCTCCAACATCAGCAAATCTGCACAGACACTGGCAGAGGGGAGACAGGTCTTGCTACAGCAGGACAGTCCCTGGCAGAGGGGAGACAGGTCTTGCCACCGAGTGGTGGGACAGTCCCAGACAGAGAAAACCCTCTCACCAGCAGTGAACTAGACAGTCCCAGACAGAGAAAGTCCTCTCACCAGCGGTGAACTAGACAGTCCCAGACAGAGAAAGCCCTCTCACCAGTGGTGAACTAGACAGTCCCAGACAGAGAAAACCCCCTCACCAGCGGTGAACTAGACAGTCCCAGATGGAGAAAACCCTCTCACCAGTGGTGAACTAGACAGTCCCAGACAGAGAAAACCCCCTCACCAGCGGTGAACTAGACAGTCCCAGACGGAGAAAACCCTCTCCCCAGCGGTGAACTAGGGTATGTGCTGAGGGAGATTAGCCCAACTGGCAATTCAGGAAGTCATGGCTGACCCTCAGAGGGTGTGGAGAGAAGAGTTGGAGGGGTAGAGGATAGATTGTGGGACAAAGGGGACTTGGGGCAGCAGAAATTGGAGTGGAAGAGCAGGGGTTAGCAAGGGGGGATGTTACGGGAAAGGCTACAAGGAGGAAACAATCAAATTTCAGAGGAGGGTTAGGTGGGGAGGGGAGGTGTCCATGAATATCCTGTTTACTTCTGCCTTTTCTTGTCAACATTTAGCTTATTATGATAGCTGGTCTGCAGTTTCTGCAGTTTCTCCAGACAGCCAAGGTTTATAAACAGGCTGCAGCTCCAAATACCCAGAACACAGCCCCCAGAGCTTGGTCACACCCTGGTCAGCGTTCCATCTGACACATCACAGACTCTCCAACAGGTCGTGCAATGTAGCCTAAACCCAGTCACAGACCTGTCCCAGACACTCACCCACAGACCTCTCCCAGTCACAGACCTGTCCCAGACACTCACCCACAGACCTCACCCAGTCACAGACCTGTCCCAGACACTCACCCACAGACCTCGCCCAGTCACAGACCTGTCCCAGACACTCACCCACAGACCTCTCCCAGTCACAGATCTGTCCCACTCACCCACAGACCTGTCCCAGACACTCACCCACAGACCTCACCCAGTCACAGACCTATCCCAGACACTCACCCACAGACCTGTCCCAGACACTCACCCAGTCACAGACCTCTCCCAGACACTCACCCACAAACCTCACCCACTCACCCACAGACCTGTCCCAGACACTCACCCACAGACCTCACCCAGTCACAGACCTGTCCCAGACACTCACCCACAGACCTGTCCCAGACACTCACCCACAGACCTCACCCAGACACTCACCCACAGACCTCACCCAGTCACAGACCTGTCCCAGACACTCACCCACAGACCTGTCCCAGACACTCACCCACAGACCTCACCCAGTCACAGACCTATCCCAGACACTCACCCACAGACCTGTCCCAGACACTCACCCAGTCACAGACCTCTCCCAGACACTCACCCACAAACCTCACCCATTCACCCACAGACCTGTCCCAGACACTCACCCACAGACCTCACCCAGTCACAGACCTGTCCCAGACACTCACCCACAGACCTCACCCAGACACTCACCCACAGACCTCACCCAGTCACAGACCTGTCCCAGACACTCACCCACAGACCTGTCCCAGACACTCACCCACAAACCTCACCCAGACACTCACCCACAGACCTGTCCCAGACACTCACCCAGTCACAGACCTCTCCCAGACACTCACCCACAGACCTCACCCAGTCACAGACCTGTCCCAGACACTCACCCAGTCACAGACCTCTCCCAGACACTCACCCACAGACCTCACCCACTCACCCACAGACCTGTCCCAGACACTCACCCAGTCACAGACCTCACCCACTCACCCACAGACCTCTCCCAGACACTCACCCACAGACCTCACCCACTCACCCACAGACCTGTCCCAGACACTCACCCAGTCACAGACCTCTCCCAGACACTCACCCAGAGACCTCACCCAGACACTCACCCACAGACCTCACCCATTCACCCACAGACCTGTCCCAGATACTCACCCAGTCACAGACCTCTCCCAGACACTCACCCATAGACCTCTCCCGGACACTTACCCACACACCTGTCCCAGACACTCACCCACAGACATAGACACACACACACACACACACACACACACACACACACACACACAGCCTCAAGATTCAGGGGAGTAGATTTAGGACGGAGATGAGGAGGAACTGCTTTTCTCAGGGAGTGATGAATCTGTGGAATTCTCTGCCCAATGAAGCAATGGAGGCTACCTCAGTAAATATATTTAAGACAAGGTTGGACAGATTTCTGCGTGGTCGGGGAATTGAGGGTTATGGGGGAAAGGCAGGTAGGTGGAGATGAGTCCATGGCCAGATCAGCCATGATCTTATTGAATGGTGGAGCAGGCTCGACAGGCCAGATGGCCACTCCTGCTCCTATTTCTTATAAGCTCAGAGAGACGGACACACACACTCACACACACACACACGCAGATCGATGCACGCAGATGACACACAATTACACACACAGATAGACAGACTCTCAGAGAGATACACACACACACTCTCACTCACAGATAGACACACAAATACGCACAAACACACACACACACACACACACACACACAGATCGATGCATGCAGATAGACACACAATTACACGCACAGATAAAGAGACTCTCAGAGAGATAAACACACACATAGATAGATACACACACACACACCCCCACACACACACATTCAGACACACAGATAGACACACAAACAGACACGGATAGACCCACAGTCACAGACATACAGACAAGCACACACTCACACACACACACACACTCACAGATCGATGCTTGCAGGTCCACAATCAATCACACACACTCACACTCTGACACAGAACCTTGTCACAAACTCTGAACCCAAACTCCACACCACGACATTGACACTAAACCTCAAATCTTAATCATGATCCCATATTCTGACCCTGACCTAAGCCAGTGCCTTTTCCGGTTCCCAACTCCCCACCCCAGCAAAGGTTGGTCTTGCTCTCATGGGGGAGAGTGGACATGGCCATCCTGGTGCAGCATTATAACACGAGCTGTCTCACTCCCCCAGCTCCTGAGACTGCACACCCCGGCCATAAGAATAGATTCCATGTGGAATAGCTGACACATACCTGGAGATTATGACTTGTATGAATGTCCCCACACATTGACACACACTCACATTCAGACAGGCACACGCGCAGATACACACACACAGACTCAACTGAGAAACACTACACTCACCTCTGATGATCCGGAATGTAAGAAACAAGCTGAGGGCTGTAATGGGTCCAACCCTCACAAGGCACTTTGAATTCAGAGTGTGTTCATTTTCCCACAAGAGGAAACCCACAGAGTTAGACAAGGCAGAGAACAGCTGCTCCCAGAGCGGAAGGAAGCTACCCCAATGTTAGGCAGACTCTATTCTGGGCAAGTGATCCTCAGCGGGGAAGCAGAGGCACCCGTCCGCATGTGATCCTAGTCACTCTGTGTAAGGGCCAGTGAGTGCAGTGATGCAGAGATTAGATTCCCACAGCTTCCTGCTCCACATCCCAGCCCAGAAGATATCAGTGCTTTAATTGTAACTAATTGTTAGGAATGAAGTCAAGATGCTCGGCAGATACAGAGATTGAGGTAAGAATGAGGAAGTGGTGGAACAATATTAGTCAGCACACACTGCTCACTGCTGTACCGAAGCAAAACAGCCTCTGCTTATCCTGCTCGCAGACTGAAGATCTACAAGCCTCAGAGCCCCCGTGTCCTCTCCATCCCAACATCACTAACAGGACCGAGGCAATTCGGCCCCTCCTCCCTGCTCCTTCACCCATTGAGGTAACGGCCAATCTCATCATAGAAAAATTCAAGGAAACCAGGCAGCCAGTGTGGGTTTGTAAATGGCAAGGTCATGTTTGACCAACTGTTTTGGAATGAATACTATGAGCTGTGAAGAAAGCGGAACCAGGTGGTGCTCAGGTTCCCGAAGGCATTTGATAAGCTGCCACATCAGCGGTTATTCTGGAAAAGCTGTGAGAGGTGAGGAGAGTCACAGGGTAGGGTGATGGAAGCTCAGCTCTTTACATCTCACTTAAGGGCGTAAGGACCCAGGGATGGGCAGGGAAGGAAGTTACGTTCATAACACAAGATCTAGTGATGAGCTGTGACTCCTTCTGTCTTATTGTAGGGAAACGTCTTGTGATCTAGTTATACATGAAAGAGAAAGCTATTTCATAGATGTTGAGGGACGGCAGAACTCAGACAGCAGACTGAAAGGTTGGTATACATGAAGGGGCAGTAAGCTAAAAGAATATTACTGTCGATTGTGAGAGCTAAAGACTAGTGGAGAGGTTATGCTTCAGTGGTTGGGGCACTGGTGTGGCCACTTTTGGAGAAGAGTTCATAATACTCCTTATGCAAGAACATAAAACATTAGAACACAGTACAGGCCCTTCAGCCAACAATGTTATGCTGACCCCTTAACCTACTCTAAGGTAAATCTAACCCTTTCCTCCCACATAGCCCTCCATTTTTCTATCATCCATGTGCCTATCTAAGAGTCTTTTAAATGTCCCTAATCTACCTGCCTCTACCACCACCCCTGGCAACATGTTCTATACACCCACCATTGTCTGTGTAAAAATCCTACCTCCAACACCTCCCTCTGTACTTAGCTCCAACACCAAAATGATGTCCCCTGGCATTAGACATTTCTGTCCTGGGGGGAAAAAATCTCTGGCAGTCCACTCGATCTACGCCTCTTATCATCTTGTACACCTCTAACAAGTTGCCTCTTATTCTCCTCTCCAAAGAGAAAAACCCTGGCTCGCTCAACCTGTCCTCATAAACCACCCTCTCTAATCCAGGCAGCATCCTGGTGAATCTCCTCTGCACCCTCTCTAATCCAGGCAGCATCCTGGTGAATCTCCTCTGCACCCTCTCCAATCAGGCAGCATCCTGGTAGATCTCCTCTGCACCCTCTCTAATCCAGGCAGCATCCTGGTAAATCTCCTCTGCACCCTCTCTAATCCAGGCAGCATCCTGGAAAATCTCCTCTGCACCCTCTCTGAAGCTTTGGCAATCTTCCCATAACGAGGTGACCAGAACTGAACAGGATTTTCCACGTGTGTGATCTGTAGACAAAGTAAGCTATTCACTATGTTAGGAACCCACAGGTTTCGTTTACTGTGGACTGTCACTTTAAGCGCCTGAGTGAGGTGGGACTATGACGTTAGTCACAGGCTGCTGCGAACTTAAACTCATATACAGAGAGCGACCTTCAGTCAAAAGAGAGCGAGAGAGAAAGACTGGGGAAGCCGGTAGCTTCAGCTTGTCACAGCTGGGGCTTAGAACCCTCTTTTGCCCAAGAGATTGGGTTAAACGTCGGCACACGTTGCACAACGAATGTGGGACTGTCACTTCGTATAATCCATAGGAGTGGATTTTTTTTGGGATAGTTTGTGGACCACTTCTGTGTTAACCCTTGCCTGGGTATGTTGTGTGGTAACCACTAGAAGACGACATTCCCGTGAAAGGTCACTTTCGGTGGTAATTCCTATGTGCATTTGAACAACACGTCAGACAAGATCTACGGTGACTGTTATCTCGTTTTACCAGCGTGGAACCTGTGGAATATTTTGTACTTACCTTTTCTCTATGTTTCACCTTGGATTACAAATGTCTCTCTCCCATCATTTATTTCGTGATTGACTGAACTTTCCTGCTTTACCATCTCAACACTCTAAGCCTTGTTTCCCCAAGCTCACTGTTAACTCTTGTTTATCTTGGCTAAGTTACTGTATCATAAGTAGTTACTAATAAAGACAGTGGTTTTAACATCAAAACCAGACTCTATGTGTAATCTGTTGCTGCTGGTTCATTTCTAAAATGTTACATTTCGTAACAACTATAGCTTGGAACACGTGACAACAATTAACCAATTAGATTCCTCATCCCTGACAACTCACCGAATACTGTACACAGTAACAGTTTACTTTGTTGAATTACTCTTACTTAATACATACCCCTGCTCCCCTCCTTTTCAGCTTTCCAGATCTCTGCAGCCAGTCATACAGTGATACAGTCCTGAAAGATGACCCACAGCCCACTGAGGCCCTGATGAACATCAACCACCCATTCTACTACCCACCTACGCACTGCAGACAAATGATAGCTGCCAATGAAACGACCACAACATATCATGGGAATATGTGAGGAACTGAGAGCACCAGGAGAACCAGACGTCTGTGTGGAGTCTGTCACAGGGAGAATGTACAAACCCCACACAGCTGGCGCCCAAGTTCAAGAGTGAAACAGCGAGGCAGCAGCACGACCATCTGCCAAGACTTGAACCTTCTCCTTTGATTCTCAAATGGGAGTCAGTGCACTTCCATCTTCACCCTCAAGCCCACTCCCCCACCGACACCAATCTGTCCCAGGAGACCCCAGCCATAGGCACCAAAGGGTCCCGAAGCTCGGGCATCAGAGTACAGTCCCTTCCTCACTGATCCCCCCACAGTGAGACTCCCCCTCACAAACACTCCCCCACAGTGAGACTCCCCCTCACCAACACTCCCCGACAGTGAGACTCTCCGTCAGCAACACTCCCCCCACAGTGAGACTCTCCCTCAGCAACACTCTCCCCACAGTGAGACTCTCCCTCACCAACACTCCCTCACAGTGAGACTCCCCCTCACCAACACTCCCCCACAATGAGACTCTCCCTCAGCAACGCTCCCCCACAGTGAGACTCTCCCAGCAACACTTCCCCCACAGTGAGACTCTCCCTCAGTAACACTCCCCCCACAGTGAGACTCTCCCTCACCAACATTCCCACACAGTGAGACTCTCCCTCAGCAACACTCCCCCAGAGTGGGACTCTCCCTCACCAACACTCCCACACAGTGAGACTCTCCCTCAGCAACACTTCCCCCACAGTGAGACTCTCCCTCAGTAACACTCCCCTGACAGTGAGACTCTCCCTCAGCAACACTCCCCCCACAGTGAGACTCTCCCTCACCAACACTCCCCTCACAGTGAGACTCCCCAACACTCCCCCCACAGTGAGACTCTCCCTCAGCAACACTCCCCCACAGTGAGACTCTCCCTCACCAACACTCCCCCAGAGTGAGACTCTCCCTCAGCAACACTTCCCCCAGAGTGAGACTCTCCCTCAGCAACACTCCCCCACAGTGAGACTCTCCCTGAGCAACACTTCCCTCACAGTGAGACTCTCCCTCACCAACACTCCCCCACAGTGAGACTCTCCCTCAGCAACACTCCCCCCACAGTGAGACTCCCCCTCAGCAACACTTCCCTCACAGTGAGACTCTCCTTCAGCAACACTCCCCCCACAGTGAGACTCTCCCTCAGCAACACTTCCCTCACAGTGAGACTCTCCCTCACCAACACTCCCCCACAGTGAGACTCTCCCTCACCAACACTCCCCCCACAGTGAGACTCTCCCTCACCAACACTCTCCCTCAGCAACACTCCCCCCACAGTGAGACTCCCCCTCAGCAACACTTCCCTCACAGTGAGACTCTCCTTCAGCAACACTCCCCCCACAGTGAGACTCTCCCTCAGCAACACTCCCCCACAGTGAGACTCTCCCTCACCAACACTCCCCCCACAGTGAGACTCTCCCTCACCAACACTCTCCCTCAGCAACACTCCCCCCACAGTGAGACTCTCCTTCAGCAACACTTCCCCCAGTGAGACTCTCCCTCACCAACACTCTCCCTCAGCAACACTCCCCCCACAGTGAGACTCCCCCTCAGCAACACTTCCCTCACAGTGAGACTCTCCTTCAGCAACACTCCCCCCACAGTGAGACTCTCCCTCAGCAACACTCCCCCACAGTGAGACTCTCCCTCACCAACACTCCCCCCACAGTGAGACTCTCCCTCACCAACACTCTCCCTCAGCAACACTCCCCCCACAGTGAGACTCCCCCTCAGCAACACTTCCCTCACAGTGAGACTCTCCTTCAGCAACACTTCCCCCAGTGAGACTCTCCCTCAGCAACACTCCCCCACAGTGAGACTCTCCCTCACCAACACTCCCCCCACAGTGAGACTCTCACTCACCAACACACGTCCACACTGAGACTCTCCCTCAGCAACACTCCCCCACAGTGAGACTCTCCCCAGCAACACTTCCCCACAGTGAGACTCCCCCACAGTGAGACTCCCCCTCACCAACACTCCCCCACAGTGAGACTCTCCCTCAGCAACACTCCCCCACAGTGAGACTCTCCCTCAGCAACACTCCCCCACAGTGAGACTCCCCCTCACCAACACTCCCCCACAGTGAGACTCTCCCTCACCAACACTCCCCCACAGTGAGACTCTCCCTCAGCAGCACTTACCCCTTGGTGAGACTCTCCCTCAGCAACACTCCCCCACAGTGAGACTCTCCCTCAGCAACACTCCCCCCACAGTGAGACTCTCCCTCAGCAACACTCCCCCACAGTGAGACCCTCCCCCAGCAACACTTCCCCACAGTGAGACTCCCTCACAGTGAGACTCCCCCTCACCAACACTCCCCCACAGTGAGACTCTCCCTCAGCAACACTCCCCCACAGTGAGACTCTCCCTCACCAACACTCTCCCCACAGTGAGACTCTCCCTTAGCAACACTCCCCCACAGTGAGATTCTCCCTCACCAACACTCTCCCACAGTGAGACTCCCCCTTAGCAACAATCCCCCCACAGTGAGACTCTCCCTCAGCAACACTCCTCCATAGTGAGACTCTCCCTCACCAACACTCCCCCCACAGTGAGACTCTCCCTCACCAACACTCTCCCTCAGCAACACTCCCCCCACAGTGAGACTCCCCCTCAGCAACACTTCCCTCACAGTGAGACTCTCCCTCAGCAACACTCCCCCCACAATGAGACTCTCCCTTAGCAACACTCCCCCACAGTGAGACTCTCACTCAGCAACACTCCCCCCACAGTGAGACTCTCACTCACCAACACTCCCTCACAGTGAGACTCTCCCTCACCAACACTTCCCCCACAGTGAGACTCTCCCTCACCAACACTCCTCCAACAGTGAGACCCTCCCTCACCAACACTCCCCCACAGTGAGACTCCCCCTCAGCAACACCCTTCCCACAGTGAGACTCTCCCTCAGCAACACTTCCCCCAGTGAGACTCTCCCTCACCAACACTCTCCCTCAGCAACACTCCCCCCACAGTGAGACTCCCCCTCAGCAACACTTCCCTCACAGTGAGACTCTCCTTCAGCAACACTCCCCCCACAGTGAGACTCTCCCTCAGCAACACTCCCCCACAGTGAGACTCTCCCTCACCAACACTCCCCCCACAGTGAGACTCTCCCTCACCAACACTCTCCCTCAGCAACACTCCCCCCACAGTGAGACTCCCCCTCAGCAACACTTCCCTCACAGTGAGACTCTCCTTCAGCAACACTTCCCCCAGTGAGACTCTCCCTCAGCAACACTCCCCCACAGTGAGACTCTCCCTCACCAACACTCCCCCCACAGTGAGACTCTCACTCACCAACACACGTCCACACTGAGACTCTCCCTCAGCAACACTCCCCCACAGTGAGACTCTCCCCAGCAACACTTCCCCACAGTGAGACTCCCCCACAGTGAGACTCCCCCTCGCCAACACTCCCCCACAGTGAGACTCTCCCTCAGCAACACTCCCCCACAGTGAGACTCTCCCTCAGCAACACTCCCCCACAGTGAGACTCCCCCTCACCAACACTCCCCCACAGTGAGACTCTCCCTCAGCAACACTCCCCCACAGTGAGACTCTCCCTCACCAACACTCTCCCCACAGTGAGACTCTCCCTTAGCAACACTCCCCCACAGTGAGATTCTCCCTCACCAACACTCTCCCACAGTGAGACTCCCCCTTAGCAACAATCCCCCCACAGTGAGACTCTCCCTCACCAACACTCCCCCCACAGTGAGACTCTCCCTCACCAACACTCTCCCTCAGCAACACTCCCCCCACAGTGAGACTTCCCCTCAGCAACACTTCCCTCACAGTGAGACTTTCCCTCAGCAACACTCCCCCCACAATGAGACTCTCCCTCAGCAACACTCCCTCACAGTGAGACTCTCCCTCACCAACACTTCCCCCACAGTGAGACTCTCCCTCACCAACACTCCTCCAACAGTGAGACCCTCCCTCACCAACACTCCCCCACAGTGAGACTCTCCCTCAGCAACACTCCCCCACAGTGAGACTCTCCCTCACCAACACTCTCCCCACAGTGAGACTCTCCCTTAGCAACACTCTCCCACAGTGAGACTCCCCCTCAGCAACAATCCCCCCACAGTGAGACTCTCCCTCAGCAACACTTCCCCACAGTGAGACTCTCCCTCACCAACACTCTCCCACAGTGAGACTCTCCCTCACCACCACTCCCCCACAGTGAGACTCTCCCTCAGCAACACTTCCCTCACAGTGAGACTCTCCCTCACCAACACTTCCCCACAGTGAGACTCTCCCTCAGCAACTCTCCCCCCCCACAGTGAGACTCTCCCTCACCAACACTCTCCCTCAGCAACACTCCCCCCACAGTGAGACTCCCCCTCAGCAACACTTCCCTCACAGTGAGACTCTCCCTCAGCAACACTTCCCCCACAATGAGACTCTCCCTTAGCAACACTCCCCCACAGTGAGACTCTCCCTCAGCAACACTCCCCCACAGTGAGACTCTCCCTCACCAACACTCCCCCCACAGTGAGACTCTCCCTCACCAACACTCTCCCTCAGCAACACTCCCCCCACAGTGAGACTCCCCCTCAGCAACACTTCCCTCACAGTGAGACTCTCCTTCAGCAACACTCCCCCCACAGTGAGACTCTCCCTCAGCAACACTCCCCCACAGTGAGACTCTCCCTCACCAACACTCCCCCCACAGTGAGACTCTCCCTCACCAACACTCTCCCTCAGCAACACTCCCCCCACAGTGAGACTCTCCTTCAGCAACACTTCCCCCAGTGAGACTCTCCCTCACCAACACTCTCCCTCAGCAACACTCCCCCCACAGTGAGACTCCCCCTCAGCAACACTTCCCTCACAGTGAGACTCTCCTTCAGCAACACTCCCCCCACAGTGAGACTCTCCCTCAGCAACACTCCCCCACAGTGAGACTCTCCCTCACCAACACTCCCCCCACAGTGAGACTCTCCCTCACCAACACTCTCCCTCAGCAACACTCCCCCCACAGTGAGACTCCCCCTCAGCAACACTTCCCTCACAGTGAGACTCTCCTTCAGCAACACTTCCCCCAGTGAGACTCTCCCTCAGCAACACTCCCCCACAGTGAGACTCTCCCTCACCAACACTCCCCCCACAGTGAGACTCTCACTCACCAACACACGTCCACACTGAGACTCTCCCTCAGCAACACTCCCCCACAGTGAGACTCTCCCCAGCAACACTTCCCCACAGTGAGACTCCCCCACAGTGAGACTCCCCCTCACCAACACTCCCCCACAGTGAGACTCTCCCTCAGCAACACTCCCCCACAGTGAGACTCTCCCTCAGCAACACTCCCCCACAGTGAGACTCCCCCTCACCAACACTCCCCCACAGTGAGACTCTCCCTCACCAACACTCCCCCACAGTGAGACTCTCCCTCAGCAGCACTTACCCCTTGGTGAGACTCTCCCTCAGCAACACTCCCCCACAGTGAGACTCTCCCTCAGCAACACTCCCCCCACAGTGAGACTCTCCCTCAGCAACACTCCCCCACAGTGAGACCCTCCCCCAGCAACACTTCCCCACAGTGAGACTCCCTCACAGTGAGACTCCCCCTCACCAACACTCCCCCACAGTGAGACTCTCCCTCAGCAACACTCCCCCACAGTGAGACTCTCCCTCACCAACACTCTCCCCACAGTGAGACTCTCCCTTAGCAACACTCCCCCACAGTGAGATTCTCCCTCACCAACACTCTCCCACAGTGAGACTCCCCCTTAGCAACAATCCCCCCACAGTGAGACTCTCCCTCAGCAACACTCCTCCATAGTGAGACTCTCCCTCACCAACACTCCCCCCACAGTGAGACTCTCCCTCACCAACACTCTCCCTCAGCAACACTCCCCCCACAGTGAGACTCCCCCTCAGCAACACTTCCCTCACAGTGAGACTCTCCCTCAGCAACACTCCCCCCACAATGAGACTCTCCCTTAGCAACACTCCCCCACAGTGAGACTCTCACTCAGCAACACTCCCCCCACAGTGAGACTCTCACTCACCAACACTCCCTCACAGTGAGACTCTCCCTCACCAACACTTCCCCCACAGTGAGACTCTCCCTCACCAACACTCCTCCAACAGTGAGACCCTCCCTCACCAACACTCCCCCACAGTGAGACTCCCCCTCAGCAACACCCTTCCCACAGTGAGACTCTCCCTCAGCAACACTTCCCCCAGTGAGACTCTCCCTCACCAACACTCTCCCTCAGCAACACTCCCCCCACAGTGAGACTCCCCCTCAGCAACACTTCCCTCACAGTGAGACTCTCCTTCAGCAACACTCCCCCCACAGTGAGACTCTCCCTCAGCAACACTCCCCCACAGTGAGACTCTCCCTCACCAACACTCCCCCCACAGTGAGACTCTCCCTCACCAACACTCTCCCTCAGCAACACTCCCCCCACAGTGAGACTCCCCCTCAGCAACACTTCCCTCACAGTGAGACTCTCCTTCAGCAACACTTCCCCCAGTGAGACTCTCCCTCAGCAACACTCCCCCACAGTGAGACTCTCCCTCACCAACACTCCCCCCACAGTGAGACTCTCACTCACCAACACACGTCCACACTGAGACTCTCCCTCAGCAACACTCCCCCACAGTGAGACTCTCCCCAGCAACACTTCCCCACAGTGAGACTCCCCCACAGTGAGACTCCCCCTCGCCAACACTCCCCCACAGTGAGACTCTCCCTCAGCAACACTCCCCCACAGTGAGACTCTCCCTCAGCAACACTCCCCCACAGTGAGACTCCCCCTCACCAACACTCCCCCACAGTGAGACTCTCCCTCAGCAACACTCCCCCACAGTGAGACTCTCCCTCACCAACACTCTCCCCACAGTGAGACTCTCCCTTAGCAACACTCCCCCACAGTGAGATTCTCCCTCACCAACACTCTCCCACAGTGAGACTCCCCCTTAGCAACAATCCCCCCACAGTGAGACTCTCCCTCACCAACACTCCCCCCACAGTGAGACTCTCCCTCACCAACACTCTCCCTCAGCAACACTCCCCCCACAGTGAGACTTCCCCTCAGCAACACTTCCCTCACAGTGAGACTTTCCCTCAGCAACACTCCCCCCACAATGAGACTCTCCCTCAGCAACACTCCCTCACAGTGAGACTCTCCCTCACCAACACTTCCCCCACAGTGAGACTCTCCCTCACCAACACTCCTCCAACAGTGAGACCCTCCCTCACCAACACTCCCCCACAGTGAGACTCTCCCTCAGCAACACTCCCCCACAGTGAGACTCTCCCTCACCAACACTCTCCCCACAGTGAGACTCTCCCTTAGCAACACTCTCCCACAGTGAGACTCCCCCTCAGCAACAATCCCCCCACAGTGAGACTCTCCCTCAGCAACACTTCCCCACAGTGAGACTCTCCCTCACCAACACTCTCCCACAGTGAGACTCTCCCTCACCACCACTCCCCCACAGTGAGACTCTCCCTCAGCAACACTTCCCTCACAGTGAGACTCTCCCTCACCAACACTTCCCCACAGTGAGACTCTCCCTCAGCAACTCTCCCCCCCCACAGTGAGACTCTCCCTCACCAACACTCTCCCTCAGCAACACTCCCCCCACAGTGAGACTCCCCCTCAGCAACACTTCCCTCACAGTGAGACTCTCCCTCAGCAACACTTCCCCCACAATGAGACTCTCCCTTAGCAACACTCCCCCACAGTGAGACTCTCCCTCAGCAACACTCCCCCCACAGTGAGACTCTCACTCACCAACACTCCCTCACAGTGAGACTCTCCCTCACCAACACTTCCCCCACAGTGAGACTCTCCCTCACCAACACTCCTCCAACAGTGAGACCCTCCCTCACCAACACTCCCCCACAGTGAGACTCCCCCTCAGCAACACCCCTCCCACAGTGAGACTCTCCCTCAGCAACACTTCCCTCACAGTGAGACTCTCCCTCACCAGCACTTACCCCTTGGTGAGACTCTCCCTCAGCAACACTCCCCCACAGTGAGACTCTCCCTCAGCAACACTCCCCCCACAGTGAGACTCTCCCTCAGCAACACTCCCCCACAGTGAGACCCTCCCCCAGCAACACTTCCCCACAGTGAGACTCCCTCACAGTGAGACTCCCCCTCACCAACACTCCCCCACAGTGAGACTCTCCCTCAGCAACACTCTCCCACAGTGAGACTCCCCCTTAGCAACAATCCCCCCACAGTGAGACTCTCCCTCAGCAACACTCCTCCATAGTGAGACTCTCCCTCACCAACACTCCCCCCACAGTGAGACTCTCCCTCACCAACACTCTCCCTCAGCAACACTCCCCCCACAGTGAGACTCCCCCTCAGCAACACTTCCCTCACAGTGAGACTCTCCCTCAGCAACACTCCCCCCACAATGAGACTCTCCCTTAGCAACACTCCCCCACAGTGAGACTCTCCCTCAGCAACACTCCCCCCACAGTGAGACTCTCACTCACCAACACTCCCTCACAGTGAGACTCTCCCTCACCAACACTTCCCCCACAGTGAGACTCTCCCTCACCAACACTCCTCCAACAGTGAGACCCTCCCTCACCAACACTCCCCCACAGTGAGACTCCCCCTCAGCAACACCCTTCCCACAGTGAGACTCTCCCTCAGCAACACTTCCCTCACAGTGAGACTCTCCCTCAGCAGCACTTACCCCTTGGTGAGACTCTCCCTCAGCAACACTCCCCCACAGTGAGACTCTCCCTCAGCAACACTCCCCCCACAGTGAGACTCTCCCTCAGCAACACTCCCCCACAGTGAGACCCTCTCTCACTAACACTCCCCCCACAGTGAGACTCTCCCTCACCAACACTCCCCCAGTGAGACCTTCCCTCACTAACACTCCCCCCACAGTGAAACTCCCCTCACCAACACTCCCCCACAGTGAAACTCTCCCTCACCAACACTCCCCCACAGTGAGACCCTCCCTCACTAACACTCCCCCACAGTGAGACTCTCCCTCACCAACACTCCCCCACAGTGAGACTCTCCCTCACCAACACTCCCCCACAGTGAGACTCTCCCTCAGCAACACTCCCCCACAGTGAGACTCTCCCCCAGCAACACTTCCCCACAGTGAGACTCCCCCCTCACCAACACTCCCCCACAGTGAGACTCCCCCTCACCAACACTCCCCCACAGTGAGACTCTCCCTCACCAACACTCTCCCCACAGTGAGACTCTCCCTTAGCAACACTCTCCCACAGTGAGACTCCCCTTCAGCAACAATCCCCCCACAGTGAGACTCTCCCTCAGCAACACTTCCCCACAGTGAGACTCTCCCTCAGCAACACTCCTCCACAGTGAGACTCTCCCTCACCAACACTCTCTCCACAGTGAGACTCTCCCTCACCACCACTCCCCCACAGTGAGACTCTCCCTCAGCAACACTTCCCTCACAGTGAGACTCTCCCTCACCAACACTTCCCCACAGTGAGACTCTCCCTCAGCAACTCTCCCCCCCACAGTGAGACTCTCCCTCACGAACACTCTCCCTCAGCAACACTCCCCCCACAGTGAGACTCCCCCTCAGCAACACTTCCCTCACAGTGAGACTCTCCCTCAGCAACACTCCCCCCACAATGAGACCCTCCCTTAGCAACACTCCCCCACAGTGAGGCTCTCCCTCAGCAACACTCCCCCCACAGTGAGACTCTCACTCACCAACACTCCCTCACAGTGAGACTCTCCCTCACCAACACTCCTCCAACAGTGAGACCCTCCCTCACCAACACTCCCCCACAGTGAGACTCCCCCTCAGCAACACCCCTCCCACAGTGAGACTCTCCCTCAGCAACACTTCCCTCACAGTGAGACTCTCCCTCACCAACACTCCCCCACAGTGAGACTCTCCCTCAGCAACACTCCCCCACAGTGAGACTCTCCCTCACCAACACTCCCCCAGAGTGAGACTCTCCCTCAGCAACACTTCCCCCAGAGTGAGACTCTCCCTCAGCAACACTCCCCCACAGTGAGACTCTCCCTGAGCAACACTTCCCTCACAGTGAGACTCTCCCTCACCAACACTCCCCCACAGTGAGACTCTCCCTCAGCAACACTCCCCCCACAGTGAGACTCCCCCTCAGCAACACTTCCCTCACAGTGAGACTCTCCTTCAGCAACACTCCCCCCACAGTGAGACTCTCCCTCAGCAACACTTCCCTCACAGTGAGACTCTCCCTCACCAACACTCCCCCACAGTGAGACTCTCCCTCACCAACACTCCCCCCACAGTGAGACTCTCCCTCACCAACACTCTCCCTCAGCAACACTCCCCCCACAGTGAGACTCCCCCTCAGCAACACTTCCCTCACAGTGAGACTCTCCTTCAGCAACACTCCCCCCACAGTGAGACTCTCCCTCAGCAACACTCCCCCACAGTGAGACTCTCCCTCACCAACACTCCCCCCACAGTGAGACTCTCCCTCACCAACACTCTCCCTCAGCAACACTCCCCCCACAGTGAGACTCCCCCTCAGCAACACTTCCCTCACAGTGAGACTCTCCTTCAGCAACACTTCCCCCAGTGAGACTCTCCCTCACCAACACTCTCCCTCAGCAACACTCCCCCCACAGTGAGACTCCCCCTCAGCAACACTTCCCTCACAGTGAGACTCTCCTTCAGCAACACTCCCCCCACAGTGAGACTCTCCCTCAGCAACACTCCCCCACAGTGAGACTCTCCCTCACCAACACTCCCCCCACAGTGAGACTCTCCCTCACCAACACTCTCCCTCAGCAACACTCCCCCCACAGTGAGACTCCCCCTCAGCAACACTTCCCTCACAGTGAGACTCTCCTTCAGCAACACTTCCCCCAGTGAGACTCTCCCTCAGCAACACTCCCCCACAGTGAGACTCTCCCTCACCAACACTCCCCCCACAGTGAGACTCTCACTCACCAACACACGTCCACACTGAGACTCTCCCTCAGCAACACTCCCCCACAGTGAGACTCTCCCCAGCAACACTTCCCCACAGTGAGACTCCCCCACAGTGAGACTCCCCCTCACCAACACTCCCCCACAGTGAGACTCTCCCTCAGCAACACTCCCCCACAGTGAGACTCTCCCTCAGCAACACTCCCCCACAGTGAGACTCCCCCTCACCAACACTCCCCCACAGTGAGACTCTCCCTCACCAACACTCCCCCACAGTGAGACTCTCCCTCAGCAGCACTTACCCCTTGGTGAGACTCTCCCTCAGCAACACTCCCCCACAGTGAGACTCTCCCTCAGCAACACTCCCCCCACAGTGAGACTCTCCCTCAGCAACACTCCCCCACAGTGAGACCCTCCCCCAGCAACACTTCCCCACAGTGAGACTCCCTCACAGTGAGACTCCCCCTCACCAACACTCCCCCACAGTGAGACTCTCCCTCAGCAACACTCCCCCACAGTGAGACTCTCCCTCACCAACACTCTCCCCACAGTGAGACTCTCCCTTAGCAACACTCCCCCACAGTGAGATTCTCCCTCACCAACACTCTCCCACAGTGAGACTCCCCCTTAGCAACAATCCCCCCACAGTGAGACTCTCCCTCAGCAACACTCCTCCATAGTGAGACTCTCCCTCACCAACACTCCCCCCACAGTGAGACTCTCCCTCACCAACACTCTCCCTCAGCAACACTCCCCCCACAGTGAGACTCCCCCTCAGCAACACTTCCCTCACAGTGAGACTCTCCCTCAGCAACACTCCCCCCACAATGAGACTCTCCCTTAGCAACACTCCCCCACAGTGAGACTCTCCCTCAGCAACACTCCCCCCACAGTGAGACTCTCACTCACCAACACTCCCTCACAGTGAGACTCTCCCTCACCAACACTTCCCCCACAGTGAGACTCTCCCTCACCAACACTCCTCCAACAGTGAGACCCTCCCTCACCAACACTCCCCCACAGTGAGACTCCCCCTCAGCAACACCCTTCCCACAGTGAGACTCTCCCTCAGCAACACTTCCCCCAGTGAGACTCTCCCTCACCAACACTCTCCCTCAGCAACACTCCCCCCACAGTGAGACTCCCCCTCAGCAACACTTCCCTCACAGTGAGACTCTCCTTCAGCAACACTCCCCCCACAGTGAGACTCTCCCTCAGCAACACTCCCCCACAGTGAGACTCTCCCTCACCAACACTCCCCCCACAGTGAGACTCTCCCTCACCAACACTCTCCCTCAGCAACACTCCCCCCACAGTGAGACTCCCCCTCAGCAACACTTCCCTCACAGTGAGACTCTCCTTCAGCAACACTTCCCCCAGTGAGACTCTCCCTCAGCAACACTCCCCCACAGTGAGACTCTCCCTCACCAACACTCCCCCCACAGTGAGACTCTCACTCACCAACACACGTCCACACTGAGACTCTCCCTCAGCAACACTCCCCCACAGTGAGACTCTCCCCAGCAACACTTCCCCACAGTGAGACTCCCCCACAGTGAGACTCCCCCTCACCAACACTCCCCCACAGTGAGACTCTCCCTCAGCAACACTCCCCCACAGTGAGACTCTCCCTCAGCAACACTCCCCCACAGTGAGACTCCCCCTCACCAACACTCCCCCACAGTGAGACTCTCCCTCAGCAACACTCCCCCACAGTGAGACTCTCCCTCACCAACACTCTCCCCACAGTGAGACTCTCCCTTAGCAACACTCCCCCACAGTGAGATTCTCCCTCACCAACACTCTCCCACAGTGAGACTCCCCCTTAGCAACAATCCCCCCACAGTGAGACTCTCCCTCAGCAACACTCCTCCATAGTGAGACTCTCCCTCACCAACACTCCCCCCACAGTGAGACTCTCCCTCACCAACACTCTCCCTCAGCAACACTCCCCCCACAGTGAGACTTCCCCTCAGCAACACTTCCCTCACAGTGAGACTTTCCCTCAGCAACACTCCCCCCACAATGAGACTCTCCCTCAGCAACACTCCCTCACAGTGAGACTCTCCCTCACCAACACTTCCCCCACAGTGAGACTCTCCCTCACCAACACTCCTCCAACAGTGAGACCCTCCCTCACCAACACTCCCCCACAGTGAGACTCTCCCTCAGCAACACTCCCCCACAGTGAGACTCTCCCTCACCAACACTCTCCCCACAGTGAGACTCTCCCTTAGCAACACTCTCCCACAGTGAGACTCCCCCTCAGCAACAATCCCCCCACAGTGAGACTCTCCCTCAGCAACACTTCCCCACAGTGAGACTCTCCCTCACCAACACTCTCCCACAGTGAGACTCTCCCTCACCACCACTCCCCCACAGTGAGACTCTCCCTCAGCAACACTTCCCTCACAGTGAGACTCTCCCTCACCAACACTTCCCCACAGTGAGACTCTCCCTCAGCAACTCTCCCCCCCCACAGTGAGACTCTCCCTCACCAACACTCTCCCTCAGCAACACTCCCCCCACAGTGAGACTCCCCCTCAGCAACACTTCCCTCACAGTGAGACTCTCCCTCAGCAACACTTCCCCCACAATGAGACTCTCCCTTAGCAACACTCCCCCACAGTGAGACTCTCCCTCAGCAACACTCCCCCCACAGTGAGACTCTCACTCACCAACACTCCCTCACAGTGAGACTCTCCCTCACCAACACTTCCCCCACAGTGAGACTCTCCCTCACCAACACTCCTCCAACAGTGAGACCCTCCCTCACCAACACTCCCCCACAGTGAGACTCCCCCTCAGCAACACCCCTCCCACAGTGAGACTCTCCCTCAGCAACACTTCCCTCACAGTGAGACTCTCCCTCACCAACACTCCCCCACAGTGAGACTCTCCCTCAGCAGCACTTACCCCTTGGTGAGACTCTCCCTCAGCAACACTCCCCCACAGTGAGACTCTCCCTCAGCAACACTCCCCCCACAGTGAGACTCTCCCTCAGCAACACTCCCCCACAGTGAGACCCTCCCCCAGCAACACTTCCCCACAGTGAGACTCCCTCACAGTGAGACTCCCCCTCACCAACACTCCCCCACAGTGAGACTCTCCCTCAGCAACACTCCCCCACAGTGAGACTCTCCCTCACCAACACTCTCCCCACAGTGAGACTCTCCCTTAGCAACATTCCCCCACAGTGAGATTCTCCCTCACCAACACTCTCCCACAGTGAGACTCCCCCTTAGCAACAATCCCCCCACAGTGAGACTCTCCCTCAGCAACACTCCTCCATAGTGAGACTCTCCCTCACCAACACTCCCCCCACAGTGAGACTCTCCCTCACCAACACTCTCCCTCAGCAACACTCCCCCACAGTGAGACCCTCCCCCAGCAACACTTCCCCACAGTGAGACTCCCTCACAGTGAGACTCCCCCTCACCAACACTCCCCCACAGTGAGACTCTCCCTCAGCAACACTCCCCCAGTGAGACTCTCCCTCACCAACACTCTCCCCACAGTGAGACTCTCCCTCAGCAACACTCCCCCCACAGTGAGACTCTCACTCACCAACACTCCCTCACAGTGAGACTCTCCCTCACCAACACTTCCCCCACAGTGAGACTCTCCCTCACCAACACTCCTCCAACAGTGAGACCCTCCCTCACCAACACTCCCCCACAGTGAGACTCCCCCTCAGCAACACCCTTCCCACAGTGAGACTCTCCCTCAGCAACACTTCCCTCACAGTGAGACTCTCCCTCAGCAGCACTTACCCCTTGGTGAGACTCTCCCTCAGCAACACTCCCCCACAGTGAGACTCTCCCTCAGCAACACTCCCCCCACAGTGAGACTCTCCCTCAGCAACACTCCCCCACAGTGAGACCCTCTCTCACTAACACTCCCCCCACAGTGAGACTCTCCCTCACCAACACTCCCCCAGTGAGACCTTCCCTCACTAACACTCCCCCCACAGTGAAACTCCCCTCACCAACACTCCCCCACAGTGAAACTCTCCCTCACCAACACTCCCCCACAGTGAGACCCTCCCTCACTAACACTCCCCCACAGTGAGACTCTCCCTCACCAACACTCCCCCACAGTGAGACTCTCCCTCACCAACACTCCCCCACAGTGAGACCTTCCCTCACTAACACTCCCCCCACAGTGAAACTCCCCCTCACCAACACTCCCCCACAGTGAAACTCTCCCTCACCAACACTCCCCCAGAGTGAGACCCTCCCTCACTAACACTCCCCCACAGTGAGACTCTCCCTCAGCAACACTCCCCCACAGTGAGACTCTCCCCCAGCAACACTTCCCCACAGTGAGACTCCCCCCTCACCAACACTCCCCCACAGTGAGACTCCCCCTCACCAACACTCCCCCACAGTGAGACTCTCCCTCACCAACACTCTCCCCACAGTGAGACTCTCCCTTAGCAACACTCTCCCACAGTGAGACTCCCCTTCAGCAACAATCCCCCCACAGTGAGACTCTCCCTCAGCAACACTTCCCCACAGTGAGACTCTCCCTCAGCAACACTCCTCCACAGTGAGACTCTCCCTCACCAACACTCTCTCCACAGTGAGACTCTCCCTCACCACCACTCCCCCACAGTGAGACTCTCCCTCAGCAACACTTCCCTCACAGTGAGACTCTCCCTCACCAACACTTCCCCACAGTGAGACTCTCCCTCAGCAACTCTCCCCCCCACAGTGAGACTCTCCCTCACGAACACTCTCCCTCAGCAACACTCCCCCCACAGTGAGACTCCCCCTCAGCAACACTTCCCTCACAGTGAGACTCTCCCTGAGCAACACTCCCCCCACAATGAGACCCTCCCTTAGCAACACTCCCCCACAGTGAGGCTCTCCCTCAGCAACACTCCCCCCACAGTGAGACTCTCACTCACCAACACTCCCTCACAGTGAGACTCTCCCTCACCAACACTCCTCCAACAGTGAGACCCTCCCTCACCAACACTCCCCCACAGTGAGACTCCCCCTCAGCAACACCCCTCCCACAGTGAGACTCTCCCTCAGCAACACTTCCCTCACAGTGAGACTCTCCCTCACCAACACTCCCCCACAGTGAGACTCTCCCTCAGCAACACTCCCCCACAATGAGACTCTCCCTCACCAACATTCCCCCACAGTGAGACTCTCCTTCACCAACACTGCCCCCACAGTGAGACTCTCCCTCATCAACACTCCCCCACAGTGAGACCCTCCCTCACTAACACTCTCCCCACAGTAAGACCCCCCCTCACTAACACTCCCCCCACAGTGAGACCCTCCCTCACTAACACTCCCCCCACAATGAGACTCTCCCTCAGCAACATGGAAGAGGAGCAGGCTGTCGGCCGGATTGTGTCCTCGGAAGCGGAGCAGACCTACGGCCCCAACAGACTCTTTGCTGTATTGGCCTAGCTCACCTCGTGCCCTAGCCACTTCCACACTATATTTATGGTGAGAGGGTCTGAAGTGCCCCCAGAACCTGAGGAGCAGACCTTTCAGATATCAGACATCAGACAGTGGCTGCAACCTCTCCCTCTCCATCTCCATCTCAGCATGGTCCTGACTGCTCCCAGGCACGGAATGGATCCGGTGGCAGTGACCCTGCTCAAAACCCAACCACAAGCAACAGGACATCTGCAGGTGCAGGAGTTCCGAGCAGCGCACTCAAAATGCTGGAGGAACTCAGTAGGTCAGGCAGCATCTGTGGAAAAGATGTTTTGGGCCAAGACCCTTTAGCAGAATTGAAGGAAGAAAGAAGTGGGGGGGGGGGTAGATTTAAAAAGTGGGGGAGGGGAGGGGAGGGAGAAACACAAGGTGGTGGGTGAAATCAGGAGAGGGAGTGATGAACTGAAGAGCTGGGAAGTTGAATGGTGAAAGAGATACTGGTTTGGAGAAGGGGAATCTAATGGAAAAGGACAGAAGGTCATGGAAGAAAGAAAAGGGCAGGGGTGGGAGAGGAGCCCCAGAGGGAGGAGATGGGCTGGCAAGGAGATAAAGTGAGAGAGGGAAAAGGGGATGGGGAATGATGAAAGAAAGGTTTCACCAGGGCCGGACTTTAGGCAGGGCTAGGCTGGGCTGCAGCCCAGGGGCCCGAAATAGGGAGCTATCATCATGGAGGACAAAAAAAAATATGAGAGTGGAGCACAGAAAAGAGAAAAGGAACAAGAAAAAGAGGAGCGTGAGAAAGAAGCATTAAAAGAGACATTGAAATTGACAGAATTTATTAAACCTGTTCTCGATGGTGCAGCAGTACCATCGCTCTTGTCACAGTCTGAGACCGGTGGACAAATGGAGGCTTGTTCAACAGCTAGCGCTAGCACCAGCGTTAGCACAGGACCACCGTCCTTGCCACAGTCAGCAGCTAACGTTGAAGAGGCAGAGAGCATGACTTTGGGATTCCCGACCACGGAGGCCTCAGAACAACCAAGTTGGGCCGCTACTAATGTTAACATTACCGCTACTGAGGATCCTTACAGCACTGATCCTGCTCGCTGGGGGAAGGAAACATTTGATGATTCAGTCTGAGCATACTGGGCTAAGAAAGGGCCTGAGTCCTTGCCAGAATAAGGATGTGGATATCAAAGCTTCAGAACGAGTATACAAACAGCAGAGACGTTTTTTCTCCAAATTTCACTTCAAACGCAAGCTGGTAAATGGGCAATGGCTCTTATATTCCCCTTCCACCGGCTGTGTGGTTTGTTTTGCATGCCGCATCCATCAGTCCATCTTCAAAACTGGCTTTAGCTGAGCGCATAGGAGAGCATGAAAATAGCGAACACCACAGGAAAACGATACTGACCTGCGTTACACTAGCATCTGACAGCGGAAGAGTAGACACAGAGTTTTTATGCTTCCTCAGAGAAAAAAACTTGCAGGTCATCTTCCCAAATGTAAAGATTGCTTTGAGGCTTTACCTGACTCTCCCTGTCACAAGTGCAAGTGGTGAGCAATCTTTCTCCAAGCTCAAGCTAGTGAAGTATAGGCTCAGACCCACAATGGGACAGGACAGGCTGAATCATCTTACTCTGATGTCACTTGAAAGTGATCTTGTTCAGAAACTGGATTTTAATGATCTGATCAAGGACTTTGCTGTGAAGAAATCCAGAAGAACCAGGCTTTAATTTTGAAAAACAAGCATCTGACTTTGTAAATATCTAGGCTTTTGTGTCAGTGCTGTTCCTGTTTTTGTGGCAATAGGCTAATAGTTGACAGTTTACAAACCTAGTGAGTAATAAGTGGTCTTTACTCTGCAAGCCACACAGCACAGCAATAGGTTAGTATGTGCTAGATCTCATTTTTCAAAAAGATTGTTGGAGTATTGCAAAGTTTCCTAGTTTGCCATAGTACCATCTCTCTTGGCCTTTTTGTTTCTCATTTCCATTTTATTTTCTCAGAACACACGGTTGAGAAAAATAAACTAGATAAAAATGCTTTGGCATTGTTAGAGAAATAAGGCCTATGGTATGTGCAGCAATAGCTAAATAAAGATTTAAGATTGGGCACATCATACTTCATCTCCCTCGTAACTTTACTAAGCCAACTAACCCTAGGTCAATTTTTGAGTGCTTTAGATGCTGTCCTTCAAGCTAAGAATCTGTATTACTTTCTGTCCTCCCTCTTAAGGCCTGAAAGCTTATAGCCTACGTATTGTACTAAACCAGTGTCTTGGTCCACAGCTTTAATATTTAGACCAATACGACCTTTGCTCTTGTTCTTGCCTTTTTTTTGCTTGGTACAGCAGCATTTTACGGTGTCGGCAGGGGCCCATCAGGGCCTCCAGCCCAGGGGACCCAGCCCTGGGTTTCACCATTCTCCATTACTGGTGGTTCGAGAAATGGATGTTCATGCCATCAGGTTGGAGGCTGCCCAGAGCGAATACAAATTGTTCCTCCAACCTGAGTGTGGCCTCATTGCGACAATAGAGGAGGCCATGGATAGACATATTGGAGTGGGATCCCCCAGTCGCCAGCTATTTTAATTCCACTTCCCATTCCCATTCCGATAATGGCCCCCTTCACTATTCCCCACCCCCTTTTGCTTGATGAAGGAAAGGAAATGAACTTCCTCGGTGCACCACAAAAAGGCACAATGAGCATCCCCACAATACAGCATGTTATGTGTGACCCGTCCCCTATACCACTGCTTCCTCAGTGTGACCCTCCCTCGGTACCACCCCCCCCACAGTGTGACCCTCCCTCGGTACCACCCCCCCACAGTGTGACCCTCCCTCGGTACCACCCCTCCCACAGTGTGATGCTCCCTCAGTACCACCCCTCCCACAGTGTGACCCCCCTCAGTACCACCCCTCCCACAGTGTGACCCCCCTCAGTACCACCCCTCCCACAGTGCGACCCTCCCTCGGTACCACCCCCCCACAGTGTGACCCTCCCTCAGTACCACCCCTCCCACAGTGTGACCCCCCTCAGTACCACCCCTCCCACAGTGTGACCCCCCTCAGTACCACCCCCCACAATGTGACCCTCCCTCAGTACCACCCCTCCCACAGTGTGACCCCCCTCAGTACCACCCCCCACAATGTGACCCTCCCTCAGTACCACCCCCACCATAGTGTGACCCCACCTCAGTACCACCCCCACCACAGTGTGACCCTCCCTCAGTACCACCCCTCCCACAGTGTGACCCTCCCTCAGTACCACCCCTCCCACAGTGTGACCTTCCCTCAGTACCACCCCCCACAGTGCGACCCTCCCTCAGTACCACCCCTCCCACAATGTGACCCTCCCTCAGTACCACCCCCACCATAGTGTGACCCCGCCTCAGTACCACCCCCACCACAGTGTGACCCTCCCTCAGTACCACCCCTCCCACAGTGTGACCCTCCCTCAGTACCACCTCTCCCACAGTGTGACCTGCCCTCAGTACCACCCCTCCCACAGTGCGACCCTCCCTCAGTACCACCCCTCCCACAGTGTGACCCTCCCTCAGTACCACCTCTCCCACAGTGTGACCTGCCCTCAGTACCACCCCTCCCACAGTGTGACCCTCCCTCAGTACCACCCCTCCCACAGTGTGACCCTCCCTCAGTACCACCTCTCCCACAGTGTGACCTGACCTCAGTACCACCCCTCGCGCAATGCGATGCTCCCTCAGTACCACCACCCCCACAGTGTGACCCTCCCTCAGTACCACCCCTCCCACAGTGCGACGCTCCCTCAGTACCACCCCTCCCACAGTGCGACCCTCCCTCAGTACCACCCCTCCCACAATGTGACCTTCCCTCAGTACCACCCCTCCCACCGTGTGACCATCCCTCATTACCACCCCTCCCACAGTGTGACCCTCCCTCAGTACCACCCCTCCCACAGTGTGACCCTCCCTCAGTACCACCCCTCCCACAGTGTGACCCCGCCTCAGTACCACCCCTCCCACAGTGTGACCCTCCCTCACTACCACCCATCCCACAGTGTGACCCTCCCTCAGTACCACCTCTCCCACAGTGTGACCCGCCCTCAGTACCACCCCTCGCACAGTGTGACCCTCCCTCAGTACCAACCCCCCCCACAGTGTGACCCTCCCTCAGTACCACCCTCCCACAGTGTGACGCTCCCTCAGTACCACCCCTCCCACAGTGTGACCCTCCCTCAGTACCACCCTCCCACAGTGTGACCCTCCCTCAGTACCACACCTCCCACAGTGTGACCTTCCCTCAGTACCACCCCTCCCACAATGTGACCTTCCCTCAGTACCACCCTTCCCACAATGTGACCCTCCCTCAGTACCACCCCTCCCACAGTGTGACCCTCCCTCAGTACCACCCCTCCCACAGTGTGACCCCGCCTCAGTACCACCCCTCCCACAGTGTGACCCTCCCTCAGTACCACCCCTCCCACAATGTGACCTTCCCTCAGTACCACCTTTCCCACAATGTGACCCTCCCTCAGTACCACCCCTCCCACAGTGTGACCCTCCCTCAGTACCACCCCTCCCACAGTGTGACCCTCCCTCAGTACCACCTCTCCCACAGTGTGACCTGCCCTCAGTACCACCCCTCGCGCAATTCGATGCTCCCTCAGTACCACCCCTCCCACAGTGTGACTCTCCCTCAGTACCACCCCTCCCAGAGTGTGATGCTCCCTCAGTACCACCCTTCCCACAGTGTGATCCTCCCTCAGTACCACCCCTCCCACAGTATGACTCTCCCCCGGTACCACCCCTCTCACAGTGTGACCTTCCCTCGGTACCACCCCTCCCAGTGTGACCCTCCCTCGGTACCACCCCCCCCCACAGTGTGACCCACCCTCGGTACCACCCCTCCCACAGTGTGACCCTCCCTCGGTACCACCCCTCCCACAGTGTGACCCCGCCTCAGTACCACCCCTCCCACAGTGTGACCCTCCCTCAGTACCACCCCTCCCACAGTGTGACCCTCCCTCAGTACTACCTCTCCCACAGTGTGACCTGCCCTCAGTACCAGTGTGACCTGCCCTCAGTACCACCCCTCACGCAATTCGATGCTCCCTCAGTACCATCCCTCCCACAGTGCGATGCTCCCTCAGTACCACGCCCCCACAGTGCGACCCTCCCTCAGTACCACCCCTCCCACAGTGCGACCCTCCCTCAGTACCACCCCTCCCACAATGTGACCTTCCCTCAGTACCACCCTTCCCACAGTGCGACCCTCCCTCAGTACCACCCCCCCACAGTGTGACCCTCCCTCAGTACCACCCCTCCCACAGTGTGACCTTCCCTCAGTACCACCCCTCCCACAGTGTGACCTTCCCTCAGTATCACCCCTCCCCACAGTGTGACCTGCCCTCAGTACCACCTCTCCCACAGTGTGACCTGCCCTCAGTACCACCCCTCACGCAATTCGATGCTCCCTCAGTACCATCCCTCCCACAGTGCGATGCTCCCTCAGTACCACGCCCCCACAGTGCGACCCTCCCTCAGTACCACCACTCCCACAGTGCGACCCTCCCTCAGTACCACCCCTCCCACAATGTGACCTTCCCTCAGTACCACCCTTCCCACAGTGCGACCCTCCCTCAGTACCACCCCCCCACAGTGTGACCCTCCCTCAGTACCACCCCTCCCACAGTGTGACCTTCCCTCAGTACCACCCCTCCCACAGTGTGACCTTCCCTCAGTATCACCCCTCCCCACAGTGTGACCTGCCCTCAGTACCACCTCTCCCACAGTGTGACCTGCCCTCAGTACCACCCCTCACGCAATTCGATGCTCCCTCAGTACCATCCCTCCCACAGTGCGATGCTCCCTCAGTACCACGCCCCCACAGTGCGACCCTCCCTCAGTACCACCCCTCCCACAGTGCGACCCTCCCTCAGTACCACCCCTCCCACAATGTGACCTTCCCTCAGTACCACCCTTCCCACAGTGCGACCCTCCCTCAGTACCACCCCCCACAGTGTGACCCTCCCTCAGTACCACCCCTCCCACAGTGTGACCTTCCCTCAGTACCACCCCTCCCACAGTGTGACCTTCCCTCAGTATCACCCTTCCCACAATGTGACCTTCCCTCAGTACCACCCCTCCCACAGTGTGACCCTCCCTCAGTACCACCCCCCACAGTGTGACCCTCCCTCAGTACCACCCCTCCCACAGTGTGATCCCGCCTCAGTACCACCCCTCCCACAGTGTGACCCTCCTTCAGTACCACCCCTCCCACAGTGTGACCTTCCCTCAGTACCACCCCTCCCACAGTGTGACCTTCCCTCAGTATCACCCCTCCCCACAGTGTGACCTTCCCTCAGTACCACCCCTCCCACAGTGTGACCTTCCCTCAGTACCACCCCTCCCACAGAGTGCCCCCCCCTCAGTACCACCCCTCCCACAGTGTGACCTTCCCTCAGTACCACCCCTCCCACAGAGTGCCCCCCCCTCAGTACCACCCCTCCCACAGTGTGACCTTCCCTCAGTACCACCCCTCCTCACAGTGTGACCCTCCCTCAGTACCACCGCCACACAGTGTGACCGTCCCTCAGTACCACCCCCGACAGTGTGACCCTCCCTCAGTACCACCCCTCCCACAGTGTGATCCCCCTCAGTACCACCCCTCCCACAGTGTGACCCCCCTCAGTACCACCCCCCACAATGTGACCCTCCCTCAGTACCACCCCCACCATAGTGTGACCCCACCTCAGTACCACCCCCACCACAGTGTGACCCTCCCTCAGTACCACCCCTCCCACAGTGTGACCCTCCCTCAGTACCACCCCTCCCACAGTGTGACCTTCCCTCAGTCCCACCCCCCACAGTGCGACCCTCCCTCAGTACCACCCCTCCCACAGTGTGACCCTCCCTCAGTACCACCCCCACCATAGTGTGACCCCGCCTCAGTACCACCCCTCCCACAGTGTGACCCTCCCTCAGTACCACCTCTCCCACAGTGTGACCTGACCTCAGTACCACCCCTCGCGCAATGCGATGCTCCCTCAGTACCACCACCCCCACAGTGTGACCCTCCCTCAGTACCACCCCTCCCACAGTGCGACCCTCCCTCAGTACCACCCCTCCCACAGTGCGACCCTCCCTCAGTACCACCCCTCCCACAATGCGACCTTCCCTCAGTACCACCCCTCCCACCGTGTGACCATCCCTCATTACCACCCCTCCCACAGTGTGACCCTCCCTCAGTACCACCCCTCCCACAGTGTGACCCCGCCTCAGTACCACCCCTCCCACAGTGTGACCCTCCCTCACTACCACCCCTCCCACAGTGTGACCCTCCCTCAGTACCACCTCTCCCACAGTGTGACCCGCCCTCAGTACCACCCCTCGCACAGTGTGACCCTCCCTCAGTACCAACCCCCCCCACAGTGTGACCCTCCCTCAGTACCACCCTCCCACAGTGTGACGCTCCCTCAGTACCACCCCTCCCACAGTGTGACCCTCCCTCAGTACCACCCTCCCACAGTGTGACCCTCCCTCAGTACCACACCTCCCACAGTGTGACCTTCCCTCAGTACCACCCCTCCCACAATGTGACCTTCCCTCAGTACCACCCTTCCCACAATGTGACCCTCCCTCAGTACCACCCCTCCCACAGTGTGACCCTCCCTCAGTACCACCCCTCCCACAGTGTGACCCCGCCTCAGTACCACCCCTCCCACAGTGTGACCCTCCTTCAGTACCACCCCTCCCACAATGTGACCTTCCCTCAGTACCACCTTTCCCACAATGTGACCCTCCCTCAGTACCACCCCTCCCACAGTGTGACCCTCCCTCAGTACCACCCCTCCCACAGTGTGACCCTCCCTCAGTACCACCTCTCCCACAGTGTGACCTGCCCTCAGTACCACCCCTCGCGCAATTCGATGCTCCCTCAGTACCACCCCTCCCACAGTGTGACTCTCCCTCAGTACCACCCCTCCCAGAGTGTGATGCTCCCTCAGTACCACCCTTCCCACAGTGTGATCCTCCCTCAGTACCACCCCTCCCACAGTATGACTCTCCCCCGGTACCACCCCTCTCACAGTGTGACCTTCCCTCGGTACCACCCCTCCCAGTGTGACCCTCCCTCGGTACCACCCCCCCCCACAGTGTGACCCTCCCTCGGTACCACCCCTCCCACAGTGTGACCCTCCCTCGGTACCACCCCTCCCACAGTGTGACCCCGCCTCAGTACCACCCCTCCCACAGTGTGACCCTCCCTCAGTACCACCCCTCCCACAGTGTGACCCTCCCTCAGTACTACCTCTCCCACAGTGTGACCTGCCCTCAGTACCACCTCTCCCACAGTGTGACCTGCCCTCAGTACCACCCCTCACGCAATTCGATGCTCCCTCAGTACCATCCCTCCCACAGTGCGATGCTCCCTCAGTACCACGCCCCCACAGTGCGACCCTCCCTCAGTACCACCCCTCCCACAGTGCGACCCTCCCTCAGTACCACCTCTCCCAGTGTGACCTGACCTCAGTACCACCCCTCGCGCAATGCGATGCTCCCTCAGTACCACCACCCCCACAGTGTGACCCTCCCTCAGTACCACCCCTCCCACAGTGCGACCCTCCCTCAGTACCACCCCTCCCACAGTGCGACCCTCCCTCAGTACCACCCCTCCCACAATGTGACCTTCCCTCAGTACCACCCCTCCCACCGTGTGACCATCCCTCATTACCACCCCTCCCACAGTGTGACCCTCCCTCAGTACCACCCCTCCCACAGTGTGACCCTCCCTCAGTACCACCCCTCCCACAGTGTGACCCCGCCTCAGTACCACCCCTCCCACAGTGTGACCCTCCCTCACTACCACCCCTCCCACAGTGTGACCCTCCCTCAGTACCACCTCTCCCACAGTGTGACCCGCCCTCAGTACCACCCCTCGCACAGTGTGACCCTCCCTCAGTACCAACCCCCCCCACAGTGTGACCCTCCCTCAGTACCACCCTCCCACAGTGTGACGCTCCCTCAGTACCACCCCTCCCACAGTGTGACCCTCCCTCAGTACCACCCTCCCACAGTGTGACCCTCCCTCAGTACCACACCTCCCACAGTGTGACCTTCCCTCAGTACCACCCCTCCCACAATGTGACCTTCCCTCAGTACCACCCTTCCCACAATGTGACCCTCCCTCAGTACCACCCCTCCCACAGTGTGACCCTCCCTCAGTACCACCCCTCCCACAGTGTGACCCCGCCTCAGTACCACCCCTCCCACAGTGTGACCCTCCTTCAGTACCACCCCTCCCACAATGTGACCTTCCCTCAGTACCACCTTTCCCACAATGTGACCCTCCCTCAGTACCACCCCTCCCACAGTGTGACCCTCCCTCAGTACCACCCCTCCCACAGTGTGACCCTCCCTCAGTACCACCTCTCCCACAGTGTGACCTGCCCTCAGTACCACCCCTCGCGCAATTCGATGCTCCCTCAGTACCACCCCTCCCACAGTGTGACTCTCCCTCAGTACCACCCCTCCCAGAGTGTGATGCTCCCTCAGTACCACCCTTCCCACAGTGTGATCCTCCCTCAGTACCACCCCTCCCACAGTATGACTCTCCCCCGGTACCACCCCTCTCACAGTGTGACCTTCCCTCGGTACCACCCCTCCCAGTGTGACCCTCCCTCGGTACCACCCCCCCCCACAGTGTGACCCTCCCTCGGTACCACCCCTCCCACAGTGTGACCCTCCCTCAGTACTACCTCTCCCACAGTGTGACCTGCCCTCAGTACCACCTCTCCCACAGTGTGACCTGCCCTCAGTACCACCCCTCACGCAATTCGATGCTCCCTCAGTACCATCCCTCCCACAGTGCGATGCTCCCTCAGTACCACGCCCCCACAGTGCGACCCTCCCTCAGTACCACCCCTCCCACAGTGCGACCCTCCCTCAGTACCACCCCTCCCACAATGTGACCTTCCCTCAGTACCACCCTTCCCACAGTGCGACCCTCCCTCAGTACCACCCCCCCACAGTGTGACCCTCCCTCAGTACCACCCCTCCCACAGTGTGACCTTCCCTCAGTACCACCCCTCCCACAGTGTGACCTTCCCTCAGTATCACCCCTCCCCACAGTGTGACCTTCCCTCAGTACCACCCCTCCCACAGTGTGACCTGCCCTCAGTACCACCTCTCCCACAGTGTGACCTGCCCTCAGTACCACCCCTCACGCAATTCGATGCTCCCTCAGTACCATCCCTCCCACAGTGCGATGCTCCCTCAGTACCACGCCCCCACAGTGCGACCCTCCCTCAGTACCACCCCTCCCACAGTGCGACCCTCCCTCAGTACCACCCCTCCCACAATGTGACCTTCCCTCAGTACCACCCTTCCCACAGTGCGACCCTCCCTCAGTACCACCCCCCCACAGTGTGACCCTCCCTCAGTACCACCCCTCCCACAGTGTGACCTTCCCTCAGTATCACCCTTCCCACAATGTGACCTTCCCTCAGTACCACCCCTCCCACAGTGTGACCCTCCCTCAGTACCACCCCCCACAGTGTGACCCTCCCTCAGTACCTCCCCTCCCACAGTGTGATCCCGCCTCAGTACCACCCCTCCCACAGTGTGACCCTCCTTCAGTACCACCCCTCCCACAGTGTGACCTTCCCTCAGTACCACCCCTCCCACAGTGTGACCTTCCCTCAGTATCACCCCTCCCCACAGTGTGACCTTCCCTCAGTACCACCCCTCCCACAGTGTGACCTTCCCTCAGTACCACCCCTCCCACAGAGTGCCCCCCCCTCAGTACCACCCCTCCCACAGTGGACCTTCCCTCAGTACCACCCCTCCCACAGAGTGCCCCCCCCTCAGTACCACCCCTCCCACAGTGTGACCTTCCCTCAGTACCACCCCTCCTCACAGTGTGACCCTCCCTCAGTACCACCGCCACACAGTGTGACCGTCCCTCAGTACCACCCCCGACAGTGTGACCCTCCCTCAGTACCACCCCTCCCACAGTGTGACCTTCCCTCAGTATCACCCCTCCCCACAGTGTGACCTTCCCTCAGTACCACCCCTCACAGTGTGACCCTCCCTCAGTACCACCCCTCCCACAGTGTGACCCTCCCTCAGTACCACCTCTCCCACAGTGTGACCCTCCCTCAGTACCACCGCCACACAGCGTGACCGTCCCTCAGTACCACCCCCGACAGTGTGACCCTCCCTCAGTACCACCCCTCCCACAGTGTGACCCTCCCTCAGTACCACCCCTCCCAGTGTGCGATGCTCCCTCACAGCCCCTCCCACTGCGCCGCTCCCTCAGCAGGTTAGTCGTTGAAATATCACATTAAATCGGATGGCAGCGGTCTTCCTCATTATCACACATCCCCGTAGCTACGCGGTGACGCAAGACGCAGCGGCGGACGCGTTGACGCAGCTGCGATGGAGTGACGTTTAACTGAGTGGACGGGCGCGATGGCGGCGGCTCGGGGTCGTGCAGCCGCCGCCTCCCCAGAACCGTCCGGCGGCCTCATTTACTCACAGCTCCTGCCGCATCTGGTGGGAGAGCAGCGGCAGCCGCGACCTCTCAGTCCGTCCGTGCTCGGCGGCTTCCCCGCACCCAACAAGTCCGACGAGCAGAAGATGGTGGAGCGAGCGATGGAGAGCTGCGGCTTCAAGGCGGCGCTGGCCTGTGTAGGAGGTCAGCGGTCAGGAGTGGGAGAGCAGGTCCTCGAGCTCGGGGGTCAACAGGGAAAGCTTGGGAGTAAGATCAGGGTTCAGGTGTCAGGAGCGCAGGTTGCATAAGTTACACACATCAAAGTTGCTGGTGAACGCAGCAGGCCAGGCAGCATCTCTAGGAAGAGGTACAGTCCTGACGAAGGGTCCCGGCCTGAAACGTCGACTGTACCTCTTCCTACAGATGCTGCCTGGCCTGCTGCGTTCACCAGCATCTTTTATATGTGTTGCTTGAATTTCCAGCACCTGCAGATTTCCTGTTGGATGAGTAAATTGTTGGGTTTGTTGGTTAGATTGAGAGAGTAACGGGGTAGGGGGTCAGGAGGGCGGGGTGTAGGGTGGGGTGAGGGTCAGGAGGGCAGGTTGAGGGTGTAGGGTGGGGTGAGGGTCAGGAGGGCAGTTTGAGGGTGTGGGGTGAGGGTCAGGGGGGCAGGTTGAGGGTAGAAGGATGGAGTGGGGGTCAGGAGGGTATTTTGAGGGTGTAAGGATAGAGTGAGTGTGAGGAAGGCAGGTTGAGGGTGAGTAGGGCTGGTTGGGGGTGTAAGGATGGGGTGAGGGGTCAGGAGGGCTGGTTGGGTGAGAGTGTGAGGAACTCCTCTGCTGTATTTTCTGATACCAATATCCTGGACAGAAACTAAATACCATGAGACCCAGAGCTGGAGACTGCCTCTGCTGCCCTTTCCCCTCATCCCAACCTCTGCCCCTCCCCCCCCCCCCCCCCCCCACTCTGTGGTTGTTGTTTTTCCTCTCAGGACTGTTTTGTCTCTCCCTCAGGATTTGTGTTGGGTGGGGCATTTGGCATTTTCACCGCTGGTATCGACACCAACGTTGGCTTTGACCCCAAGGATCCTCTCAGGACACCAACTGCAAAGGAAGTTCTGAAGGATATGGGCCAGCGCGGGATGTCGTACGCCAAGAACTTTGCTATTGTCGGCGCCATGTTCTCCTGTACAGAATGCATTATCGAGTCGGTATGTTGTGTGTCTCTCCGTGAATTAGTGCAAGAACAATTTGTGTTCCTCAGTGGAATAAGAGAAATCACAGCTTAGGAAAGGTGGGTTTGGAAGAAGGCAAGGCTCCTCCTGGTTCTTGTTTTTGAAATGAAGGGACAAAAGATTACCAGAATTCCTTGATTTTTAAGGAGGCAGACAAGAGATTTGGTGGGGGCTTCAGACAGTCGGGTTCACTCCCTGGTTGCAATGATGTAAATATTCACCATTGAGATTGGACGTCAGTGGATATCAGAATGGAGAGGTGGAATGTAATTAGGTCCATTCATGATCAAGGGCTAGCACAGTCTGGTTGGGATGAATGGTCACTATGCATTTGAGTTGTTCCAGAATTACGACTGGAGTTGGAGTTTGTAACATTTCTCCCTCCTTTCCTTCAAGTACCGGGGAAAGTCAGACTGGAAGAACAGTGTACTAAGTGGCTGCGTGACGGGAGGTGCGATCGGCTTCCGGGGTAAGTTCACTCCCTTGTTCAGATTGGCTTTGCCTCTGGACCTCGTTCACGTCCAGACCCCACCACCTCCGTGCCCCAAGCCATCCCCCCCCCCCAACGGCCCCCACCTCCTTCCCTGCGCCCCAAGTGGGCCACACCCCTCCCGTCGGCCCTACCCCACCCCTCCCCATGCCCCAAGGGGGCCCCACCCACTCCCCACGCACACCAGCGCGCACAGGCCCCTCTGCCGTGATTAACCCCCTCATCTGTCCTGCAGCTGGTCTGAAAGCAGGAGCAGTGGGATGTGCGGGCTTTGCCGCTTTCTCCGCAGTCATCGATTACTATCTGCGCTGAGCTGGTGGGGAGTGAGCAGGCAAGACTGCAGACACAGACAGACAGAGTGGCTCCACGGCTGCAGGACGGACACGCCGTCAGTGGATTGGAAACGGCAGCCACCAGCTGAGATCTGAATGGTTAATCAGAAGGAGATGACTACATGGGGCCGGGAAATGGAGCGGACTAAGAGTGATGTGCCTTTACCGGTCTTGGTCATTCTGTACTGTCGATCGTGTTTCCATTGAGAGGAGTCTATTAAAGTACTGAACTGTATGAAAGGAGTGGCTGTGTATTCGCAGAGAGGGTTCTAATTCAACACTGAATACAGTCTTAGGATTGAATTCTTGCACCTGTATAACAGGCCCAATTTGTACTCTCATCCACACTTTGTGTGTGTGTATGTGCCTCCCCCTACCCCTCTCCCTCATCCCCCTCTCCACTCCCTCCCTACACCACGTGTCTCTCTCATTCCTCCTCCTCTTTCCCTCCCTCCCTCTCTTTACCCCTCTTCCCCCTTATCCCTTCGTACAATCCATTCCTGCTCTTCTTCCCCTTCCTAAATAATGCTCTCCTTTGCTCTGCACCATTCTCTGGGTTCCAGCAATGTCCCTGACTTATCACAGCCGTTCTCCAAGCATGGGCAAAGGAGCCGAACTCGGAGATGAAATGAGATTTAGTGCTCTTGACATCAGGGCAGCACTTGATCCAACCAGAGGATAAACTCTCCGCCTGCTGAAATCGTACCCTGTACAAAGAATGGAGTCCAATCGCAAACAAGAGAAATCTGTTTCTGGAATTCAAAGCAACACACAAAATGGAGAAACTCAGGTCTGGCAGCATCTGTGGAAAAAGGGTGAACATTCAGGATGAAGGGTCTCGGCCCAAAACGTTGACTGTTTACCCTCTTCCTTAGATGCTGCCTGACCTGCTGATTTCTTCCAGCATTTTGTGATGGAGTTGTGGTGGTTGGGAGGTCGATCATCTCTGCAAGGGTTTCTCAGTGTCCTGGGCCCAACTAGCTTCACTAGTGATTGACCTTCATTCAGCTGAGGAGGGGAAAGTTGGCTGATGACTGCACAGGGTTCAGAAGCTCCTCGGGTAGTGAAGCAGCCAGCCCTGGACAATATCCAGGCCGGGTCTGCTGGTGACAGTAACCGTAATCCCACACCAGTGCTGGATAATGGTGCTCAACAAAAGAAATCCAGCCCTCACCCCCTGACACTCCACAGCACTGTCCCCCCCTGTCACAATGCCCTGGGGGTTCCCATTGACCAGAGGACCACTGGAGTCATCACGTACACACAGTGTGGCCTCAGAGGCTGGGAATCTCAGTCAGGAGTGTGATGGAACACCACCCCCCACCCCTGCCTGCCTGAGTGAATGCAACTTAAGGAAAACTCAAAACCCCCACACTGTCCAGGCCACATTGGCCCCTTGATGTCCACCCCATCCAATCGCTCCACCGTTAATATAGTCATAGTCATACTTTATTGATCCTGGGGGAAATTGGTTTTCATTACAGTTGCACCATAAATAATAAATAGTAATAAGACCATAAATAATTAAATAGTAATATGTAAATTATGCCAGGAAATAAGTCTAGGACCAGCCTATTGGCGCGGGGTGTCTGACTCTCCAAGGGAGGAGTTGTAAAGTTTGATGGCCACAGGCAGGAATGACTTCCTATGATGCTCTGTGTTGCATCTCGGTGGAATGAGTCTCTGGCTGAATGTACTCCTGTGCCCACCCAGTACATTATGTAGTGGATGGGAGACATTGACCAAGATGGCATGTAACTTGGACAGCATCCTCTTTTCAGACACCACCATCAGAGAGTCCAGTTCCATCCCCACAACATCACTGGCCTTTCGAATGAGTTTGTTGATTCTGTTGGTGTCTGCTGCCCTAGCACACAACAGCAAACATGATCGCACTGGCCACCACAGACTCGTAGAACATACTCAGCATCGTCCGGCAGATGTTATATTGGGATAAAAGTAAAGGCAAGGACTCAATGTGTGGCTGCTTTTGCTTTTATTCCAGAAAAAAAATCCCTATTCCTTCACTGTCACTGGGTGAAAATCCTGGAACTCCCTCCCTAACAGCACTGTGGATGGACTGGCACCTGGAACCCAGCCAGTGGCTGAAGAAGCCACCTGTCCAGGAACGCAGGCGTAGGCAGTTTCACGCCGCTGCAGTCTGAAGCCCATATGAATGAATGTGGAAACCGTCAGGGCCTCCTCGCTCTCTCGCTCTCAACCCATCACCACCACCTCACTACTTTGCTCTGTTTCTGCACCAATTATTTATTTTTTAATGTACTGCTGCAAAACTACAAAGTTTCACGACAGTGTGTCAGTGATAATAAACACGATTCTGGAATGGCAGGAGGCCATTCGGCCTGTCAGGTCCACCCTAGCATCCAGATCAGGCTGAATTTTTTTTTTTAACCTTGGAGCCACTTCCTGCCCCCCACCCCCCCATGTTCCACTTTTCCTTTAATATCCAAAAATCTCGCCAGTGTATCCATTATGTTTTGCTGCTTTCTTGGCAAGGCATTTGAAATCCATTTATATATCAGTGAATTACACTCATTAACCCCTGGTTCGTTAGTACAAAAACCTCATCTCATGGACTTAAATGTGACCTATCGCAGGGAAACAGAGATGCCTTCTTGCGATTGTACTGAGACCACATCTAGAATGTTGTGTACAGGGCTGGTCTGCAGAAAGTTGTAAATTTAGTCAGCGCCATCACGGGCACTGACCTCGTTCTTTCCAGTCCTGATGAAGGGCTGTTCACTGTTTACTCTTCCATAGGTGCGACCTGACCTGAGATATTCTGTGTTTTGCGTTGTATTTCCAGCATCTGCAGATTTTCTCATGTATGTGATGGGCACTAATCTCCCCAGCATTCAGTACATTTTCTAATGGCAATGCCTGAAGAAGGCAGCATGCATCACGAAGGACCTGCATCGCCCAAGACATCCCATTTTCTCTTTGCCCAAAGACACACACTCAATGATTCAAGAACAGCTTCTTCCCCTCTGCCATCAAGGAGCCTGAAGACACACAGACACACACACAATGATTCAGGCACAGCTTCTTCCCCCCTGCCATCTGATTTCTGAATGGACAATGAACCCATGAGCAATGAGGAAGGGTTAGTTAGCAATCTTGTCGTGTGATGCCCCTTGGATAAGAGTGACCATAATATGGTGGAATTCTTCATTAAGGTGGAGAGTGATATAGTTAATTCAGAAACAAAGGTTCTGAACTTAAAGAAGGGTAACTTTGAAGGTAAAAGATAAGAATTAGCTAAGATAGACTGGCAAATGACACTTAAAGGGTTGACGGTGGATATGCAATGGCAAGCATTTAAAGATCACATGGATGAACTACAACAATTGTTCATCCCAGTTTGGCAAAAGAATAAATCAGGGAAGGTAGTGCACCCGTGGCTGACAAGGGAAATTAGGGATAGTATCAATTCCAAAGAAGAAAGGTACAAATTAGCCAGAAAAAGCAGCACACCTGAGGACTGGGAGAAATTCAGAGTCCAGCAGAGGAGGACAAAGGACTTAATTAGGAAAGTGAAAAAAGATTATCAGAGAAAGCTGGCAGGGAACATAAAAACTGACTGATGACCCAAGAATCTTGCAGAACTAGAAGCCTTTTGCAAGGAAGAATGGACAAAAATCCCCCAAACAAGAATTGAAAGACTCTTCGCTGGCTACAAAAAGCATTTACAAGCTGTGATACTTGCCAAAGGGGGTGTTACTAAGTACTGACCATTCAGGGTGCCCAAACTTTTGCTTCAGGCCCTTTTCCTTTTTTGTTATTTTGAAACTAAAAGAAGGAAATAAAAAAAGTTTTCTGGCTTGAAATATTGAAGAAGTGTGTCATCTTTAACTTTATGCCTTTGGGAAATCAGTTCATCTTGCTTAGCTATTCACAGTAATAGAGATTTTGACCAGAGGTGCCCAAACCACTGGTATATGTGTGTGTGTGTGTCTATATATATATATATATATATATATATATATATATATATAATTACTGTAATTTATAGTTTTATATATTATGTATTGCTGCTACAAAACAAATTTCACAACATTTGGCCGATTGGTATGAGGCAGCCAGTAGAAATAAAGGAATCCTTTTCTGTCTGGCTGCCAGTGACTAGTGGTGTTCCGCAGAGGTTGGTGTTGGGACCACTTCTTTTTACGCTGTATATCAATGATTTAGATGATGGAATAGATGGCTTCATTGCCAAGTTTGCAGATGATACAAAGATTGGTGGAGGGGCAGGTAGTGTTGAGGAAACAGGTAGGATGCAGAAGGACTTAGATTAGGAGAATGGGCAAGAAAGTGGGAAATGAAATACAATGTTAGAAAATGCATGGTCGTGCACTTTGGTGGTAGAAATAAATGTGCAGACTATTTTCTAAACAGGGAGAAAATCCAAAAATCTGAGATGCCATGGGACTTGTGAGTCCTCGTGTAGGACACCCTGGAGGTTAACTTGCAGGTTGAGTCGGTGGTGAGGAAGGCAAATGCAATGTTAGCATTCATTTCAAGAGGTCTAGAACACAAGAAGGATGTGATACTGAGGCTTTATAAGGCACTGGTGAGGCCTCACCTTGATTATTGTGAACAGTTTTGGGCCCCTCATCTAAGACAAGATGTGCTGGCATTGGAGAGGGTCCAGAGGAGGTTCACAAGGATGATTCCAGGAATGAAAGGGTTATCATATGAGGAACGTTTGATGGCTCTGTGTTTGTACTCTCTAGAATTCAGAAGGATGAGGGGGAATGTCATTGAAATCTTTCAAATGTTGAAAGGCCTAGACAGAGTAGATGTGGAATGGATATTTCCCATGGTGGGAGAGTCTAGGACAAGAGGGCACAGCCTCAGGATAGAGGGGTGCCCTTTCAAAACACAGATGCAGAGAAATTTCTTTAGCCAAAGGGTGGTGAATTTGTTGTCACATGCACCTGTGGAGGCCAGGTCGTGGGGCATATTTAAGGCAGAGATTGATAGGTTCTTGACTGGACATGGCATCAAGGATTACTGGGAGAAGGCCAGGAACTGGGGTTGAGGAGAAGATTAAAAAAAAAGGATCAGCCATGATTGAATGGTGGAGCAGACTCGATGGGCCAAATGGCCTAATTCTGCTACTGTGTCAGTGATGTTCAGTTTGATTCTGATCTGAGCGTGGGAGACAAGCATGCCCTCAGCACAGGTTGAGTAGTGGGACCTTCAGAGGAGCACCGCTGGGTGTCCGAGGGTTAGACACGGACATCGGTTCAGCCTTTCCCTGAGGTGGACTGAACAATTCCGGGAGAGACTGGACCAGGGGCCTCCCAGGGTGTTAAGGCGGCAGGAGGGCAGAAACACAGACGCCGTTTGGCCCATCAGGCTAACGGACTAACCCTCTACACTGCCAGGGCTAACTAGTACTACTGTGGATTGGGTGTGTGGAGCGGGGTCTCCTTCACCCCGACAGAGAAGTCAGAGCCTGGGAGGAAAGGGTCAGGGGAGAGACGGGGCCAGGTAGAGAGTGAGAGAAACCAGGGGGAGGGCCTGGCAGAAAGCGAAAGAGAAAGAGGAGAGGGGGAGGGGGAACGAGAGAGCGTGGGAGGGAGAAGCCGGGTTGAGGGTGAGCTAGCGTGCGTGTGTGCCTGGGAGGGAGGGAGAGGCGGTGAGGGAAGGCACCTGTTGAACTCGGGCTCCGGCTCCGAGGCCAGGCTGCGGCTGCGATGTGGAACCCAGCCGAGTTTGAGGAGCACTGGCGTCGGGAGTTCCCGGGCAGCGAAGTCCCGCAGATGGAACTAAACTCGGTAGCCGAACTGGAGGCCGAGTTGGAGCGGTGCCGAGAGCGGCTGCGGGTCGGCCAGGAGCGCTTGGCCCGGGAGAAGTTCAAAGTGATTTACCTGGAGACAGCGCTGGGCCGTGAGCCCCAGCGTGGGTCGCTCCGGGCCCAGAGCAAGTCAGAGCGGCGCCAAGACGAATGTAGCGTCGGACTCCGGGGAGCGCAACAAAGTATCGTTTCGGAGCAACAAAGTAACAACTCGGAGAAACAAAGTATTGGCCCGGGAGAGGAAGCCAAGAGGCCAGACGAAGAAGCAACGAATCCGGACCAGGCAGCCGAGAGACCGGATGAAGAAACGAGTCCGAGCCAGGGAGCCGAGACTCCGGGAGAAGGACCAGGCACCTCCGATAAGGGACCAGACACACTGGACAGTCCGCAACAGGGAGCAGACACCCATGACCAAAAAGTAGACAGCCCGGGACAACCAGACGCCTCGGGTCATGAATCCGACGCCCCATGCCTGGAGCAGGCGCCGGATGAGGACAATGAGGACGAAGGGGAGACGGAGACGCAGCAGCGAGACCGGGAATCGTTGTCACCCGGCCTCGCACGGCACCTGATCTTCCCCAAGTTCAGGATGATACCGAAGAAGCGAGTTAAGGACGGCGGCGATTCACCGGGACAGCGGCGGCGCCAACTTCTGTCAGTATTGCCCAGGTGGCACAGGGAGGCTTCGCCGAGCGAAGGAAGCGACCGCGAGTACAGCTCGGACCGGGATTCGACAGGTGAGAGTCCGGCGCTGTGTGACACCGGGGTATGGGGTTGTCTCTGTGTAACACCGGGATACGGTACCGGTGTGGCCATCACTGTCTAACACCAGGGTCCGGGTCTGCCTTTGTATAACACCAGGATACAGCAGCGGCGGGGACTGGTTGTCTCTGTATTTCACTGGGGGAGGGGGGGTGGTTTATAGACAGTGTATGCTCGCCCCCCTCCCCCGTGTAATACAGAGACAACCTGTATCCACCGGTCCTGTACCTTGCTGTCCATTTCCTACCTATTGTCTCAGGTGCCTCAACCACTTCCTCTGACAGCTGGTTGCAGCTACCCAGCAGTGAACTTGTGAAAAAGTCTAGTTCTCAATTTTTAAAAAATCTTTCCCCTTTCACCTTCAAGCTCTGCCTCTCAGTTTAGATGTTGTGATTCGCACCCCTTAGCTTCCTTCACTCCGGGAACACCCACCAAATTCCTCCCTTGTTTCCCACAACATTGTCTGATCAGGCACTGGGGATATGCGTCTCAACCGCAAAAGCAAACCGGGAAACAACGGTCAGCAAAGTCTGGCTTTGGTGGTGGGTACTTTTCTGGAGGGAATTCTGAGGGACAGGACCTATCAACATTTGCAGTGACTCGATCTGATTTGGGATAGTCTCTTGGAGTTTTTTGAGCAGGTAACAAAGAGGGTAGGGCAGTGGCTGTTGTCTCTTCAGACTTCAGCAAGAACTTTGACAAATCCCTGATGGCATCTAGCCTGGAAGTTTGAATTGCATGGGATCCAGGGGAAATAGCATATTGCATTCATAATTGGCACGACAGAATGGTGAAAAGAGTGATAGCTGAGGATTGTTTCTTGGACTGGAAGTCCGTGTCTTATGATCTGCCATGTGGGTCGTAGCTGGGACCATTGTTGTTTGTAAGAGCTGTTTATGAGGGGCAACTTGATAGAGGTGTACAAGATGATGGGAGGCATTAACAAAGTGGACAGCCAGAGACTTTTTCCCAGGGTGGAAATGTATAATATAAGAAGACATAATTTTAAGCTGATTGGAGGAAAATACCGGAGGGGGGGGAATGTCAGAGGTGGGTTGGGTGTGTGGAACGCGCTGCCGGGGTGATGGTAGAACAGGGACATTTAAGAGACTCTTAGATAGGCACATGGATGAAAGACAAATGGTGGGCTCTGTGGGAGGGAAAGGTTGGATCGATCTTAAAGCAGGTTAAAAGGTCAGCATAACATTGAGGGCCGAAGGGCCTGTGCTCTATAATTTTACATAAAGGCAAGTGTGCAGATGCCTTCACCAGCCCTGCTGCCCTTCAGCACTGAGAGCTTGTTCACCAGAAGGACGGCTGCCACCACTCCCACCTTTCCCGGGGGGAGGGCATGAAATCTGGGGTTGCCAGTAATACCCTGATCCCAAATCCAAAATCAGTTTCAACAGAGAAGATTGTCCATTCTTGTAGCTGTTCCCACCAATTGTTGCTACTCAGTTTTGCATGTGCCTTTTGTCCTGTCCCTCTCCTCTCAGACCTGCATCTGCAGTACACCTCACTTGGCTTTGTGTGTGGAGAATTTGCAGCGTCTACTCCACTCTATACCATTCATGGGTCATCGCCGTGCAGTCCTGTGGCCTGGACAAAGACAAACCCACATTCAGATTGCTTGGCTGAAATGATTTTGGAGATGTACAGTAGTTTTCAGAATACTAGAATAATATGCAAATATTTCATAATAGATTAGAATGCTAGAATAATATACTAGCATAGCAGAAAAATGCACTAAGTGGAATAACAATTCAGCATGCCCTGGATGGGCCGAAGAGCCTGTTTCTGTGCTGTAGTACTCTGACTCCAGAACTGCATTTTCAGGCAACCTGAAACATCTTCACCAGTAGCTGACTTGGTCAGTTATTCTGCTGTGTCTCAGTTTCGTCTTCTACTTCCTTTCTAAATCCAGGTAGCAAACTTCACGAGATAGCTGCTCTCTGTACGTGAACTGTTTCAGTAAACTTTAGGGACACAGGAGAACACAGAGTTTCTCTGTGGAAATCAAAGCAATGGCAGAAGCTGAAAATCTGAAACAAAAAGAGAAAATGCTGGAAATACTCAACAGGTCAGGCAGCATCTGTAGAGAAACAGAGTTAAAGTTTCATCTTGTGGTACAAGTGTGACTCTCGTTGGTCTGATTTGACTTTTAACAGAGTTGGGCATAATATTATCAGGATTGCAGGGAATATTTAGAAGATTATGGACCAAATGCTGGCCAATGGGACTTGGATGGGACATTTTGGTTAGTATGGGCCAGTTGGGCCAAGAAGCTTTTTCCCCCACACTATCAAACTCTATGTTTTTGGATATTCATGTTATTGGTACTCAAATAGTTGGTGTTGTGAAAAATTACAGGGGGTGTTTGATCAGCTGGGTGTGTGGGCTGAGGACCAGATTTCAATCCAGATCAGTATGGGGTGTTTCGATTTGGAAGAATAAACTAGGGTAGGACTTGTAGAGGGAATGGTAGGGCTCTGAGGAGTGTTGTAGAACAGAGGGACCTGTGTAGTTCACTGAGAGTAGCATTAGAGGTAGACAAGGTGGTGAGGGTGTTTGACCATCAGTCAGGGTACTGTGTATGGGAGTTGGGAAATTAGGGTACAGTCAGATAAGGTGCTGATGAGGTCACACGGAGCGCTGTGTACAATCTTGGTCACCTAAAAAACGTATATAAGATGATGAGGGACATAAACAGGATTAAAGCACCAATTCATTGAAGATGTCTTGATTAATCAGGGTTTGAAGTGATACAGGGAGAAGGCAGGAGATTGGGGCTGAGAGAGAAATGGATCAGCCATGGTGAAATGACGGAGCAGACTCGACGGGCCAAATGGCCTAACCCTCCTGTATCTTCTGGGCATTTTCACAAGGAGGGCATTAAAAGCACGAGTGCATGAGGGTAAGATCTGAAGTGAGAGATTTAAAAGGGGCATCAGGAACAGCTTCTTCACACACAATGTACTTATCTGGATACCCTTTCCATGATGCTAGTGTGCCCGGCTCAACCAGCTCCTTGCCCAGGTGCCCACCATCTCTGTCTGTCCACTCGATCAATGCCTCTCTACATTTTGTACAGCTCCATCAGCAGCACTCAATCTCCTCTCCGAAGGGAAAAGCCCTCATTTTATTATGAAGTCAAAGCAATGATTAGACAAAATACTGGTAAATAAAAGCACAAAGACTATAATGTATTAATTAAATGAACGTAGGGTATAGTTGAGGAGCAAGAAAGTCTGAGTGACCTGTGTGTGGAGGGAGAGGATGTGGGTGAAGTTCTGAATGAATTCTTTGCGGCTGTCTTTATTAAGGTGGGAAATGTGAGTGATGTTGTTAGACAGGAAATGTGTGTAATGTTGCCTGGGTTAAACTTAGTAAAAACGGAAACCGAGAGATTTGAAGCAGGTATGTGTTCTGTAAGCGTATATCAGGAGCAAGAGGGAAATACTGGGCCCCTTCAGACATAAAAGGCTAATCTATACTCTGTGTTCATCAAAGAGGAGGGTGTGGAAGTGATTAATCCAGCAAGGCATACCTGGAGAATCTGGTGTGGGTCTCTTTAACCATTCCTTTGCCACTGCTGGATCAGTAGTTGTGGATGCTTTAGCCTGATCTGCAGCACCCACACTGGGCCCTGCTGTCACTGGGGGTGGGAGGCTCCTATAACTGACATTCACCATCACCATCAGCTCGATGGTGTGGGCATCATTACTCCCACCTCACTGCCAGGGGACTGGGTACCTGATATGGGAAAGATGCTGGGGCATTCACCCCCATGGGTGGGGAGGCTGGGCTGGGCTGTGCTCCCTGGAGCCGAGGAGGTTGAGGAATATAGGCAGGGCAGAGTGAGCTCCATTTCCCCTTGGAAGAGGTATCTACCAGTGGGAATCGAGTGAAGGTTAATGGACCTGGGAAGTGGAGTTCTGTGTGGGAGGGAAAGGTTCAAATGATCTTGTAAAGGGCTGGCACAACATTGTGGGCTGAAGGGCCTGTACTCTGCTGGACTGTTTGTTGTATGTTCTAAGGTAAGCAAAGGGAGATTAGATAATAATAACAACTTAATTATTGAACACTTACAGACAATGCAGTTCAAAGTGCTTTACAATGGGATAAAAATGCAAACATGAAAATAATACAAAAAAAATGAAAATAAAAGACAACAAGATGTTAGTTAAAAGTAAGATTAAATAAAGAGGTTTTGAGCTGGTTGTTTAAAAGTGTTGACTGAAATGTGGCAAATTTCAGTCAACACAGGGGGATAATGTGTGGCTGAGGAACTAGTGCAGGAAGCAAGGATTTACATTCTTGGACCACTGGGGTATGTTTCGGGGTAAGGATGAATTGTACAAAAGGGACGGGTTGCACCTTAATAAGCGGCGCACCAGCATTCTGGCAGGCAGGTTTGCCTCTGCAACACGGGTGTGTTTAAATTAAGTAGTGGGGCGGGGGAGAGGGGACGAACTGGAAACATAAGGATGGAGATAAAGTGAAAGTGAGAATAAGAAAAGTTAAGAAAGACAGCAGAATCAACACAGCAGAAAGCTCAAGAAGGGATCGTACAGTATGGCCAAGTGAAATAGGAATGGATATGGGAGGTGAGGGGAGTAATGAATTAAAAGTATTATATATGAATGCACGGAGTGTAAGAAATAAAGTGGATGAGCTTGAGGCTCAGTTGGAAATTGGTAAGTATGATGTTGTGGGAATAACAGAGACATGGCTTCAAGTGGACAGGGCCTGGGAAATGAATATTCAGGGTATACGTCCTATCGAAAGGACAGACTGATGGGCAGAGGGGGTGGGGTGACTCTGTTGGTGAGGAATGATATTCAGTCCCTTGCAAGAGGGGACATAGAATCAGGAGATGTAGAGTCAGTATGGATAGAACTGAGAAATTCTAAGTGTAGAAAGACCCTAATGGGAGTTATCTACAGGCCCCCAAACAGTAGTCTGGATGTAGGGTGTAAGTTGAATCAAGAGTTAAAATTGGCATGTTGCAAAGGTAATGCTACAGTTGTTATGGGGGATTTCAACATGCAGGTAGACTGGAGGAATCAGGTTGGTACTGGACCCCAAGAAAGGGAGTTTGTGAAGTCCCTCTGAGATGGATTCTTAGAACAGCTTGTACTGGAGCCTACCTGGAGAGAACGCAATTCTAGGTTTAGTGTTGTGCAATGAACCGGATTTGATCAGGGACCTCGAGATAAAGGTGCCATTAGGAGGTAGTGACCATAATATGATAAGTTTTAATCTACAATTTGAGAGGGGGAAGGGAAACTCGGAAGTGTCAGTATTACAGTTGAACAAAGGGAACTATGGTGCTATGAGGGAGGAGCTGGCCAAAGTTCAATGGAACAATTCCCTAGCAGGGATGACAGTGGAACAGCAATGGCAAGTGTTTCTGGGAATAATGCGGAAGGTGCAGGATCAGTTCATTCCAAAGAGGAAGAAAGATCCTAAGGGGAGGCCGTGGCTGACAAGGGAAGTAATGGACAGTATAAAAATAAAAGAGAAGAAGTATAACATAGCAAAGACAAGTGGGAAGCCGGAGGATTGGGAAACTTTTAAAGAGCAACAGAAGGTAACTAAAAAGGCAATACACAGAGAAAAAATGAGGTACGAAGGTAAACTAGCCAAGAATATAAAGGAGGATGGTAAAAGCTTTTTTAGGTATGTGAAAAGGAAAAAAATAGTTAAAACCAAAATTGGGCCCTTGAAGACAGAAGCAGGTGAATTTATTATGGGGAACAAGGAAATGGCAGACGAGTTGAACAGGTCCTTTGGATCTGTCTTCACTAGGGAAGACACTAACAATCTCCCAGATGTAATAGTGGCCAAAAGACCTAGGTTAATGGATGAATTGAAGGAAATTTATATTAGGCAGGAAATGGTGTTGGATAGACTGTTGGGTCTGAAGGCTGATAAGTCCCTGGGACCTGATGGTCTGCATCCCAGGGTACTTAAGGAGGTGGCTTTAGAAATCGTGGATGCATTGGTAATCATTTTCCAATGTTCTATGGATTCAGGATCAGTTCCTGTGGATTGGAGGGTGGCTAATGTTGTCCCTCTCTTCAAGAAGGGAGGAAGAGAGAAAACAGGGAATTATAAACCAGTTAGCCTGACGTCGGTGGTGGGAAAGATGCTGGAGTCAATTATAAAAGATGAAATTATGACACATCTGGATAGCAGTAACAGGATCACTCCGAGTCAGCATGGATTTACGAAGGGGAAATCGTGCTTGACTAATCTTCTGGAATTTTTTGAGGATGTAACTATGAAAATGGACAAGGGAGAGCCAGTTGATGTAGTGTACCTGGACTTTCAGAAAACCTTTGATAAAGTCCCACATAGGAGATTAATGGGCAAAATTAGGGCACATGGTATTGGGGGCAGAGTACTGACATGGGTTGAAAATTGGCTGGCTGACAGAAAACAAAGAGTAGTGATTAATGGGTCCCTTTCAGAATGGCAGGCAGTGACCAGTGGGGTACTGCAGGGTTCAGTGCTGGGACCGCAGCTGTTTACAATATATATTAATGATTTAGATGAGGGAATTAAAAGTAACATTAGCAAATTTGCCGATGACCAAAGCTGGGTGGCAGTGTGAAATGTGAGGAGGATGTTGTGAGAATTCATGGTGACTTGGACAGGCTGGGTGAGTGGGCAGATGCATGGCAGATGCAGTTTAATGTGGATAAATGTGAGGTTATCCACTTTGGTGGTAAGAACAGGAAGGCAGATTATTATCTAAATGGAGTCAAGTTAAGAAAAGGGGAAGTACAACGAGATCTAGGTGTTCTTGTACATCAGTCACTGAAAGCAAGCATGCAAGTACAGCAGGCAGTGAAGAAAGCTAATGGCATGCTGGCCTTCATAACAAGGGGAATTGAGTATAAGAGCAAAGAGGTCCTTCTGCAGTTGTACAGGGCCCTGGTGAGACCACACCTGGAGTACTGTGTGCAGCTTTGATCTCCAAATTTAAGGAAGGACATTCTTGCTATTGAGCGAGTGCAGCGTAGGTTCACAAGGTTAATTCCCGGGATGGCGGGACTGTCGTATGTTGAAAGATTGGAGCGATATAATATGATTAGGAATAGTCAGCATGGCTTTATCAAAGACAGGTTGTGTCTTACGAGCCTTATTGAATTTTTTGAGGATGTAACTAAACACATTGATGAAGGTAGAGCCGTAGATGTAGTGTATATGGATTTTAGCAGGTCGGCAGCATCCTTGGAAAAGATCGGTCGACGTTTTGGGCCGGAACCCTTCGTCGGGACTGAGGTCAGGTTCCCTTCGTCAGGTTCCGGCCTGAAACGTCGCCCAATCTTTTCCACAGATGCTGCCCGACCTGCTGAGTTCCTCCAGTGTGTTGCGAGTGTGGCTTTGACCCCAGCACCTGCAGATTATTTTGTGTATATGGATTTTAGCAAGGCATTTGATAAGGTACCCTATGCAAAGCTTATTGAGAAAGTAAGGAGGCATGGGATCCAAGGGGACTTTGCTTTGTGGATCCAGAAATGGCTTGCCCACAGAAGGCAAAGAGTGGTTATAGATGGTTCATATTCTGCATGGAGGTTGGTGACCAGTGGTGTGCCTCAGGGATCTGTTCTGGGACCCTACTCATTGTGATTTTTATGAATGACCTGGATGAGGAAGTGGAGGGACGGGTTAGTAAATTTGCTGATGACACAAAGGTTGGAGGTGTTGTTGATAGTGTGGAGGGCTGTCAGAGGCTACAGCGGGACATTGGTAGGATACAAAACTGGGCTGAGAAGTGACAGATGGAGTTCAACTCAGATAAGTGTGAAGTGGTTCCTTTGGGTAGGTCAAATAAGATGGCAGAATATAGTATTAATGGTAAGACTCTTGGCAATGTGGAGGTTCAGAGGGATCTTGGGGTCCGAGTCCATAGGACACCGAAAGCTGCTATGCAGGTTGACTCTGTGGTTAAGAAGTCATACGGTCATTAGAGGAAATATCCTCAGCCATCTCATTAAAGCAGACTGGTAAATCTCCAGGACCCGACGGGTTCCCTGCAGAATTCTTTAAATCATTTTTGACACTGCTCTTACCTCAACTAACCATATAACAATTACCGCATGGAAACAGGCCATCTCGGCCCTTCTAGTCCGTGCCGAACTCCTACTCTCACCTAGTCCCACTGACCTGCACTCAGGCCATAACCCTCCATTCCTTTCCTGTCCATATCGCTATCCAATTTAACTTTAAACGACAACATCGAACCTGCCTTAACCACTTCTGCTGGAAGCTCGTTCCACACAGCTACCACTCTCTGAGTAAAGAAGTTCCCCCCCATGTTACCCCTAAACTTTTGCCCTTTAACTCTCAACTTATGTCCTCTTGTTTGAATCTCCCCCACTCACAATGGAAAAAGCCTATCCACGTCAACTCTATCTATCCCCCTCATAATTTTAAACACCTCTATCAAGTCCCCCCTCAATCTTCTACGCTCCAAAGAATAAAGACCTAACTTGTTCAACCTTTCTCTGTAACTTAGGAGATGAAACCCAGGCAACATTTTAATTCCACATCCCATTCCCATTCTGACATGTCTATCCACGGCCTCCTCTACTGTAAAGATGAAGGCACACTCAGGTTGGAGGAACAACACCTTATATTCCGTTTGGGTAGCCTCCAACCTGATGGCATGAACATCGACTTCTCTAACTTCCACTAAGGCCCCACCTCCCCCTCGTACCCCATCTGTTACTTATTTTTATGCACGCATTCTTTCTCTCACTCTCCTTTTTCTCCCTCTGTCCCTCTGAATATACCTCTTGCCCATCCTCTGGGTCTCCCCCCCCACCGTCTTTCTTCCCAGACCTCCTGTCCCATGATCCTCTCGTATCCCCTTTGCCAATCACCTGTCCAGCTCTTGGCTCTATCCCTCCCCCCTCCTGTCTTCTCCTATCATTTTGGATCTCCCCCTCCCCCTCCAACTTTCAAATCCCTTACCCACTCTTCCTTCAGTTAGTCCTGACGAAGGGTCTCGGCCTGAAACGTCGACTGCACCTCTTCCTACAGATGCTGCCTGGCCTGCTGCGTTCACCAGCAACTTTGATGTGTGTTGCAACATTTTAGTAAATCTCCTCTCTCAATTTTATTGACATCTTTCCTATAATTCGGTGACCAGAACTGTACACAATACTCCAAATTTGGCCTCACCAATGCCTTATACAATTTCAACATTACATCCCAACTCCTATACTCAATGCTCTGATTAATAAAGGCCAGCATACCAAAAGCTTTCTTCACCACCCTATCCACATGAGATTCCACCTTCAGGGAACTATGCACCATTATTCCTAGATCCCTCTGTTCCACTGCATTCTTCAATGCCCTACCATTTACCATGTATGTCCTATTTTGATTAGTCCTACCAAAATGTAGCACCTCACATTTTTCAGCATTAAACTCCATCTGCCATCTTTCAGCCCACTCTTCTAACTGGCCTAAATCTCCCTACAAGCTTTGAAAACCTATTTCATTATCCACAACGCCACCTATCTTAATATCATCTGCATACTTACTAATCCAATTTACTACCCCATCATCCAGATCATTAAGATATATGACAAACAACATTGGACCCAGTACAGATCCCTGAGGCACACCACTAGACACAGTCCTCCAATCTGACACACAGTTATCCACCACTACTCTCTGGCGTCTCCCATCCAGCCACTGCTGAATCCATTTTACTACTTGAATATTAATACCTAACGATTGAACCTTCCTAACTAACCTTTCGTGTGGGACCTTGTCAAAAACCTTACTGAAGTCCATATAGACAACATCCACCGCTTTACCCTCGTCAACTTTCCTAGTCAAAAAATTCAATAAGGTTTGTCAAACATGACCTTCCACGCACAAATCCATGTGGACTGTTCCTAATCAGACCCTGTCTATCCAGATAATTATATATACCATCTCTAAGAATACTTTCCATCAATTTACCCACCACTGACGTCAAACTAACAGGCCGATAATTGCTAGGTTTACTCTTAGAACCCTTTTTAAACAATGGAATAACATGAGCAATACACCAATCCTCCGGCACCATCCCCGTTTCTCATTACATTTGAAATATTTCTGTCAGAGCCCCTGCTATTTCCACACTAACTTCACTCAAGGTCCTAGGGAATATTCTGTCAGGACCTGGAGACTTATCCACTTTTATATTCCTAAAAAGCGCCAGTACTTCCTCTTCTTTAATCGTCATACTTTCCATAACTACCCTACTTGTTTCCCTTACCTTACACAATTCAATATCCTTCTCCTTAGTGAATACTGAAGAAAAGAAATTGTTCAAAATCTCTCCCATCTCTTTTGGCTCCGCACATAGCTGTCCACTCTGATTATCTAAGGGACCAGTTTTATCCCTTACTATCCTTTTGCTATTAATATAACTGTAGAAACCCTTTGGATTTATTTTCACCTTACTTACCAAAGCAGCCTCGTATCTTGTTTTAGCTTTTCTAATTTCTTTCTTAAGATTCTTTTTACATTCTTTATATTCCTCGAGCACCTCATTAACTCCAAGCTGCCTATATTTATTGTAGCTCCCTCTCTTTTTCCGGACCAAGTTTCCAATATCCCTTGAAAACCATGGCTCTCTCAAACTTTTAACCTTTCCTTTCAACCTAACAGGAACATAAAGATCCTGTACCCTCACCTTTAAATGACCTCCATTTCTCTATTACATCCTCTCCATAAAACAAATTGACCCAATCCACTCCTTCTAAATCCTTTCGCATCTCCTCAAAGTTAGCCCTTCTCCAATCAAAAATCTCAACCCTAGGTCCAGTCCTATCCTTCTCCATAATTATATTGAAACTAATGGCATTGTGATCACTGGACCCGAAGTGCTCCCCAACACATACCTCCATCACCTGACCTATCTCATTCCCTAACAGGAGATCCAACACTGCCCCTTCTCTAGTTGGTACCTCTATGTATTGCCACAAAAAACTATCTTGCACACATTTTACCAACTCCAAACCATCCAGCCCTTTTACAGAATGGGCTTCTCAGACAATGTGTGGAAAATTAAAATCTCCCACAATCACAACCTTGTGCTTACTACAAATATCTGCTATCTCCTTACAAGTTTGCTCTTCCAATTCTCGCTCCCCATTAGGTGGTCTATAATACACCCCTATAAGCGTCACTACACCTTTCCCATTCCTCAATTCCACCCAAATAGCCTCCCTAAATGAGTCCTCTAATCTATTCTGCCAGAGCACCGCTGTAATATTTTCTCTGACAAGCAATGCAACACCTCCCCCCTCTTGTCCCTCCGATTCTATCACACCTGAAGCAACGAAATCCAGGGGTATTTAGTTGCCAATCACACCCCTCCAGCAACCATGTTTCACTAATAGCTACAACATCATATTTCCAGGTATCAATCCATGCTCTAAGCTCATCCACCTTTCTTACAATTCTCCTAGCATTAAAATAGATGCATTTAAGAAACTCTCCACCTCTTACTCTCTGTTTATCCTTAATGGAGCAAACAACTTTGTTATCTTTTTCTTCTTTCTCCCCTACATCTTGGGTCTGAGTGCTCCCATTCTCTGTCCCCTGCCTATCTTCCCTCACACACTGTCTACTAGCTTTCTCTATTTGTGAACTAGCCTCCTCTCTCCTAGTCTCTTCAATTTGATTTCCACCCCCCAACCATTCTAGTTTAAAGTTTCCCCAGTAGCCTTTGCAAATCTCCCCGCCAGGATATTGGTCCCCCTAGGATTCAAGTGTAACCCGTCCTTTTTGTACAGTTCACACTTGTACCAAAAGAGGTCCCAAAGATCCAGAAACTTGAATCCCTGCCCCCTGCTCCAATCCCTCAGCCACGCATTTATCCTCCACCTCATTGTATTCCTACTCTCACTGTTGCGTGGCACAGGCAGTAATCCCCAGGTTACTACCTTTGCAGTCCTTCTTCTCAACTCCCTTCCTAACTCCCTATATTCTTCTTTCAGGACCTCTTCCCTTTTCCTACCTATGTCATTGGTACCTATATGTACCACGACCTCTGGCTCCTCACCCTCCCACTTCAAGATATCTTGGACGCGATCAGAAACATCCCAGACCCTGGCACCAGGGAGGCAAACTACCATCCGAGTCTCTGGACTGCATCCACAGAATCGCCTATCTGACCCCCTAAATATCGAGTCCCCTATTACTACTGCCCTCCTCTTCCTTTCCCTACCCTCCTGAGCTACAGGACCGGACTCTGTGCCAGAGGCACGGCCACTGTTGCTTACCCCAGGTAAGCTGTTCCCCCCCCCAACAGTACTCAAACAGGAGTACGTATTGTCAAGGGGCACAGCCACCGGGGTACTCTCTAGTACCTGACACTTCTCCTTCCCCCTCCTAACCGTGACCCACTGGTCTGCCTCCCATGTCCCCGGTGTGACCACCTGCCTGTAACTCCTCTCTATCAACTCCTCGCTCTCCCTGACCAGATGAAGGTCATCGAGCTGCAGCTCCAGTTCCCTAACGCGGTCCCTTAGGAGCTGCATCTCGGCGCACCTGGTGCAGATGTGGACATCCGGGAGGCTTGGAGACTCCAGGGCCTCCCACATCCGGCACCGAGAACAGCAAGCTGCCCTCACACTCATACTGCCCCTCTCCTCAAATAACAGGGAAAATTGAAAACCAAACCTACTTTGCCTCGCCCGTTTCCGCCTAAGCCCATTGAGCCAAAGCCCTTAAGCCTTCACTCTGCTCCCAGCTCACTCCGCTGCCCGCTGCATATGGCTGTGTTCCTTTTCGCACTTCATTGCCCGACGTCACACGCCTGCACGGTCCCGCCTCCCTGAACTCCTTGGTTCTATCTGACTCATTTAAACAAGGTAAATTGCCAGCATCATTTAATGAGGCATGCATCATTCTTTTAGCAAAGAGAAGCAAAGATCCAACAGAGTGCTTGTCATACAGGCCAATCTCTCTGTTAAATGGCAATGTCAAAATTTTAGCTAAAGTTTTGGCCCATAGACTGGAGAACATCTTACCCTCAATTATTTCTGAAGACCAAACCGGCTTTGTCAAAAACCGCCTCCCCTTTTTAAACATACGCCGCTTCTTAAATATTTTATACTCACCATCAGTTGGGATCTCTGAATGTGTCATTTCTTTAGACGCAGAGAAAGCATTCAACCGTGTGGAATGGAATTACCTCTTTGCTGTTTTAGAAAAATTTGATTTCGGACCAAATTTTATCACATGGATTAAACTGTTATATTCGCGTCCCACCACTTCTGTTTTGACCAACTCTCAGCAATCTCAACCTTTCAACCTCAAACGTGGAACCCGCCAAGGGTGCCCTTTATGCCCTTTACTTTTCGATCTGGCCATAGAGCCACTGGCGATTGTGTTCCGCAGTTGTGTGGACCTGACGGGGATTTGGAGGGAGGGAATTGAGCACAAAGTCTCCCTTTATGCTGATGATCTTTTACTTTTTATATCAAACCCGATCACCTCCTTACCCTCCATGTTCTCACTCCTTAGCAAATTTAGCCAGTTTTCAGGATACAAGCTTAACTTACACAAGAGCGAACTTTTTCCAATAAATGGAGAAGCACAAACATTGGGGTTCCATAACCTCCCTTTTAAGGAAGTGAATAACCAACTTACTTACCTTGGCATCACAGTAACAAGGAAATATAAGCGTCTGTTTGGAGAAAATTTCATTAATTTTTAAATCATACAAAACAGAGCCTAGCACAGTGGTCACCCCTGTCCATATCCCTGATGGGCCGAATCAATGTCGTCAAAATAAACATCCTTCCTAAATTCTTATACCTTTTTCAATCCATACCAACTTTCATTCCTAAAGACTTCTTTGACTTGCTAGACACAGTCATATCGTCCTACTTATGGAAGGGCAAGCGTCCCCGACTGAATAAAGTCCATCTTCAAAAATCTATAAAGGTGTTGGAGGCATGGCTCTGCCCATACACTGTCTCATCTTTTGGTCTCATTTTTACAACCAATCTGACTGCCCAATATGGGTGGCAATGGAGCTGAACTCTATTCAGAATTTCTCCATCTCCACACTTCTTGGATCGGGACTCCCTTTTCTTACGCCTAAACCAGTTGTTAATCCTGTTATCAGGCACACCCTGAGAGTATAGGCTCAGTTCAGAAAGCATAGTGGTCTCCATGGCTTCTCTCATTCAAGTCCTATTCTACATAATCATCTCTTCCAGCCTTCTATACATGATCCAACGTTTCAAGACTGGTATAGAAAGGACATCAGGCGCTTTAAAGATCTTTTTATAGACAACTGTTCTGCATCATTTGAACAACTGTCTGCAACGTTTAACTTACCCAACACCCACTTCTTCAGATATTTGCAAATTAGACACTTTATCAGCCCTCTGATACCAAACTTCCCTGAGACATCCGACACAAACATCGTTGATATGATTCTCTGCATGAATCCATTGCACAAAGGTCTAATATCTACTATTTACGACAAGCTAGCGGCTCTGAGGCCAGCCCGCCTTGACAAAATTCAAACTGCCTGGGAGCAAGATTTAAATTCCTCACTGTCAGACGATGTATGGGATTCAGTTCTTAAGTTAGTTAACTCAACCTCTTTATGTGCCCGCCACTGCTTGTAACAGTTCAAGGTCATACATAGGGCCCATATGTCTAAAACTAAATTATCTCACATTTATCCAGATGTTAATTCCTGCTGCGACAAATGCAAAAGGGGCGAGGCTTCCCTTATCCACGTGTACTGGACATGCCCTAGCTTGGAAAAATACTGGAAAGATGTTTTCCAAACTCTGTCCCAAATATTGACCCTGTGGTACAGAAGGGTGGGACGGAGAAGAGGAGAGCTGTCGTCATTGGAGACTCTATAGTCAGGGGAGCAGACAGGAGATTTTGTGGACGTGAGAAGGACACCCGCATGGTTTGTTGCCTCCCGGGTGCCAGGGTCCGGGATGTCTCTGACCGGGTGCACGACATCCTGGTACGAGAGGGAAAGCAACCAGAAGTCGTGATACATGTTGGGACCAACGACATAGGCAGGAAGAGGGATGAGGTCCTGAAGTGTGAGTTTCGGGAACTAGGCAGAAGGCTGAAGAGCAGGACCTCAAGGGTAACGTTCTCAGGATTGCTGCCAGTGCTACGTGACAGTGATGGTAAGAATTGGAGGAGATGGCAGTTGAATGCGTGGCTGAGGAGTTGGTGCAGGGAGCAGGGTTTTAGATTTTTGGATCATTGGGATCTCTTCTGGGGAAGGTGGGACCTGTACAGATTGGATGGGTTGCACCTGAACTCGAGGGGGAGCAATATCCTTGCAGCTAGGTTTGCTAGCATGGTTCGGGAGGGGTTAAACTAATTTGCGAGGGGGATGGGACCCAGAGCGATAGAGCAGTGAAAGAAGTGCATGGAGTAAAGCCAGATCTAACATACAGAGAGGCTTTGAGGAAAGAGAAGCAGAATAAATGGTGTAAAGACAGTAAGGTAGAAGGGCTGAAATGTGTGTACCTCAATGCAAGAAGCTTCAGGAACAAAGGTGATGAACTGAGAGCTTGGATCCATATATGGAATTATGATGTAGTGGCCATTACAGAGACTTGGCTGGCACCACCGCACCTTCTCTATACCAATGCAGCTCTGTGGGGACACAGGTTCTGTTTAACCCTTTGTGCTAATGCAATGATGGTTTGGAGTTGGGGACTGGGAGGGGTGAGGAGATAATCAAAGCATGATTGTACTATGGGTGCATCTCTTTCATAAATGTGAATTGTACATTTGATACATCTGTTATGCACTGCACAAATCTCCTTTATACTATGCTCTCTTTATTTAAAAAAAATGATAAAATATTGCTGAGAAAAAGTCATACGGTGCATTGGCCTTCATCAACCGTGGGATTGAGTTTAAGAGCCGAGAGGTAATGTTGCAGCTATATAGGACCCTGGTCAGACCCCGCTTGGAGTACTGTGCTCATTTCTGGTCGCCTCACTACAGGAAGGATGTGGAAACCATAGAAAGGGTGCAGAGGAGATTTACAAGGATGTTGCCTGGATTGGGGAGCATGCGTTATGAAGACAGGTTGAGTGAACTCGGCCTTTTCTCCTTGGAGCGACAGAGGATGAGAGGTGACCTGATAGAGGTGTATAAGATAATGAGAGGCATTGATCGTGTGGATAGTCAGAGGCTTTTCCCCAGGGATGAAATGGCTAGCACGAGAGGGCACAGTTTTAATGTGCTTGGAAATGGGTGCAGAGGAGATGTCAGGGGTAAGTTTTTTATGCAGAGTGGTGAATGTGTGGAATGGGCTGCCGGCGACGGTGGTGGAGACGGATACGATAGGGTCTTTTAAGAGACTCCTGGATGGCTACATGGAGCTTGGAAAAATAGAGAGCTTTGGGTAAGCCTAGTAATTTCTAAGGTAGGGACATGTTCGGCACAGCTTTGTGGGCTGAAGGGCCTGTATTGTGCTGTAGATTTTCTATGTTTCTATGAGTTAGGTATTGAGTTCCACAGTTTAGGAGCGTAGTTCAAAAGCTGACCTGCTAATTATCTTTTGAGGGAGATTATTTAAATTTCGATGATGTGAGTAAGAATATTTTGGTGCAATCTGGAGCAGAGTATCTGAAGGAGTGGTGGAGGCCGGTACTCCCTCAATGTCAACACACGGTTAGCTGAAGTGCCCTGCACCGAAAGCTGCAGGCCATGAACTCAGAATGGGATCGGTGTTGGCTGGCATGGTCACAATGGGCCGAACGGTCTGGTTGCATGCTATATGACTCTATGGTCATGTGGTCGCTCAGTCCGGTGTAGGAATATGTTTTTCTCCCACATTTCAAAGATGTAGACGTTAGTAGGTAATTGGACAACACAGATTTGTTCGGCAGGAAGGGCGTGTTCCTTTAAAGTGAGGATGCCACTGTGTGTAGCCGTTAGCACAATGCGATTGCAACTCAGGGTGTCGGGGTTTGGACCTCAATTCTGGATCCTCTGTAAGAAGTTTGTACGTCCTTCTTGTAAGCATGTGGATTTCCCCCAGGCGCTCTGGTTTCTTCCCACAGTCCAAAGTGGTAGTAGGTCAATTTGCCATGATAAATTGTTCTGTGAATTGACCAGGGTTGCTGGGCAGGGTGGGTCATTTGACCGAAAGGGCCTGTTCTGTGTTGTATCTCTAAATTAACATTGCCCAGAGAGTCTGTGGGTGGGGGGAGGGGTTGATTTGAGAACAGATTGAAGGAATTAGAAGATTATTCATCTGTACAGCACAGGAATGTGCCCTGAGGCTCACCATGTTGTGTTGAACTCAATACACACCTGCTAAACTAATCCCGTCTACTACATAATGTCCATATCCTCCCATTTCCTGCACATTCATGTGACTATCTTAACACGCCTCTATCACATTTGCCTTCTAGTCATAGTCATACTCATACTTTATTGATCACAGGGGAAATTGGTTTTCATTACAGTTGCACCATAAATAATTAAATAGTAATATGTAAATTATGCCAGGAAATAAATCCAGGACCAGCCTATTGGCTCAGGGTGTCTGACCCTCCAAGGGAGGAGTTGTAAAGTTTGATGGCCACAGGCAGGAATGATTTCCTATGACACTCTGTGTTGCATCTCGGTGGAATGAGTCTCTGGCTGAATGTACTCCTGTGCCCACCCAGTACATTATGTAGTGGATGGGAGACATTGACCAAGATGGCATGCAACTTAGACAGCATCCTCTTTTCAGACACCACCGTGACAGAGTCCAGTTCCATCCCCACAACATCACTGGTCTTACGGATGAGTTTGTTGATTCTGTTGGTGTCTGCTACCTTCAGTCTGCTGCCCCAGCACACAACAGCAAACATGATCACACTGGCCACCACAGACTCGTAGAACATCCTCAGCATTGTCCGGCAGATGTTAAAAGACCTCAGTCTCCTCAGGAAACAGAGATGGCTCTACCACTACCACCCAGGAGCCCACCACTCTTTTTAAAAAAAAAAGTGTTTTTTAAAAAAAAATAAACTTGACCCTCACAAACCCCCTGAACTTACCCGCTCTTACCTTAAAAATTTTCCCTTTGGTATTAAACATTTAAATCCTTGGAAAAAAATAGTGTCAGTCTATTCGGTCTATGCCTCTCATAAGATGCAGCCCAATCCAGGTAAAGCTCTCCCCACCATTGAACACATCAATACGAAATGTTGTCACGGGAAAGCAGCATCCAGCAGAGACCCTCATCAATCAGGACATGCTCTCTTCTCACTGCTGTCATCGGGAGCCTCAGGACTCGCACCATCAGGTTCAGGAATGGTTATTACCCCTCAAACATCAGGTACAGGAACAGTTATTACCTCTCAACCATCAGGCTCCTGAACCAAGGGGGATAACTTCATTCAGCTTTGCTTGGCCCATCACTGAACTGTTCCCACAACCTATGGACTCACTTTCAAAGACTCCTCTTGATATTTATTGTGTCTTTCTTTTTGTATTTGCACAGTCTTTTGTCTTCTGCACACTGGTCGAACGCCCAAGTTGGTGTGGTCTTCCCGTGATTCTGTCATGTTTATCATTCTGTTGTGGATTTATTGAGTATGCCCATGAGAAAATGAATCGCAGGATTGTATATGGTGACATATATCTACTTTGATAATAAATTACCTTTAAACTTTGAACTTGTAAACCAATATCAGGTCTCCTGTCATCTTCCAATCTTTTGTTTGCAGCACATGCCCTCTAACCCAGGCCACATCCTAACCTCTTCTGCACCCTCTCCACAGCCTCAACGTCCTTCCTATAGTGGGGGTACCAGAACTACATGCAATACACCAGATGCGGCCTAACCAGAGTTTTATAAAGCTGCAACATGACTTCCTGACTTTTGAACTCAATACCTTGACTAGTAAAAGCGAGCATGTCATATGCCTTCTTAACCACACTAGCAACCTGTGTGGCCACTTCACTGACGAGAGTGGAAATAGAGTCACTGGTAGACAGGGTGGTGAAAAAGGCCTTTGTCACATTGGCTTTCACTTGTCAGGGCATGAAGTATAAAAGTTGGGATGCCATGCACGCTGGTGAGGCCACACTTGGAGAATTGTTTTCAGTTTTGGTCGTTCTGCAATGGAGAGATATGAAATTGAAAAAGTGAAGAAAAGATTGACAAGGACTCTGACAGTACTCAAGGGACTGAGTAATAGGGAGGGGTTAGACTGGCTAGTTCTTTATTGCTTAAAGCACAGGAGAATGAGAGGCGATCTTATGGAGCTAAGTAAATCACAAAGTGCTCTCAGTCATTTCCCCAGGGTTGGGGAATCAAGAACCACAGGGTAGATTCTCACAGGATAGTGAGAAGGGAAAGGTTCAAGAGGAACTTGAGGAACAACTTCATTACACAGAAAGTGGTCTGTAAGTGGAACGGGATACAGGAGGAAGTGGTTGAGGCAGGTGCAAGAACATAAAAAGATACTTGGAGAGTTAGGTGGATTGGAAAGGTTTATAAGGGTATGCATAAAATGCTGGCAAATGTTTCTAGCTTGGGTGGGGCATCATGGGCAGCATATACCAGATGGGCCGAAGGGCCTGTTCCTGGGTTGTGTTGTTGCCAATCTGTGATCGGAAGGATGAGAAGCTGTAGCTCACTCAGGTTTGCCAATTGAGTGCATAAGACATCAGTTCATGGCAAACAACAGGAATTCTGCAGATGCTGGAAATTCAAGCAACACACATCAAAGTTGCTGGTGAACACAGCAGGCCAGGCAGCATCTGTAGGAAGAGGTGCAGTTGACGTTTCAGGCCGAGACCCTTCGTCAGGACTAACTGAAGGAAGAGTGAGTAAGGGATTTGAAAGTTGGAGGGGGAGGGGGAGATCCAAAATGATAGGAGAAGACAGGAGGGGGAGGGATGGAGCCAAGAGCTGGACAGGTGATAGGCAAAAGGGGATACGAGAGGATCATGGGACAGGAGGTCCGGGAAGAAAGACAAGTGGGGGGGACCCAGAGGATGGGCAAGAGGTATATTCAGAGGGACAGGAGGAGAAAAAGGAGAGTGAGAGAAAGAATGTGTGCATAAAAATAAGTAACAGATGGGATACGAGGGGGAGATGGGGCCTAGCGGAAGTTAGAGAAGTCGATGTTCATGCCATCAGGTTGGAGGCTACCCAGACGGAATATAAGGTGTTGTTCCTCCAACCTGAGTGTGGCTTCATCTTTACAGTAGAGGAGGCCGTGGATAGACATGTCAGAATGGGAATGGGATGTGGAATTAAAATGTGTGGCCACTGGGAGATCCTGCTTTCTCTGGCGGACAGAGCGTAGATGTTCAGCAAAGCGGTCTCCCAGTCTGCGTCGGGTCTCGCCAATATATAAAAGGCCACATCGGGAGCACCGGACGCAGTATATCACCCCAGTCGACTCACAGGTGAAGTGTTGCCTCACCTGGAAGGACTGTTTGGGGCCCTGAATGGTGGTAAGGGAGGAAGTGTAAGGGCATGTGTAGCACTTGTTCCGCTTACACGGATAAGTGCCAGGAGGGAGATCAATGGGGAGGGATGGGGGGGACGAATGGACAAGGGAGTTGTGTAGGGAGCGATCCCTGCGGAATGCAGAGAGAGGTGGGGAGGGAAAGATGTGCTTAGTGGTGGGATCCCGTTGGAGGTGGCGGAAGTTACGGAGAATATGTTGGACCCGGAGGCTGGTGGGCTGGTAGGTGAGGACCAGGGGAACTCTATTCCTAGTGGGGTGGCGGGAGGATGGAGTGAGAGCAGATGTACGTGAAATGGGGGAGATGCGTTTGAGAGCAGAGTTGATGGTGGAGGAAGGGAAGCCCCTTTCTTTAAAAAAAGGAGGACATCTCCCTCGTCCTGGAATGAAAAGCCTCATCCTGAGAGCAGATGCGGCGGAGACGGAGGAATTGCGAGAAGGGGATGGCGTTTTTGCAAGAGACAGGGTGAGAAGGGGAATAGTCCAGATAGCTGTGAGAGTCAGTAGGCTTATAGTAGACATCAGTGGACAAGCTGTCCCCAGAGACAGAGACAGAAAGATCTAGAAAGGGGAGGGAGGTGTCGGAAATGGACCAGGTAAACTTGAGGGCAGGGTGAAAGTTGGAGGCAAAGTTAATAAAGTCAACGAGTTCTGCATGCGTGCAGGAAGCAGCGCCAATGCAGTCGTCGATGTAGCGAAGGAAAAGTGGGGTCAGATACCAGAATAGGCACGGAACATAGATTGTTCCACAAAGCCAACAAAATGGCAGGCATAGCTAGGACCCATACGGGTGCCCATAGCTACACCTTTAGTTTGGAGGAAGTGGGAGGAGCCAAAGGAGAAATTATTAAGAGTAAGGACTAATTCCGCTAGACGGAGCAGAGTGGTGGTAGAGGGGAACTGATTAGGTCTGGAATCCAAAAAGAAGCGTAGAGCTTTGAGACCTTCCTGATGGGGGATGGAAGTATATAAGGACTGGACATCCATGGTGAAAATAAAGCGGTGAGGGCCAGGGAACTTAAAATCATCGAAAAGTTTAAGAGTGTGAGAAGTGTCATGAACATAGGTCGGAAGGGATTGAACAAGGGGGGATAAAACCGTGTCGAGGTATGCAGAAACGAGTTCGGTGGGGCAGGAGCAAGCTGAGACAATGGGTCGGCCAGGACAGGCAGGTTTGTGGATCTTGGGTAGGAGGTAGAAACGGGAAGTGCGGGGTGTGGGAACTATAAGGTTGGTAGCAGTGGATGGGAGATCCCCTGAGCGGATAAAGTCGGTGATGGTGTGGGAGACAATGGCCTGGTGCTCCTTAGTGGGGTCACGATCGAGGGGTAAATAAGAGGAGGTATCTGCGAGTTGTCGCTGTGCCTCGGCAAGGTAGAGGTCAGTACGCCAGACTACAACAGCACCCCCCTTATCGGCGGGTTTAATAATAAGGTTAGGATTAGTGCGGAGGGAGCGGAGAGCAGAGCGTTCCGAAGGAGTGACGTTGGAATGGGGACAAGGTGCGGTGAAGTCGAGACGGTTGATGTCCCGTTGGCAATTAGCGATAAAGAGATCCAGAGCAGGCAGAAGACCAGAACGGGGTGTTCGTGAAGAAGAGGAGGGTTGAAGACGGGAGAAGGGGTCATCGGTGGGGGTGGAAGAGTCCCTGCCGAAGAAGTAGGCTCGGAGACGGAGACGGCAGAAGAAAAATTCCGCATCGTGGTGAACACGGAACTCGCTGAGGTGTGGGCGAAGGGGGACAAAGGTGAGGCCCTTACTTAGGACCGAGCGTTCTGCCTCCGACAGTTGAAGGTCGGAGGGGATGGTAAAGACCCGGCACGGATGAGAGCTGGGATCAGAGGGGGGAGGGCGGAGGCTGGGGGTGTCAATGGAGAGGGGAGGGTTGGGGTGAGAGGAAGATGGAGCCTCCGAGGGCCCAGGAGTTGACGGTGGGATCTGAGGAAGACGAGGCTGCAGAGTGGTGGTGGGGGAAGGGGAGACAGGTGTCACAACAGCAGCACATAAAGATCCGGCCCGGAGTTCAAGGCTGGAATTTTGAGAGCTGGGATCAGAGGGGGGAGGGCGGAGGCTGGGAGTGTCAATGGAGAGGGGAGGGTTGGGGTGAGAGGAAGATGGAGCCTCTGAGGACCCAGGAGCTGACAATGGGATCTGAAGGAGACAGGGTTGCAGAGTATTGGTGGGGGAAGGGGAGACGGGAATTTCATGGCAATTTAGTGTTTTATGCAGTGGCCAATCAGCGATTGGAATTGATAGGCAAGAACAAATTAAAATAAGGTGGACAGGTGGAGTGGCCTTTGTTGGAGTGGACAGTGTTAGTAGTTTTTTAAACAAAATATACTTTACTCAAAATAAAATTATTTACATCAAACCATTCAATGACTCGCAATCCTTTACAGACATTACCATTACTTTCTATACATTTCCACACTGTCAGCCACTTACGTGGGTCCTGACGAAGGGTCTCGGCCCGAAACGTCGACTGTACCTCTTCCTAGAGATGCTGCCTGGCCCGCTGCGTTCACCAGCAACTTTGATGTGTGTTGCTTGAATTTCCAGCATCTGCAGATTTCTTCGTGTCAGGGAGTTAGGTGCTAAGTTAAAGGTCAAGACCTCCAGGGTCTATTGATCTCAGGATTGTTACCTGTGCTACCTGTTAGTGAGGCCAGAAACAGGAAGAGTAGAGTTTAACACGTGACTAAGGAGTTGGTGCAGCTGGTAGGGTACTGAAAAGTGTGGTAGAACAAAGGGATCAGAGAATACAGGTCCATAATTCACTGAAAGTGGGTTGTAAAGAAAGCTTTTGGCCTTCATAGATCACTGTAATGAGTACAGGAGATGGGATGTTATGCTGAAGTTGTATAAGACGTTGGTGAGGCCCAGTTTACAGTATGTATGCAGTTTTGGTCACCTGCCTACAGGAAAGATGTAAACAAGATTGAAAGAGTACAGAGAAAATTTGCAAGGATATTGCCAGCTGTGGAGGACTGATTTACTGTATCTGAGAAAAGATTGAATTGGTTAGAACTGTATCTTCAGAACGTAGAAGATTGAGGGGAGATTTGACGGAGGTATACGAAATTATGAGGGCTATTGATAGGGTAAATGCGAGCAGGCTTTTTCTACTGAGGTTGGGTGGGACTGCAAGCAGACGTCACAAGTTAAGGGTGAAAGGTGAGAAGTTTAACAGGAACAAGAAGGGCAAGTTCTTCACCCAGAGGGTCATGAGAGTGTGGACAAACTGCAGCACAAGTGATGGGTGCGTGCGAGCTCGGTTTCAACATTTAAGAGAAGGTTGAGTAGGTACATGGATGGTAAGGATATGGTCAATGGGAGTAGGCAGATTAAATGGTTTGGCATGGAGTAGATGGGCCAAAGAGCCTGTTTCTGTGCTGTACTTCTCTGTGACTCTGTGGAGTTTGGCATGTTATGTACATGTGGGGCATGGTATAGCATGTTGCGATATCTGTAGCATGGTAGGAGCATACATGTAGCACCTTGTGTGTACACACTGTTCACTGTCGTATACACGTGTAGCATGTGTGTGCGGTGTGGTAGGTGCACACGTAGTATGTTGTATGTGAATGGGGAGTGGTGTGCTTGTGGTTTGAGGTGTGCGTGTATCAAGCAGTGTATTGTCTGTGTAGACGTAGTGGGGGTGTATTGAATACGCAAGCTAGCTAGGGATATAAAGGAGGATAGCAAAAGTTTTTTAGGTATGTGAAGAGAAGGAAGATAGTTAAGAACAATGTTGGGCCCTTGAAGAATGAATTGGGAGAAATCGTTATGGGAAACAGAGAACTGGCAGACGAATTTAATAAGTACTTTGGATCTGTCTTCACTAGGGAAGACACAAGCAATCTCCCAGATGTATGAATGGGCCAAGGACATAGGGTAACAGAGGAACTGAAACAGATTGACATTAGGAAGGAAATGGTGATGAGTAGACTGATGGGACTGAAGGCTAACAAATCCCCAGGTCCAGATGGTCTGCATCCTAGGGTACTAAAGGAGGTGGCTCTGGAAATTGTGGATGCATTGGTGATCATTTTCCAATGTTCCTTAGATTCAGGATCAGTTCCTGAGGATTGGCGAATGGCTAATGTTATCCCACTTTTTAAGAAAGGAGGGAGGGAGAAAACAGAGAACTATCACCCTGTTAGCCTAACATCAGTAGTGGGGAAGATGCTAGAGTCCATTACTAAAGATGAAATAGTGGCATATCTTGATAACAGTGATAGGATTGGGCCGAGCCAGCATGGATTTACCAAGGGCAAATCATGCTTGACTAATCTATTGGAGTTTTTCGAGGATGTAACCAGGAAGGTAGACGTGGGAGATCCAGTGGATGTGGTGTAGTTTGACTTTCAGGAGGCATTTGATAAGGTACCACATAGGAGATTGGTGGGTAAAATCAGAGCTTATGGCATTGGGGGGAGGATATTGACATGGATAGAAAACTGGTTGGCAGATAGAAAGCAAAGGGTAGCAGTGAATGGGCGTTTCTCGGAATGGCAGGTGGTGACTAGTGGGGTGCCACAGGGCTCGGTATTGGGACCACAGCTGTTTACGATTTATGTCAATGATTGAGAGGAAGGCATTGTGAATAACATCAGCAAGTTTGCTGATGATACTAAGCTGGGTGGCAGTGTGACATGTGATGAGGATGTTAGGAGAATTCAAGGTGACTTGGATAGGCTGGGTGAGTGGGCAGAAACTTGGCAGATGGCGTTTAATGTGAATAAGTGTGAGGTTATTCACTTTGGGAGCAAGAACAGGAAGGCAGATTATTATCTGAACGGTGTGGAGTTAGGTAAGGGTGAAATACAAAGAGATCTAGGAGTACTTGTTCATCAGTCTCTGAAGGTGAATGAGCAAGTGCAGCAGGCAGTGAAGAAGGCTAATGGAATGTTGGCCTTTATTACAAAGGGAATTGAGTGCAAGAGCAAGGAAATCCTTTTGCATTTGTACAGGGCCCTGGTGAGACCACACCTGGAGTAATGTGTGCAGTTTTGGTCTCCAGGGTTAAAGAAGGACATCCTGGCTGTGGAGGAGGTGCAGTGTAGGTTCACTAGGTTAATTCCTGGGATGTCTGGACTGTCTTACGCAGAGAGGTTAGAGAGACTGGGCTTGTACACGCTGGAATTAAGGAGATTGAGGGGGGATCTGATTGAGACATATAAGATTATTAAGTGATTGGACAAGATAGAGGCAGGAAATATGTTCCAGATGCTGGGAGAGTCCAGTACCAGAGGGCATAGTTTAAGAATAAGGGGTAGGTCATTTAGGACAGAGTTGAGGAGGAACTACTTCTCCCAGAGAGTTGTGGAGGTGTGGAACGCGCTACCTCAGAAGGCAGTGGAGGCCAATTCTCTGGATGCTTTCAAGAAGGAGCTAGATAGGTATCTTATGGCTAGGGGAATCAAGGGTTATGGGGACAAGGCAGGAACCGGGTATTGATAGTAGATGATCAGCCATGATCTCAGAATGGCAGTGCAGGCTCGAAGGGCCGAATGGTCTACTTCTGCACCTATTGTCTATTGTCTATTGTTGTGTTTTTGCGGTGTATGTGTGTGTGGGGTTTGAGGTGTGTGTGTATAGAACATAGAATAGTACAACACATAATAGGCCCTTCAGCCCACGATGTTGTGCTGATCCTCAAACCCTGCCTCCCATATAAGCCCCCACCTTAAATTCCTCCATATACCTGTCTAGTAATCTCTTAAACTTCACGAGTGTATCTACCTCCACCACTGACTCAGGCAGTGTATTCCACGCACCAACCACTCTCTGAGTTAAAAAACCTTCTGTAATATCCCCCTTGAACTTCCCACCCCTTACCTTAAAGCCATGTCCCCTTGTATTGAGCAGTGGTGCCCTGGGGAAGAGGCGCTGGCTATCCACTCTATCTATTCCTCTTAATATCTTGTATACCTCTATCATGTCTCCTCTCATCCTCCTTCTCTCCAAAGAGTAAAGCCCTAGCTCCCTTAATCTCTGATTATAATGCATACTATCTAAACCAGGCAGCATCCTGGTAAATCTCCTCTGTACCCTTTCCAATGCTCCACATCCTTCCTATAGTGAGGCGACCAGAACTGGACACAGTACTCCAAGTGTGGCCTAACCAGGGTTTTATAGAGCTGCATCATTACCTCGCAACTCTTAAACTCTATCCCTCGCCTTATGAAAGCTAACACCCCATAAGCTTTCTTAACTACCCTATCTACCTGTGAGGCAACTTTCAGGGATCTGTGGACATGTACCCCAGGTTCCTCTGCTCCTCCACACTACCAAGTATCCTGCCATTTACTTTGTACTCTGCCTTGGAGTTTGTCCTTCCAAAGTGTACCACCTCACACTTCTCCGGGTTGAACTCCATCTGCCACTTCTCAGCCCACTTCTGCATCCTATCAATGTCTCTCTGCAATCTTTGACAATCCTCTACACTATCTACAACACCACCAACCTTTGTGTCGTCTGCAAACTTGCCAACCCGCCCTTCTACCCCAACATCCAGGTCGTTAATAAAAATCACGAAAAGTAGAGGTCCCAGAACAGATCCTTGTGGGACACCACTAGTCACAGTCCTCCAATCTGAATGTACTCCCTCCACCACCACCCTCTGCCTTCTGCAGGCAAGCCAATTCTGAATCCACCTGGCCAAACTTCCCTGGATCCCATGCCTTCTGACTTTCTGAGTAAGCCTACCGTGTGGAACCTTGTCAAATGCCTTACTAAAATCCATATAGATCACATTCGCTGCACTACCCTCATCTATATGCCTGGTCAGCTCCTCAAAGAACTCTATCAGGCTTGTTAGACACGATCTGCCCTTCACAAAGCCATGCTGACTGTACCTGATCAGACCATGATTCTCTAAATGCCCATAGATCCTATCTCTAAGAATCTTTTCCAACAGCTTTCCCACCACAGACATAAGGCTCACTGGTCTATAATTACCCGGACTATCCCTGCTACCTTTTTTGAACAAGGGGACAACATTCGCCTCCCTCCAGTCCTCCGGTACCATTGCCGTGGACAACAAGGACATAAAGATCCTACCCAGAGGCTCAGCAATCTCTTCCCTCGCCTCGTGGAGCAGCCTGGGGAATATTCCGTCAGGCCCTGGGGACTTATCCGTCCTAATGTATTTAAACAACTCCAACTCCTCCTCTCCCTTAATATCAACATGCTCCAGAACATCAACCTCACTCATATTGTCCTCACCATCATCAAGTTCCCTCTCATTGGTGAATACCGAAGAGAAGTATTCATTGAGGACCTCGCTCACTTCGACAGCCTCCAGGCACATCTTCCTACCTTTATCTCTAATCGGTCCTACCTTCACTCCTGTCATCCTTTTGTTCTTCACATAATTGAAGAATGCCTTGGGGTTTTCCTTTACCCTACTCGCCAAGGCCTTCTCATGCCCCCTTCTTGCTCTTCTCAGCCCCTTCTTAAGCTCCTTTCTTGCTTCCGTATATTCCTCAATAGACCCATCTGATCCTTGCTTCCTAAACCTCATGTATGCTGCCTTCTTCCACCTGACTAGATTTTCCACCTCACTTGTCACCCATGGTTCCTTCACCCTACCATTCTTTATCTTCCTCACTGGGACAAATTTATCCCTAACCTCCAGTAAGAGATCTCTAAACATCGACCACATGTCCATAGTACATTTCCCTGCAAAAACGTCATCCCAATTCACACCTGCAAGTTCTAGCCTTATAGCCTCTTAAGTTGCCCTTCCCCAATTAAAAATTTTCCTGTCCTCTCTGATTCTATCCTTTTCCATGATAATGCTAATTATATACTGTATGATGCAGTGTATTGTCTGTGTAGACGTAGTGGGGATGTATTGAATACGTTGTGTGTTTGCGGTGTGTGTGTACGTGGTGTTTGAGGTGTGTGTGTGTATATGATGCAGTGTATTGTCTGTGTAGACGTAGTGGGGGTGTATTAAATACGTTGTGTGTGTACATGGAGTTTGAGGTGTGTGTGTGTGTGTGTATGTGATGCAGTGTATTGTCTGTGTAGACGTAGTGGGGATGTATTGAATACGTTGTGTGTTTGCGGTGTGTGTGTACGTGGGGTTTGAGGTGTGTGTGTGTATGTGATGCAGTGTATTGTCTGTGTAGACGTAGTGGGGGTGTATTAAATACGTTGTGTGTGTACATGGGGTTTGAGGTGTGTGTGTGTGTGTGTGTATGTGATGCAGTGTATTGTCTGTGTAGACGTAGTGGGGATGTACTGAATACGTTGTAACTCCGACCTGTGTGTGGGTGCAGCAAGCAGACAGCTGTGCAGGATTGATTTGCATTTCAAAAGCCCGAAGCCGTCTGTCTGAGAGCCGGGTGCTGCTGATGTGCTGCAGGACTGAACCCTGGTCTGCCTGTGAGTGTCGGGCCGACCCCAGTCAGGTCGGGACTACCGGGAATCGTGAGTTGGGGCAGCTGGGAGAAGCGCTGCCCTTTAATGGATTTTGCCTGCAGTGAGGAGCGGCAGGAGCCAGCACTCTCATTGACAAAGCCTTTGCAGTGCACACACAGGGAGTCTGTGTCTGCGGCAGCCACGGCCTTTGTAACCGAGTTCACCGGCTGGCGGGTGTTCGAAACTGAACGGTCAGGCCCAACATGGAACCGGTCAGTCAGCAGGCCCTCCCCCAACTATCCTGGATCGACACCCTTTACAGCAGTATGTCATCTCCCTCTATACCTCTCTCCCTCCGTCCACCATCCACACCCCCTCTCTGTTCTCTCTCTTTCTCACCATCCTCCATTTCTCCCTTCCTCTCCCTAAATGTATGACACCAGGGTACAGGTCTCTAACTGTATAACAGGGATACAGTAACAGTGGGGACAGGTCTGTCACTGTGTAACAGCAGGGTACGGTACCGGTGGGGACGGGTCTGTCAGTGTATAACACCGGGGTAGGGTACCGGTGGGGACGGGTCTGTCAGTGTGTAACACCGGGGTACGGTACCGGTGGGGACGGGTCTGTCACTGTGTAACGCCGGGGTAGGGTACCAGTGGGGACGGGTCAGTCACTGTACAACACCGGGGTAGGGTACTGGTGGGGACGGGTCTGTCAGTGTATAACGCCAGGGTAGGGTACCGGTGGGGACGGGTCTGTCAGTGTATAACGCCGGGGTACGGTACCGGTGGGGACGGGTCTGTCACTGTGGAACACCGGGGTACGGTACCGGTGGGGACGGGTCTGTCACTGTGTAACGCCGGGGTAGGGTACCAGTGGGGATGGGTCAGTCACTGTACAACACCGGGGTAGGGTACCGGTGGGGATGGGTCTGTCAGTGTATAACGCCAGGGTAGGGTACCGGTGGGGACGGGTCTGTCAGTGTATAACGCCGGGGTACGGTACCGGTGGGGACGGGTCTGTCACTGTGGAACACCGGGGTACGGTACCGGTGGGGATGGGTCTGTCACTGTGTAACACCGGGGTACGGTACCGGTGGGGATAGGTCAGTCACTGTACAACACCGGGGTACGGTACCGGTGGGAACGGGTCTGTCACTGTGGAACACCGGGGTACGGTACCGGTGGGGACAGGTCTGTCACTGTACAACACCGGGGTACGGTACCGGTGGGGACGGGTCTGTCAGTGTACAACACCAGGGTACGGTACTGGTGGGGACGGGTCTGTCCCTGTGTAACACCGGGGTACGGTACCGGTGTGGACGGGTCTGTCACTGTGTAACACCGGGGTGAAAGTTTCCCAGACCCCCTTCCGCTTCCCCACAGCCCCTCAACTTCCCTTCTTTCCCTCGACTTCACTCCCATAGAACCATAGAAACTGCAGCACAGAAACAGGCCCTTTGGCCCTTCTTGGCTGTGCCAAACCATTTTTCTGCCTAGTCCCACTGACCTGCACACTGACCATATCCCTCCAACACCTCCCATCCATGTATCTGTCCAAGTTTTTCTTAAATGTTAAAAGTGAGCCCGTAGTTACCACCTCGTCTGGCAGCTCATTCCATACTCCCACCACTCTCTGTGTGAAGAAGCCCCCCCTAATGTTCCCTTTAAACTTTTCCCCCCTCACCCTCAATCCATGTCCTCTGGTTTTTTTTCTCCCCTTGCCTCAGTGGAAAAAGCCTGCTGGCATTCACTCTATCTATACCCATCATAATTTTATATATCTCTATCAAATCTCCCCTCATTCTTCTACGCTCCAGGGAATAAAGTCCTAACCTATTCAACCTTTCTCTGTAACTGAGTTTCTCAAGTCCCGGCAACATCCTTGTAAACCTTCTCTGCACTCTTTCAACCTTATTAATATCCTTCCTGTAATTTGGTGACCAAAACTGAACACAATACTCCAGATTCGGCCTCACCAATGCCTTATACAACCTCATCACAACATTCCAGCTCTTATACTCAATACTTTGATTTATAAAGGCCAATGTAACAAAAGCTCTCTTTACGACCCTATCTACCTGTGACACCACTTTTAAGGAATTTTGTATCTGTATTCCCAGATCCCTCTGTTCTACTGCATTCCTCAGTGCCTTACCATTAACCCTGTATGTTCTGTATGTATCAGGAAGGTCTCAAAGCTCTACGCTTCTTTTTGGATTCCAGACCTAATCAGTTCCCCTCTACCACCACTCTGCTCCGTCTAGCGGAATTAGTCCTTACTCTTAATAATTTCTCCTTTGGCTCCTCCCACTTCCTCCAAACTAAAGGTGTAGCTATGGGCACCCATATGGGTCTCAGCTATGCCTGTCTTTTTGTTGGCTTTGTGGAACAATCTATGTTCCGTGCCTATTCTGGTATCTGTCCCCCACTTTTCCTTCGCTACATCGACGACTGCATTGGCGCTGCTTCCTGCACGCATGCAGAACTCGTTGACTTTATTAACTTTGCCTCCAACTTTCACCCTGCCCTCAAGTTTACCTGGTCCATTTCCGACACCTCCCTCCCCTTTCTAGATCTTTCTGTCTCTGTCTCTGGAGACAGCTTATCCACTGATGTCTACTATAAGCCTACTGACTCTCACAGCTATCTGGACTATTCCTCTGCTCACCCTGTCTCTTGCAAAAACGCCATCCCCTTCTCGCAATACCTCCGCCTCCGCCGCATCTGCTCTCAGGATGAGGCTTTTCATTCTAGGACGAGGGAGATGTCTTCATTTTTTAAAGAAAGGGGCTTCCTTTCCTCCACTATCAACTGTGCTCTTAAACGCATCTCCCCCATTTCACACACATCTGCTCTCACTCCATCCTCCCGCCACCCCACTAGGAATAGGGTTCCCCTGGTCCTCACCTACCACCCCACCAGCCTCCGGGTCCAACATATTCTCCGTAACTTCCGCCACCTCCAACGGGATCCCACCACTAAGCACATCTTTCCCTTCCCCCCCTCTCTCTGCATTCTACAGGGATCGCTCCCTACGCAACTCCCTTGTCCATTCGTCCCCCCCATCCCTCCCCACTGATCTCCCTCCTGGCACTTATCCGTGTAAGCAGAACAAGTGCTACACATGCCCTTACACTTCCTCCCTTACCACCATTCAGGGCCCCAAACAGTCCTTCCAGGTGAGGCAACACTTCACCTGTGAGTCAACTGGGGTGATATACTGCGTCCGGTGCTCCCGATGTGGCCTTTTATATATTGGCGAGACCCGACGCAGACTGGGAGACCGCTTTGCTGAACATCTACGCTCTGTCCGCCAGAGAAAGCAGGATCTCCCAGTGGCCACACAGTTTAATTCCACGTCCCATTCCCATTCTGATATGTCTATCCACGGCCTCCTCTACTGTAAAGATGAAGCCACACTCAGGTTGGAGGAACAACACCTTGTATTCCGTCTGGGTAGCCTCCACCTGATGGCATGAACATCAACTTCTCTAACTTCCGCTGAGGCCCCACCTCCCCCTCGTACCCCATCTGTTACTTATTTTTATGCACACATTCTTTCTCTCACTCTCCTTTGTCTCCCTCTGTCCCTCTGACTATACCCCTTGCCCATCCTCTGGGCCCCCCCCCCCTTTGTCTTTCTTCCCGGACCTCCTGTCCCATGATCTTCTCGTATCCCCTTTTGCCAATCACCTGTCCAGCTCTTGGCTCCATCCCTCCCCCTCCTGTCTTCTCCTATCATTTTGGATCTCCCCCTCCCCCTCCAACTTTCAAATCCCTTACTCACTCTTCCTTCAGTTAGTCCTGACGAAGGGTCTCGGCCTGAAACGTCGACTGCACCTCTTCCTGCAGATGCTGCCTGGCCTGCTGCGTTCACCAGCAACTTTGATGTGTGTTGCTTGAATTTCCAGCATCTGCAGAATTCCTGTTGTTTACCCTGTATGTTCTACCTTGGTTTGTCCTTCCAAAGTGCAATACCTCACACTTGTCTGTATTAAACTCCATCTGCCATTTTTTCCAGCTGGTCCAAATCCCTTGGCAAGCTTCGAAAACCTTCCTCACTGTCCACTATACCTCCAGTCTTTGTATCACCAGCAAATTTGCTGATCCAGTTTACCACATTATCATCCAGATCATTGATATAGATGACAAATAACAATGGACCCCGCACTGATCCCTGTGGCACACCACTAGTCACAGGCCTCCACTCAGAGAAGCAATTCTCTACTACCACTCTACGGCTTCTTCCATTGAGCCAATGTCTAATCCAATTTACCATCTCTCCATGTATAACTAGCGACTGCATCTTTGTAACTAACCTCCCACGTGAGACCTTGTCAAAGGCCTTACTGAAGTCCATGTAGACAATATCCACTGCTTTCCCTTCATCCACTTCCCTGGTAACCGCTTCGAAAAACTCTAATAGATTTGTTAAACATGACCTACTACGCACAAAGCCATGTTGACTCTCCCTAATAAGTCTCTGTCTATCCAAATACTTATAGATCCTATCTCTTAGTACTCCTTCCAATAATTTACATACAACCGGCGTCAAATTTACCGGCCTATAATTTGCCGGGTTACTTTTAGAGCCTTTTTTAAACAACAGAACAACATGAGCTATCCTCGAGTCCTCCGGCACCTCACCCGTAGACAGCGACATTTTAAATATCTCTGCCAGGGCCCCTGCAATTTCAACACTAGTCTCCTTCAAGGTCCGAGGGAATACCCTGTCAGGTCCTGGGGTTTATCTACTCTGATTTGCCTCAAGATAGCAAGCACCTCCTCCTCTTCAATCTGTACAGGTTCCATGACCTCACTACTTGTTTGCCTTATTTCCATAGACTCCATGCCAGTTTCTTTAGTAAATACAGACACAAAAAACCCATTTAAGATCTCCCCCATTTCTTTTGGTACCCTACATAACTGACCATTCTGATGTTCAAGAGGACCAATTTTATCCCTTACTATCCTTTTGCTCTTAAAATACCTGTAGAAGCTCTTTGGATTATCCTTCACTTTGACTGCCAAAGCAACCTCATGTCTTCTTTTAGCCCTCCTGATTTCTTTCTTAGTATTATTTTGCACTTTTTATACTCCTCAAGCACCTTATTTGCTCCCTGTTTCCTATACATGTCATACATCTCTCTCTTCTTCTTTATCAGAGTTCCAATATCCCTTGAGAACCAAGGTTCCTTATTCTTATTCACTTTGGCTTTAATCCTGACAGGAACATACAAACTCTGCGCTCTCAAAATTTCTCCTTTGAAGGCTTCCCACCTACCAATCACATCCTTGCCAGAGAACAACCTGTTCCAATCCACGCTTTTTAGATCCTTTCTCATTTCTTCAAATCTGGCCTTTTTCCAATTTAGAACCTCAACCCTAGGACCAGATCTATCCTTGTCCATGATCAAGTTGAAACTAATGGTGTTATGATCACTGGAACCAAAATGTTCCCCTACACACACTTCTGTCACTTGTCCTAACTCGTTTCCTAATAGGAGATCTAATATTGCATCCTCTCTAGTTGGTACCTCTATATATCGATTTAGAAAACTTTCCTGAACACATTTTACAAACTCTAACCCGTCTAGACCTTTAACATATGGGAGTCCTAATCAATATGTGGAAAATTAAAAAAATCCCCTACTATCACAACTTTATGTTTCCTGCAGTTGCCTGCTATCTCTCTGCAGATTTGCTCCTCCAATTCTCGCTGACTATTGGGTGGTCTATAATACAACCCCACTAATGTGGCCATACCTTTCCTGTTTCTCAGCTCCACCCATATGGCCTCGGTAGACAAACCCTCTGATCTGTCCTGCCTGAGCACTGCTGTAATATTTTCCCTGACTAGCAATGCCACCCCCCCACCCTTCATTCCTCTGCCTCGATCACATCTGAAACATCGGAACCCTGGAATATTAAGCTGCCAGTCCTGCCCCTCCTGCAGCCAAGTTTCACTAATGGCTATAATGTCGTAATTCCATGTGTCAATCCACGCCCTCAGCTCGTCTGCCTTCCCCACAATACACCTTGCACTGAAATAGACACGCCTCAGAAGACTATTGCCACCACACACAACCTTTCTATTTGTGACTTTGCATGAACTTTTAACATCATTTATTTTCACCCCAGCCACACTGTCAGCTCTGGCACTCTGGTTCCCATCCCATTGCAAATCTAGTTTAAAGCCTCCCCAATAGCACTAACAAACCTCCCTGTACCCCCGCACTCTTCAGTACCCCTCTGAAGTTCTCCCGAACTTTCCCTCTCCCTCCCCCGAATGCGCCTCCCTCAACCCCCCCCCTCAAATTCCACCCTCCCGCCTCAAACTCCCCCAACCTCCCCACTCAAACTCCACCTCCAAACTCCACCCTCCCTCCTCAAACTCTGCCCTCACTGTCCTAACCCCCTCAACCCCTCACCCCTTTCCCACACCCTCACTCTCCTCACCCCTTCACTCTCCTCACCCCCTCACTCTCCTCACATACCCTCACCCCCTCACTCTCCTCACCCCCTCACTCTCCTCGCCTCCTCACACACCCTCACTCTCCTCGCTCCCTCACTCTCCTCGCCCCCTCACTCTCCTCGCCCCCTCACTCTCCTCACACCCTCACTCTCCTCACTCCCTCACTCTCCTCACCTCCTCACTCTCCTCGCCCCCTCACTCTCCTCGCCCCCTCACTCTCCTCGCACACCCTCACTCTCCTCACCCCCTCACTCTCCTCGCACCCCTCACTCTCCTCGCACCCCTCACTCTCCTCACTCACCCTCACTCTCCTCACTCACCCTCACTCTCCTCGCTCCCTCACTCTCCTCGCTCCTTCACTCTCCTCGCCCCCTCACTCTCCTCGCCCCCTCACTCTCCTCACTCCCTCACTCTCCTCACACCCCTCACTCTCCTCGCACACCCTCACTCTCCTCGTACACCCTCACTCTCCTCATACACCCTCACTCTCCTCGCACACCCTCACTCTCCTCACACCCTCACTCTCCTCACACCCTCACTCTCCTCACACCCTCACTCTCCTCACACCCCTCACTCTCTTCACTCCCTCACTCTCCTCACACACCCTCACTCTCCTCGCTCCCTCACTCTCCTCACACACCCTCACTCTCCTCGCTCCCTCACTCTCCTCGCTCCCTCACTCTCCTCACCCCCTCACTCTCCTCACCCCCTCACTCTCCTCACACCCTTCCCCTCACCCCTCACTCTCCTCACACCCTTCCTCTCACCCCTCACTCTCCTCACACACCCTCACTCTCCTTGTACCCTTCCCCTCACCCCTCACTCTCCTCACACCCCCACTCTCCTCACATCCTCACTCTCTCACTCTCCTCACTCCCTCACTCTCCTTACAGCCTCACTCTCCTCACACACCCTCGCTCTCCTCACAGCCTCACTCTCCTTGTACCCTTCCCCTCACCCCTCACTCTCTTCACCCCTCACTCTCCTCACACCCCCGCTCTCCTCACATCCTCACTCCCTCACTCTCCTTACAGCCTCACTCTCCTCACCCCTTTCCCCACCCCTCAGCCTCCTCACACCCTTCTCCTAGAATCTACTCTTCCTTCTCCCCTGCCCCCTCATGCCTCCCCTCCCCGCCCCCTCATGCCTCCCTTCCCCACTCCCTCATGCCTCCCCTCCCCTGCCCCTTCATGCCTCCCCTCCCCCTCCCCCCATGCCTCCCTTCCCCTCCCCCAATGCCTCCCTTCCCCTCCTCCCATGCCTCCCCTCCCCTCCCCCCCCAAGCCTCCCCTCCCCTCCGCCCATGCCTCAGCTGTTGTCGGAGGCGGGTAGAGGACTGGGCTGTGCTCAGCAGATCGGGAGATGAAAGGCTGTTGTGCTTACCTCTCTCCCGCCTCTCAGATTTCAGCTTTGCCGAGGGTTTTGACGGTGAGTCCGGAGAGGAGACGCGGCCCGGGGACGAGGTATCGGACACGCTGCCCTTTATCGATGAATCGCCCGCCGTATCACCACAGCTGAGCACGGGGCCTGCGCTACTCACCACCCCTCAGGGTCCTGCAGCCGGGGTGAGTACCGCAGGGTGGGGAGGGGCAGTGAGCGGCGAGGGGGGAAGGGAGTCAGTAAACGGGTGGGGAAGGTGCGCGCGTAAGTGTACGCAGAGGGTGGGAGGTGAGTGAACGGGGAGGAGGGGTGAGTGAGGAGGAGGGAGAAAGAGGGTAAGTGAATGGGGAGGGGGAAGATGAGTGAGTGAACGGGAGGGTGAGGGAGTGAGTGAATGGGGAGGGGGAAGATGAGTGAGTGAACGGGAGGGTGAGGGAGTGAGTGAACGGGAGGGTGAGAGAGTGAGTGAACATGGAGGGAGGAGGGTGAGGCAGTGAGTGAACGGGAGGGAGGAGGGTGAGGCAGTGAGTGGGGAGGGTGAGGGAGTGAATGAACGGGAGGGTGAGGGAGTGAGTGAATGGGGAGGGTCAGGGAGTGAGTGAATGGGGTGAGGGAGTGAATGAGAGGGTGAGGCAGTGAGTGAACGTGAGGGAGGAGGGTGAGGGAGTGAGTGAACGGGAGGGTGAGAGAGTGAGTGAACATGGAGGGAGGAGGGTGAGGCAGTGAGTGAACGGGAAGGTGGGGGGTGAGTGAATGGGGAGGGTGAGGGAGTGAGTGAACGGGAGGGAGAAAGATGAGGGAGTGAGTGAACGGGAGGGAGAAAGATGAGGGAGTGAGTGAACGGGAGGGTGAGGCAGTGAGTGAACAGGGAGGGAGGAGGGTGAGGGAGTGAGTGAACAGGGAGGGAGGAGGGTGAGGGAGTGAGTGAATGGGGAGGGTGGGGGTTGAGTGAACGGGAGGGTGAGGCAGTGAGTGAACGGGAGGGTGAGGGAGTGAGTGAACAGGGTGGGAGGAGGGTGAGGGAGTGAGTGAAAAGGGAGGGAGGAGGGTGAGGGAGGGAGTGAATGGGGAGGGTGAGGGAGTGAGTGAATGGGGAGGGTGAGGGAGTGAGTGAACGGGAGGGTGAGGGAGTGACTGAAATGGGGAGGGTGGGTTGGTGAGTGAACGGGAAGGTGAGGCAGTGAGTGAATGGGGAGGGTGGGGAGTGAGTGAACGGGAGGGAGGAGGGTGAGGGAGGGAGTGAATGGGAGGGTGAGGCAGTGAGTGAACAGGAGGGTGGGGAGTGAGTGAACGGGAGGGAGGAGGGTGAGGGAGGGAGTGAATGGGAGGGTGAGGCAGTGAGTGAACAGGAGGGTGGGGAGTGAGTGAACGGGAGGGTGAGGCTGTGAGTGAACGGGAGGGTGAGGGAGTGAGTGAACAGGGAGGGAGGAGGGTGAGGGAGTGAGTGAACGGGAGGGTGGGGGAGTGAGTGAACGGTGAGGGAGGGAGTGAACAAGAGGGTGAGGCAGTGAGTGAACAGGAGGGTGGGGAGTGAGTGAACGGGAGGGAAGAGGGTGAGGGAGGGAGTGAACGGGAGGGTGAGGCAGTGAGTGAATGGGGAGGGTGAGGGAGTGAGTGAACAGGGAGGGTGAGGCTGTGAGTGAATGGGAGGGTGAGGGAGTGAGTGAACAGGGAGGGAGGAGGGTGAGGGAGTGAGTGAACGGGAGGGTGGGGGAGTGAGTGAACAGTGAGGGAGGAGGGTGAGGGAGGGAGTGAACGAGAGGGTGAGGGAGTGAGTGAACAGGGAGGGAGGAGGGTGAGGAAGGGAGTGAACGAGAGGGTGAGGGAGTGAGTGAACAGGGAGGGAGGAGGGTGAGGGAGTGAGTGAACGGGAGGGTGAGGGAGTGAGTGAGCAGGGAGGGTGAGGGAGTGAGTGAACAGGGAGGGAGGAGGGTGAGAGAGTGAGTGAACAAGAGGGTGAGGCAGTGAGTGAACGGGAGGGTGAGGCAGTGAGTGAACAGGGAGGGAGGAGGGTGAAGGAGTGAGTGAACAGGGAGGGAGGAGGGTGAGGGAGTGAGTGAATGGGAGGGTGAGGGAGGGAGTGAACAGGAGGGTGAGGGAGTGAGTGAACAGGGAGGGAGGAGGGTGAGGCAGTGAGTGAATGGGAGGGAGAGGGAGGGAGTGAACAGGGAGGGAGGAGGGTGAGGGAGGGGGTGAACAGGGAGGGAGGAAGGTGAGGGAGGGAGTGAACAGGAGGGTGAGGGAGTGAGTGAACAGGGAGGGAGGAGGGTGAGGGAAGGAGTGAACGGGAGGCTGGGGGAAAGCTGGTATTGACTGTGGGAAGGGAAGTCGTGTTTCCAGGGTGGACTGGAGACTCTGTGGATGTCAGTGAGTTTGCTTGATGTGATGGACTCCTCTGGACAGGAGCAGTTTGTAAGGTCCCTGGTGAGAGTGTGGGAGTACAATTCCAGCACTGGGCCAAGTGTGAGCTGTTGCACTCTGCTAGATCAAATGCAAAAGCATGTCAGTGAAACACCTTTAACAATGTGGATGCACGGAGGCATCTTGAAGATGCAGCGTTGACTGAACATGGCTACAGGGGTTGCTCGGGTGGGCAAAGAGGCATGGGGCATGCTGGTGTTTATTACTCAAAGCTTTGAGTTGAAAGGGTAGGAAGTTACATTACAGCTTTATAAAACTCGAGTCAGGCTGATTCTGGAGTGTGGCTGACAGTCCGATTGCCCAGTTATAGGGAGGTGGTGCAGAATATGTACACCAGGATGCCGATGGGACTGGAGGGCATGTGCCAAAACGGGATTCAGCTCTGTCAGTGTAGAACACCACGGTACGGTACCGGTGGGGACGGGTCTGTCACTGTACAACACCGGGGTACGGTACTGGTGGGGACGGGTCTGTCACTGTACAACACCGGGGTACGGTACCGGTGGGGACGGGTCTGTCACTGTACAACACCGGGGTACGGTACCGGTGGGGACAGATCCGTCACTGTACAACACCGGGGTACGGTACCGGTGGGGACAGATCCGTCACTGTACAACACCGGGGTACGGTACCGGTGGGGACGGGTCTGTCACTGTACAACACCGGGGTACGGTACCGGTGGGGATGGGTCTGTCACTGTGTAACACCGGGGTACGGTACCAGTGGGGACGGGTCTGTCACTGTGTAACACCGGGGTACGGTACCAGTGGGGACGGGTCTGTCAGTGCGTAACACCAGGGTACGGTACCGGTGGGGACAGGTCTGTCACTGTGTAACGCCGGAGTAGGGTACCGGTGGGGACGGGTCTGTCAATGCGTAACACCGGGGTACGGTACCGGTGGGGACGGGTCTGTCAGTGCGTAACACCGGGGTACGGTACCGGTGGGGACGGGTCTGTCACTGTGTAACACCAGGTGACGATACCGCTGTTTCTGGGCCCTGCTACGCGAGTCACAGCTTTGTGGTTACTGTGACCACTTGCTGACTCAGTGGGGGAGTGTCGGGCCTGTTGTTTATGCCTCGGGCTGTTCCCTGCATCAGCTCCTCGGACCCCAGGGAGGTGCAGTGTGGGGGCCTCACTGTCCCCCCTCACCCCTACCTGCTGTGTTGCCGCGTTCCTGCTCGCTCAGCGTTCCAGGCAAAGCCTGCCTTCCTGCAGCGGGAAGCCGGGGAGGACGAGCCTCAACAAGGAAGTTGTGACTTGCAAGACCCAGGGGCAGGTTTTGTCCCACGAAGGGGAGAGGCAGGGGGGGAGAAGGACGGGGAGGGAGAGGTGGGGAGGGCGAGGAGGAGAGGGAGAGGGGCAGCGAGGGTGGAGAGGGAAGGAGTGGAAGGAGTATCTCAGCGAGGGAGGGAGGAGAGAGCGGGGGAGGGGAAGTAGGACAGGAAGAGGAGAGGAGAGTGGCAGGGAGGACAAGAGGAGGGAGGGAGGGATGAGAAGGTAGGTGGAGGGAGAGGGGAAGAGGGACAAGTCGAGGCTCTTATCCAGAGAGGAGTGAGTTGGGCAGGGTGGAGGTGAGTGGGAGAGGTGCAAGGTGACTTCCCAGAGAGAGCCAGAGGGTGGGGGAAGGGGGGTGAGGGCAGAGACTGGTGTCATCCCAGAGTTGGGCTGGGAGAGATCCCACAATCGGTCTGCTGTCGGAGGAGGAGGAGGAGGAGGGGAGAGGCTGGGATAGATTGAGAGGTCCCTCCCTCACCCTGCTCTCAGAGGAGGAAGGGAGAGGTTGGTGGAGACTGAAGCGGAGGGGGAGAGATCCCACCCTGGGTCTGATCTCGAAGGAGCAGGGAGAGATTGGGAAATCTCGCACGCAGAGCAGAGGGACAATTGCACCCTCAGTCTCCCCTCGGAAGTGGGGAGAGCACGCACCCTCGAACCCCTTTCGGGGGTAAGGGAAAAGGAGAGATCGTACCCTCGGACGACTCTCAGGAGAAGCAAGAGGAGGGAAGGTTCAGTTTGGTCTTGGAGGGAGGGGTCTTCTCGCAGAAGTATCGGCCGCCGCTCGCAGCAATGGGAGAGGAGGAGGTGCTTTCGTTCTTGGATGAGGTGTTGGAGGGAGCGGACGTCTCGGACCAGGACGAATGTGAGGTACATGATGCAGACCTCGACTCTGATCTGGGGCTGCAGAAGGTGAGGGTGAGGGAGGGTCAGTGGGGGTGGATGCAGCTGTGACCACGATGTGGCAAGGGAGACACAAGAGGTCGTGTTTCCCCTGGAGTGCAGAAATGGCAGCGGGATGACTGTTGACTACCCAGGCTGCGTGCACGGTGTGTCTGTCTCCCCAGGGTGTGGGGACTGTGAGACTGACCGGTGTGACTGTCTCCCCAGGCTGCGTGCACGGTGTGTCTGAGTCCCCAGGGTGTGGGGACTGTGAGACTGACCGGTGTGACTGTTTCCCCAGGGTGTGGTGACATTGAGACTGACCGGTGTGACTGTGTCCCCAGGGTGTGGGGACGTTGAGACTGACCGGTGTGACTGTCTCCCCAGGGTGTGTCGAGGCCGGAGAAGCGACTGGAGATGAGGAGTTTGGTTCTGTCGGGCATCCTGACCAGTGAAGAGCTCTATCTCAACCAGCTGGAGGCCCTGCTACTGGTATGGATGGAGGGTGTGGCTGTCTCACTCTGGTTACTGGGTCTCAAGTGAGGTTTGTTGTTCTCTCACGGGACTGTATTCTCACGGGCAGGAGTTGGTAAGGGCTGTGTTCTCACTGGGTGTGGTCCACCTTCTCCTACCCCTGTCCCAAAGTCACCTTGCTCATCTCCCTCCCCCCATCTCCCCCATCCCCATCTCCCCCCATCTCCCCACTGCCATCCCCCCATCTCCGCCCACTGCCATCCCCCCATCTCCCCCCCCCGCCATCCCCCCATCTCCCCCCCATCCCCCCATCTCCCCATCTCCCCAACCCCCATCCCCCCCATCTCCCCCACCCCCATCTCCCCCATTCCCTGTGAACCCCTTCTTTACTGGGCATCTCTAGGGCTGCGGCTCGTTGACCACTCGCTGACAGGCACTGGACTCAGCCGTGAGAAAACCACCATTCTCATCTCCGTATGTCTAGGGTAGATATGACTTGGGTCTTACCAAACCCGTGAGGTTGGGATGTCTCATCCACCCAAGCCTCGGTTTGTGTGAACACTGTGTAACTTACTGCTCCCATGTAATCAGCCGTCAGCAAGAATAACAGACCGTACACTGCATACAATTTTGAAGAAAGCATATTTATGAATGTTAGCTTAACCAAACAGTATTAAAGTAAAGAAAGATAAAAACCAAAGGGCTCATCATAATTAAACAGTCACATGTGCAGAGATTGGAGCTCAATGTATCCAATGTACTCATGGCGCCAGCTCCTATTCACCGATCCGTAGTAGAAATTCCCCTTTTTGGGTTCCTTTGGATTGTGCATTCCTGCCGGATCAAATCATACAGCCGGTCCTCTCGAGCTTCTTTCTCCATCCTCAGCTGAAAAAGACCTCGACTCACCTCAGTGTCTGTCACAAAACCTCACCCCAGCATTCTCTAGAACCTTCTCCCAATTCCACCCTCCTGATTGGATGACACAACATCCCTAAGCATCCCTATCTTTAATGGTAAACCAAATACTACCAGCAGAACACACAGCTTCTACAGAAAACCATTACATGAAATATCCTACAACATTAGCAGTAAAATCTTTACCAGGGCATTATGTTCTTCCCCCCACCAAAAATAGTCATGTCCTCATCATTAATAACACAGTTTTCAAAGGAAGTTCATGATATCAGAACCTCCAATCCACTTGTAAATGGTAGTGACGTATCTCACTAGAGGGATAGGTGCAACACTCTGTTCCCCAGTGCCACGTAGGCCAGCATACTTAGGGGTTTCCTCACTCTTTGAAACCTCCTTATCCTCTCATTCACTTCTTCAGTCTCAGACACTTCTTGGTGGGGTCTTTCCTGTCTACTTGGTGAAGTCTCCCTCTGTCCATTATTCATCCCTTCCAGCAACTCAGGTCCCTCTATCACTTGACTGAGCTCAGCTTCATTCCCAGTTACTTTGAGCCTAGTTACCCCCACATCAGCGTGGGGAGGTTCAGGAATTTCTTCATCAATTATTGGGGAGTTCGCATAAGGTAATGTATACCACACCACCATTTCCTCGTTCTCTGAATCCGTACAGCTCTCAGCAGTTATGCCTCTTTCAGGTCTCTCCACTGATTGTCTTTCTGTTCTCCCACTTCAGCACTGAGTCCTTCTTCTAGGTGTAGGGGCCATGTCGAGCTCTGGGTCAACACGTACCTCTTGTTCTAGAGGTAAAAGGTGGTTCTGATGGAGAACTTTGACAGACCCATTTCCCTCTTTTGGCTTCACCCAAAAAACTAGCACATTTGGCATCTGACTCTCCACTACCTAAGGCATAACCACCCATCGGTCACCCAACTTGTGCTTCCCTGGTAGGTCCAAATTCTTTATTAGAACTCTGTCTGCAGCCATCAGTTTGGAGAACCTTATCTTTTGATCATATCTCCTCATTTCCTTAATTCTGCTTGATATCAGAGAGCTCTGCTAGTTTGTAAGCGACTTGCAATTCCTTCCTCATGTCAGACACATACTTGAGATAGGTCTTCTGTTTCAAGTCTTCCCCACCGGTCCCAAAACAGGCAATCTCACTTTGTGTCCAAACATCGAATAATATGGTGAGTATCTAGTAGTTTCATTCTGTGTACAGTTGTAACAGCGGACCAAATGCCCAATATGCTGACTCCATTTGTTCTTCTTGCTGATATCCAGGGTTCTGAGCATGCCTAGCAATGTCCAGTTGAACCTCTCAGGCTGGAGATCACCCTGAGACTGATAAGGTGTAGTCCTCAATTTCTCAACTCCAAGCATGCCTAGTAACTCATGTATTAGCATACTCTCAAAATCCCTTCCCTGATCGCTGTCTTGGAAGGCCATAATGAACTAAATGCTTTTCACATCACACTTTGGCCATGGTGGATGCCCTCTGATCCTTTGTAGAGAAGGCTTGAGCATATCAGGTGTCGTGATCAATAATAACCAAGACATTTGCAGTGTTGCTGGAATCAGGCTCTATGGAGAGGAAATCCATACATACTAGATCAAGTGGCCTGCACTCTCCAAATGGGATAAAGGAGCAGCCTTCGTAGGCAGCATCTCCTGAATACACTGAATGCACAACTTACAGTACTGTTTGACCTCAGGCTTCATTTGGGACCAGTAGAACCAAATTCGGACCAATCCACAGGTCTTGTCAAACCCCAAATGACCCGAGTGATCATGCAGTGATTTCAATGCAATCCTCTGATACTTCTCTGGCAGAAACAACTGGGACCGCCGAGGCCCATCTGGACCCAGTATAGAACCTGGTTCCTCAACTCCATTTTCTTCCATTCTCTCAGCAGTACAGAGGTATGGCAAGGTGTTTCATCTTTTCAATTTGTGCCATATCCCCTCTTGCAATGGCTGACCAAATGGTAGCTATAGAGGGGTCATCTCGCTGAGCAGCGTCCACTGCCCCAGGACCCAGTGCAGGCAACTGCTTTGTATTCAGAACGGTCAAGTTGCAATAAACTTGTGGAATGGCGCAACCAGAAGCTCCCACACGATCCCCAGCTCTATTCTGCCCTTGCCTCGCTCTGATTTCCCCGTGGCAGAAAACAGGCACATTGCTTTAACTCCAAGTGCAGGAATGCTCTCCCACTCTGTCCATTTCTGGCCCTTTGTGCACATGCCGGGACAATGCGTCGGCTCAGTGTACCGGCTGCCCGGCCAGCACTTAGGCAGACAACACTGCCAACTACTGATGGCCTGTGGCATCCGTTTTCATCGAGGTCTGGATAATGGATTGTTGTCAGTCCTCACTTTGAACGTGGCACCATATAGATAATCACTACCCACTACAGCCCATTTCAATGCCAAAGCTCCAATTTGTTATTGGGGTAGTTTTGCTCAGACTCCGGCTGACAAAAGTGACGGGCTTCAACCCTTGCCCTGATCCTCATACAGAACGCCCCCTAAGCCCTCTCGGCTGGCAACTGTATGCAGTACGTATGGCAACTGGGGGTCTGTAAAAGCCAACACAGGTATTTTCTTCAGCAGCTCCTTTAGCAACTGAAAGGTTTCTTCATATTTTGCATCCCATCTTGCTCCAAAGGGCTCTGAAGGGCTACAATAAACTTTACCATCGTCTCCTTTCGACCTCCTCCCTTTCTTCCCCAAAGAAGAGTAACTGCACAGAGCCTGATTCAAAGGGTGACTCACGTTGGAGTAGTCCTTCACGAACCTCTGATAGTACCTACAGAGCCCAAGGCACGAGCATAGAGTACTCACATTCTTGGGCCTTGGCCACATGGTCACTGCCTCTATCTTTGGATCTGTAGTTACTTCATCCCATGAGACTATGTGTCAACGTCGGGTGACAGACATCTTGCAGAACTGGCACTTGTCCAGAGACAGTTTTAACCCTTCAGCTTTCAGGCAGTTTAGCACCTTCAGTTGCCCCATCTCATGATCTTCCAGGGTGGACCTAAACACTGTGAGATCATCCAGGTACACCAGTACCTCAAGCAAGTTAATATCCCCAACAGTCTCCATGACATGCTGGAAGGTAGCCAGTGCTCCTGAGATGCCCTGGGGCCTCCTTTCAAACTGAAAGAATCCAAGTGGACTTGTGAATGCCGTCTTCTCCTTGTTAGTCTCACTCATGGGGGTCTGATAATACCCACTCCTTAGGCCCAGCACACTGAAGCATTTCACTGCACTCAGGCAGGCTAGCGTGACCTCAATTCATGGTCAGGGACCGTACGTCGGTTCAGTGTCTCATAGTCAACACACATCCGTTCCTTCCCATTCTTCTTCCTCCCCACCCCTATGAGAAACGCATAAGGGACTCGGTGACTCAGTGATAATCCCAGCTTCCTTCAGCTTCAACAGATGCTGCCAAACTTCCTCCACATCAGCAGGTGCTATTCACCGAGACCTCTCTCTGAAAGGGGTGTCTTCTTTCTCTCAGATTGTGTGCTGAGTACTCTTGGAACAACCCACGTTAAATTCGTCAGTAGAAAACACATGCAACACACACAAAATGCTTGAGGAACTCAGCAGGCCAGGCAGCATCTATGGAAAAGCGTACAGTCGATATTTCAGGCCGAGACCCTTCAACAGGGCTGGAGAAAAAAAGATGAGACGCCAGAGTAAGAAAGTGAGGGGAGGGGAGGGAGAAAGGCAAGGTGATAGGTGAAACTGGTAGGGGGATGGGTGGACTAAAGAGCTGGGAAGTTGGTTGGTGAAAGACTTCAGTGATTGGTAAGTTGATGGAGAAGATCCTGTAGGCAGGATTTATCAACATTTGGAGAATCATAATATGATTAGGAATAGTCAGCGTGGCTTTGTCAGAGACAGGTTGTGCCTTAGGAGCCTGATTGAATTTCTTGAGGATGTGACTAAGCACGTTGATGAAGGTAGAGCAGTAGATGTAGTGTATATGGATTTCAGCAAGGCATTTGATAAGGTACCCCATGCAAGGCTTACTGAGAAAGTAAGGAGGCATGGGATCCAAGGGGACATTGCTTTGTGGATCCAGAACTGGCTTGCCCACAGAAGGCAAAGAGTGGTTGTAGACAGGTCATATTCTACATGGAGGCCGGTGACCAGTGGTGTGCCTCAGGGATCTGTTCTGGGACACTACTCTTCATGATTTTTATAAATGACCTGGTTGAGGAAGTGGAGGGTTGGGTGTGTTGTGGATAGCGTGGAGGGCTGTCAAGTTACAGTGGGACATTGATAGGATGCAAAACTGGGCTGAGAAGTGGCAGATGGAGTTCAACCCAGATAAGTGTGAGGTGGTTCATTTTGGTAGGTCAAATATGATGGCAGAATATAGAATTGATGGTAAGTCTCTTGGCAGTGTGGAGGATCAGAGGGATCTTGGGGTCTGAGTCCATAGGACACTCAAAGCTGCTGCACAGGTTGACTCTGTGGTTAAGAAGGCATACGGTGTATTGGCCTTCATCAATCATGGAATTGAGTTTAGGAGCTGAGAGGTAATGTTGCAGCTATATAGGACCCTAGTCAGACCCCACTTGGAGTACTGTGCTCAGTTCTGGTCGCCTCACTACAGGAAGGATGTGGAAACCATAGAAAGGGTGCAGAGGAGATTTACAAGGATGTTGCCTGGATTGGGGAGCATGCCTTATCAGAATTGGTTGAGTGAACTTGGCCTTTTCTCCTTGGAGCAATGGAGGTGAGAGGTGACTTGATAAAGGTATACAAGATAATGTGAGGCATTGATCATGTGGATAGTCAGAGTCTTTTTCCCAGGGCTGAAATGGCTAGCATGAGAGGACACAGTTTTAAGGTGCTTGGAAGTAGGTACAGAGGAGATGTCAGGGGTAAGTTTTTTACTCAGAGGGTAGTGAGTGTGTGAAATGTGCTGCTGGCGGTGGTGGTGGAGGCGGAAACGATAGGGTCTTTTAGGAGACTCCTGGATGGCTGCATGGAGCTTGGAAAAATAGAGGGCTGTGGGTAAAGCCTAGGTAGTTCTAAGGTAAGGACATGTTCGGCACAGCTTTGTGGGCCGAAGGGCCTGTATTATGCTGTATTATTTCTATGTTTCTAAGAGATACAGGCTGGAGAAAGAGGTATCTAATAGGAGAGGACAGAACGTCATGGAAAAAAGAAAAGGGGGGAGGAACACTATCGAAAGGTGATGGTCAGGCAAGGAGATAAAGTGAGAAAGGGAAAGGGGGATGAGGACTGGTGAAGGGGGGAGGGGGCAACTACCGAAAGTTCAAGAAATCGATGTTCACGTCATCAGGTTGGAGGCTGCTCAGACAGAAAATAATTAGTTGTTCCTCCACCCTGAGTGTGGCCTCATCATGATAGTAAGGAGGCCAAGGATCAGAATGGGAATGGGAAGAGGGATTAAAATGGGAGGCCAGTGGGAGATCCCGCTTTTCCTGGTAGACAGAGCATAGGTGCTCGGCAGTGTGGTCTCCCAATCTACGGTGGGTCTTGCCGAAATACAGGAGGCCACGCCGGGAAAACTAGACACAATATATGACCCCAACAGACTCACAGGTGAAGTGTCACCTCACCTGGAAGGACTGTTTGGAGCCCTGAATGGTAGTGAGGGAGGAGGTGTAGGGGCAGGTGTAGCACTTGTTCTGCTTGCAAGGGTATGTGCCAGGAGGGAGATCAGTGGGGAGGGATGAATGGACAAGGAGTCGTGTAGGGTATGATCCCTGTGGTAAGCAGAAAGTGGGGGGAGAGAAAGATGTGCTTGGTAGTGGGATCCCATTGGAGATGACAGAAGTTGAGGAGACTTGTGTGCTGGATGCAGAGGCTTGTGGGGTGGTCGGTGAGGACAAGAGGAACCCTATCCCTGGTAGGGTGATGGAAGGATGAGATGAGAGCAGATGTGCATGAAATGGAAGAGATGCGGTTGAGGGTAGTGTTGATGGTGGAGGAACGGAAACCCTTTCTTTGAAGAAAGACATCTCCTTCATTCTGGAATGAAAAGCCTCATCCTGAGAGCTTCTGTCAGTCTTCTTTTCCAACCTCCAGGTACCAAGGGAGTCACCAAAGTTGAATGACTTGACTGTCAACTGTCCTGATCCAGGAGATGGTCTCTCTCTCCTGCTTTTCACACAGGAAAACTAGACATTACAGTCACTAGAGAAAGATGTGCCATCGGCACCCCCTGCCTGTGGGTGACCTCCCTCTCTGAGATGTTCCTGACACTCACTGTCGCCCTGTTTACGTGTACTACCAAAGGCTTCTGCAGTTTGGGCCTCACCAGTACCCCAGCAGGTAAGCATGACTCCTCTTTGTTGTCCTCAGGAACATCCACCGGGAGGCCTTGGCATCAGGCATTCCGGGAAATTTGGGATTTCCCGTCACTCTTGCTACTTCCCCAGGCTGTAACACAATAGATTTGGATGGGGTGTACCACACAGTTCCTTGTTTGTGCTCATCATCCAGTCCAGGATGGGCTTGCACTTTCTGAAAAGCAACTCTAAAGACAGGATGAATGGACCAACATTAACATATCAAGGGCCTCAGATGCTCCCACATCTGCCTCCGAAACCTCCAGCTTCAACGACAAGTAATCATCGTACGGGTAGTCATCACCCAGATCCTTAGCGCACTGATTGACATCAATGGTAAATGCGTCAGATACCGGTTGCAGAAGGATCCGTACAGCAGAGTAACCTGAGAACCTCTATCAAGTATGGCTCTAGCATAAACACCCCGATCCATGGAGCTTGGAGCTTGGCCCTGCCAAGCCTTCAGGAATAGTGCTTTGCTCTCTGGTGTTTTCCTTGATACATTGATTGGGATGTGTTCCCTCTGAAATGCCAGTCTGTCCCGTCGCTGGGTCTCTCCGAGGTTTCCTGACTTCCCCTCCTATTTAAATAACTGTTGGTTCACTTTCCAAAGGTTTTCATGTCCTTCTCAGTCCTGTCTGAAATGTCTCTCCTCACCACAGTTGTAACCATCAATACCGGTCGCTCCCCGTTTAACAGCAGCCCTTTACTATGAGACCAGTATTGTCTGTTACAACTGTGGTGAGGGGAGCAATCCAGAGGGCCTGCTTAGCGTGTCCTACCAGTGGGTCTGACTACCTATCGACCTTGTCATGCTCGGTGACAGTGCTAGTCGATATCAACAGAGATATCTCGACTCTCAATTCTTTCACAAAATCCTGTAAAACCCCCGCCTGTGTGACATCGGGGGTCCCTTCAGCAACAGAGGCAACGACTGAGGACTGTGCCCTGCTGACGGAGGCCTCCCACTCCTCCATCGCTTTTTCCTCCTCTTACTTCTCTGATCAGCTCAACAAGATCGTGAACACGGCGCAGCACATCACACAAACCAATCTTCCGTCCGTGGACTCACTTTACACCGCACGCTGTCGGAGCAGTGCTGCCAGAATAATCAAGGACACGACCCACCCAGCCAACAGACTTTTAGTCCCTCTTCCCTCCGGGAGAAGGCTCAGGAGCTTGAAGACTTGTACGACCAGATTTGGGAACAGCTTCTTTCCAACTGTGATAAGACTGCTGAACGGATCCTGACCCAGATCTGGGCCGTACCCTCCAAATATCCGGACCTGCCTCTCGGTTTTTTTGCTCTACCTTACTTTCCATTTTTCTATTTTCTATGTATGATTTATAATTTAAATTTTTAATATTTACTAATTTTATTTTTAATATTTAATATTTGTAATCCAGGGAGCAGGAAGCGCAGAATCAAATATCGCTGTGATGATTGTACATTCTAGTATCAACTGTTTGGCGACAATGAAGTATAAAGCTAGGGAGAGGGACGATCTTACAAGACACTGGGAGGCTTAAGGCAATCATGTCACGTGACTGTGTACCCTTCGCCACTTGGTTCATCCTTAATTGACTCATATCGGCCTGTGGAATGGCCCCTTTACGCCATAAGCAAAGCAGCTGTCTCTTTAGCTGAAAAATGTAGGCAGAACGTTTCTCCCCTTCTCCTGAAACATGTTTCTAAACCCCACCATAAGCTCCATCGCCAAAAATGCAAAGATGTGGGTTGTTGGTCCCCTGCTAACAGCTCTTGCATTTAGCCTGTAGAAGCAGCAAAGGGGTTCTCTGTCTTTGAGGATGTCACTGCCTCAGCAACTGGACATTTTAGGCTCTCTACCAGCACTGTCCTTTCACATCATCCAGCGTCTGAGAGGTCTGCTCCACCCAAGTCTCATTTTCCTTCTCCCAGTCGGGGGCTGGCTTCACTCCCGACAACATTCTCAGCCTAAGATAACTTCGACTCTATCAGTGCACTTTGCCATTTATGCACCAGGGACGTAATTGGCAATACCACTACAGAATTTTTACCCCTTGCTGGAGCACTCATTAGACCTTACACGTCAGACAACTCCTTCCTCTCACTCCGCAGAAATGAGAATAACTTGTCTTTAAAGTTTCCACCCTCAGCTACGGGAAACTCAGCTTGCAATTCATCATCTTGCCTACACTCCTCTCTTCTCTGAAAGTATGGATGGCCCGTGGCCTCTCCCAGGACCCCAGAGGTAACAGGCAGATCCATTCCTGTTACGCCGTCGCTGGTCTGAACTAAAACAACATCTTTGCCCTCCATTTGGTCAAACTGTCATTCTGTGATGACAACTTCCCCTAGTTCTTCAACGATACTTAAAACCCGAAATAGCCGTTCATCTGGGCTGCAGACATCCACCCCGCTCAGAACACAAGCAATCATTACAGATGATCTCTTTGAATCACACCAACGCCTAATCCTTGCAGCGTCCGTAACCACATATCTTTATCACTTTCTTGGTCAAAAGTTTAAAATAGGCATCCGTTAGCCTCATGACACCATGGATTTGCGCCTTGGAAGGTTTCCAGGGCGCAGGCCTGGGCAAGGTTGTATGGAAGACCGGCAGTTGCCCATGCTGCAAGTCTCCCCTCGCCACGCCACCGATGTTGTCCAAGGGAAGGGCACTAGGGCCAATACAGCTTGGCACCGATGTCATCGCAGAGCAATATGTGGTTAAGTGCCTTGCTCAAGGACACAACATGCTGCCTCAGCCAAGGCTCGAACTAGTGACCTTCAGATCACTAGACCAGCGCCTTAACCACTTGGCCACGTGCCAACACTTGGTCAAAAGTTTAACACAGGCTTAAACAGAAACCCACTTAATCAGTTCTTAGAGAAATTACACAGTATTCAACAAACTCAATCTAGAACGGTTACTGGGCATCTCTAAAGATGTGGATCGTTGGTCCCTCACTAACAGCCACCAGACTCAGTGATAAGAAAACCTTTATCAGACTTAGTATGTCTAGGGTGTGACTTGGGTCCCACCAAATCCATGAGGTTGCAATGTCTTGCCCATCCAAACCTCGCTTTGTGTGAATACTGTGTAACGTACTGCTCCCATCTAATTGCCCTGTGGCAAGACATAACAGACCGTAATAGACAATAGGTGCAGGAGTAGGCCATTCAGCCCTTTGAGCCAGCACCACCATTCACTGTGATCATGGCTGATCATCCACAATCAGTACCCTGTTCCTGCCTTCTCCCCATATCCCTTCACTCCACTATCTTTAAGAGCTCTATCTAACTCTTTCTTGAAAGAATCCAGAGAATTGGCCTCCACTGCCTTCTGAGGCAGAGCATTCCACAGATCCACAACCCTCTGTGTGAAAAAGTTTTTCCTCAACTCCATTCTAAATGGTCTACCTGTTATTCTTAAACTGTGGCCTCTGGTTCTGGACTCCCCCAACATTGAGAACATGTTTCCTGCCTCTAGCGTGTCCAATCCCTTAATAATCTTATATGTTTCAATCAGATCCCCTCTCATCCTTCTAAGTTCCAGAGTATACAAGCCCAGTCGCTCCAATCTTTCAACATATGACAGTCCCGCCATCCCGGGAATTAACCTCATGAACCTACGCTGCACTCCCTCACTAGCAAGAATGTCCTTCCTCAAATTTGGAGACCAAAACTGCACACAGTACTCCAGGTGTGGTATCACCAGGGCCCGTACAACTGCAGAAGGACCTCTTTGATCCTATACTCAACTCCTCTTTTAATCTGCATACAATTATAAGGAAAGCATATTTATGAATGTTAGCTTAACCAAGCAGTTATTAAAGAAAAGAAAGGAAAAAAAAAAAACAAAAGGCCCATCATAGTCAAAGAGTCAAACGTGTGCAGGTTGGAGCTCAAATCTCCAATGTAATCACGGCACCAACGCCTAGTCACCGATCCCCTCGGGCTCCATCAAATTGCACATTCCTGCCAGATCGAATCCAACAGCCAGTTCTCTCAAGCATCTTCTCTCTCCATTGCACCTCCATCCCCGAAAAAGACCTTCAACCCACCTCAATGTCTGTCACAAAACCTCTCCTCCAGCATTCTCTAGAACCTTCTCCCAGTTCCACCATCCTGATTGGATGACACAACATTCCTAAATTCCCTTATCTTTAACAGTAACCCAAACACTACCAGCAGAACGCACAGCTTATACAGAAAACCATGAAATGAAATACCCTACAATATTAGCAGTAAAATCTTTACCAGGGCATTACACCCATCCCTCTGACCCCCCCTTCACCCTTGCCCTTCTCCCCATTTCCCCCTTCTTGTCTCCCCATCTCCCCTCACTAACCTTTCAAGCCCTACTTCCATTCTTGACCCATGTCCAGATCTTTCCTGATACCCTTACCCACTACTGCCTGGTAGGGAGGGGTTGGGGGTGGGCACTCGGGGGAGGTGGGTGGGAGCCGGGTAGGGGGTTGGGAGTGGGCATGCGGGGGAGGGGGTGGGGGCTGGGTAGGGGGTGGGGGCTGGGTAGGGGGTGAGCACTCGGCGGAGGTGGGTGGGTGCCGGACAGGAGAGGAATGGGGATGAGCACTTGGCGGAGGTGGGTGGGAGCCGGACAGGAGAGGAATGGGGATGAGCACTTGGCGGAGGTGGGTGGGAGCTGGGTAGGAGGGAGACTTCAGGCCATCTAACCCACAGCGCTCTGGACCCTGTGTAGCCACTGAAGCCACTGAAGGCAGCGGCCACCACGTCACAACCTGTCCTGACCCACCAGCAGATCGACACCATTTTCTATAGGGTCACCGAGATCCACCAGGTCCACCAACAATTCACTGACGGACTGAGAGCTCACATCCAGCACTGCGATGCCCACCCCACCGTGGGACACCTCTTCCACACACTGGTGAGTCTGACCCACAGCTGGCAGCGGGACAAAGAGGCAAGGGCTGTGGGGAGAGAGGTGGGGGGGACGGAGAGGCGGGGGTAGGAGGAGAGGCAAGGGGGAGGAGGAGGTGGGAGTGGCGGATAGGAGCTGGGGGAATTGACAGGGAGAGATAGGGCAATAAGGGGAGGAGACTGAGGAAGAGGGAAGTTGCGATGTAGGGGAGGGGACGGAGGAGTAGGGAGGACAGAGAGAGGGGCGTGGAGACACTGGGTGGGGTGAGAGGAAGGTGGAAAGTGTGTGGGCAGTGAGGAGGGTGGGTGTGTGAGGGAAGGCTACAGTGAGAGCTCAAGAATCAGACCTGTATCAATGGGGGTCGGGGATGGATTCAGGTTTATGTTATCTGGTGTAACTAATGTCCCTCCTCACCCCTCCACCCCACACCACACCCCCTCCTCACCCTCACCTCACCCCCCCATCCCCTCCTTGCCCCTCCTCAACCCCCACCTTGCCCCCTCACCCCCTACCTTGCCCCTCCTCACCCCTACCTCACCCCTACCTCACCCCTCCTCACCCCTACCTCACCTCTCTTTGCCCCTCCTCACTCCCCTCCTCACCCCCCCACCCCACACACCCCCCTCCTCACCCCTCTACCTCACCCCACCCCTCCCCCTCACACCTCCCCCCCTCCCCCTCACACCTCCCCCCCTCACCCCCCTTCCTCACCCTTCCTCACCCCCTACCTTGCCCCTCCTCACCCCCTACCTCACCCCATACCTCGCCCCTCCTCACTCCCTCCTCACCCCCACCTCTGTCTGGTCCCACCGCCCCAGGCGGAGAGTCTGGGTGTGTACAAGGAGTTTGTCGACAATTACAAGTTGGCCATCGAGATGGTGGAGCACTGCAGTTCAGCCAACAACAACTTCAGGAAGATCTCTGAGGTCAGAGTTCAGCTTTCGAAGCTTGGAGCGGTTTGGGTGGGTGGGGGTTGGTGAGGGGTGCTACCTCACGAGGGGTTGGGGGTGTCGTCTGGTGCTGAAAGTCTCCCTGTGTCCCCCCAGGACATCAAGGTCAAAAGCTGCAAAGATTCGAAGGAAACCTCCACCTCCGTCACACTGGAAGGTAGGATAGTTCTGACCCAGACCTCGGCCCCTCTCGCCCTCTCCCTTGTCCCCAATCACTCTTGCTCTTGTCCCCAATTGCCCCCACCCTCGTTCCGGACCTCCCCTGCCCCCGTCCCTGACACACCCCTCACCCTCGACCCCTCTCATCCCATGACCCCCCCCCGCCTCACCTGCACACCTCAACGCTGATCCCGCTCTCCACCCGTCCCCGCTGCATGTTGAATCTCTGCTCCCTGGGCCAGGGGCTGGCGTGTATCTCTGTGTGCTACTGCATGGGAGGGCTGGAGAGGGGTTCAGATCTGCCCACCAGAACGGGAACCGTGTGTGAAGAGGGGGTGAGTTGAGGTCATTACTCTCCCGCGGTGGTGGGGGATGGTGGAGTGATTGGGTTTGGGACAGGCAGACTGTGGTGTGTGTGTGTGTAGTGCGGTGAGTCTCGGTCTCAGACACAATTCTCTTCTGTGTTCCAGCCCTTCTCTACAAGCCCATTGACCGTGTCACCCGAAGTACGCTGGTGTTGCACGTGAGTAGAGGGACCAAGTGGCACAGACATAACTGACCTACCTCCCCCCGCCCCTGAATCCGCTCCCCACTCCCCACCCCTGTGAATCCCTCAATACCACACCTCCCGACCAGGTGGGTGAATGTGGCCCCCCAACCCATTATTTCCTTTCCTCCTGACCCTTGCCCCCCTAGAACCACTCTGTGACCTGTCCTGACCCTTGCCCCCCAGAACCACTCTGTGACCCCTCCTGACCCTTGCCCCCCCAAACCACTCTGTGACCTGTCCTGACCCTTGCCCCCCCAGAACCAATCTGTGACCCCTCCTGACCCTTGCCCCCCCAGAACCACTCCGTGATCTGTCTCTGCTGTGTGTTGCAGGACCTTCTGAAACACACCCCGGCTGATCACCCTGACTACCCGCTGCTGGAGGACGCTCTTCGTATCTCCCACAATCTCCTGTCCAGCATCAACCAGGAAATCGCAGAGCGACCCACACCGGTTGGACTGGCCAAGGGCGAGGTGAGGGCGAGGGGCCGGAGAAGTGGAGTGGGAAGGCTGAAGGGATGAGGTGGAAGTATGGGTGACGGAAGAAGGGCGAGAGGTTTGGTGTTGGAAAAGGGGTCTCAGCAGATGGATGCAGGGGTCAGAGGGCCATTAAACACTACAGCATAGAAACAGACCCTTCAGCCCATCTAGTCTGTACCAAACTATTATTGTAAATAGCCCCATCGACTTGCACTCGGACTATAGGCCTCCATTCACGTACCTATCCAAAGTTCTCCGAAATGCTGAAATCAAACCCCCATCACCACTTGTGCTGGTGGCTCATTCCACACTCTCATCTTCCTCGGAGTGAAGTTTCCCCTCATGTTACCTTTAAACATTTTATTTTTCACCCTTAACCCATGACCTCCAGTGGTAGTCTCACCCAACTTCAGTGGAAAAAGCCTGCTTGCTTTTACCCCACCTATACCCCTTATCATTCTGTATACCCCTTCTAGTTTAAGACGGCACAGCGATGACTTTCTGGTAACAAACAACTGACTGTGTTAATCACACTTTTATGGGATGGTAGGGGAGTCTAGGATTGAAGGATGTCGATTTAGAATAGACATACGGAGAAATCACTTTAGTCAGAGGGTGGTAAATCTGTGGAATTTTTTGCCATGAGTGGCTGGGGAGACCAAGTCATTGGGTGCATTTAAGGCAGAGATAGACAGGTTCTTGATTAGCCAGGGCATCAAAGGGTATGGGGCGAAGGCGAGGTGGGTGGGGATGACTGGAAGAATTGGATCAGCCCATGATTGAATGGTGGAGACTCAATGGGCCGAATGGCCTACTTCTGCTCTTGTATATCTTATGGTCTTACGGATACAATCACTGCTATCAATAGCCTGTAAATTCTCTTTTGGAGTTGAGCTGTTGAACCGCCTCTACGACCTGCCATTTTTGAGGTGTGAACTGAAGTCTTGGAGGTGCAGAATGGTTGTGGTGTGGCGTGTATGGACCAAACCAAGACAGCAGGCCCTGGGCCTGAGAGCAGGAAATGAGCCAATGTTTGGCTGTTGCTGAAGCAGACTTGGACCCAATTCGATGCGGCAGAACTGAGGCGAGGTGACGCCAAGCTGAGGCGCTGGGCCCAGGCCCGAGTACCAGGCCAAGGGAAGACCTGAGCTTTGCCTGATCTAAATGTCGGGACAAATTGGGAAGGTTGGGTATGAGGTCCAGGCCCAAACACGTATTGAAAGGGCAGGCCCTGGGTCTGAGAGCAAGGGAAGACCCAACATTTGGATGATTTAACCACCAGGCCAGAGGCAAGGGATGGGCCTGTTCCCTCCAAGGTTTGCTCATCGCTGCGCTGAACTGAGGCTGTGGCCTGCAACTAATGGTCTCCTGGATTGGCTGTGGACTCACTCTCGTGAACTTCAGTTCTAAATGTTATTTGCTTACTTTTATTGTTAACACAATTTTTTTTTTTTCTGCACATTAGGTGTATGATGGGTCTTTTTTAGATCAGATTAGATTAGATTCAACTTTATTGTCATTGTGCTGAGTACAGTTACAAAGCCAATGAAATGCATTTAGCATCTGACCAGAAATGCAAAGAGTAGTGGTATTTACAAAATAATTGAGAATAAAAAGTAAGTGCTACAGCACACAAATATAAAAGTACTGAGACAGTACAATATGGGTGCAATACTGCTTAGCGCTGTGATGTGAGGTTCAGCAGGGTCACAGCCTCAGGGAAGAAGCTCTTCCTGTGCCTGCTGGTGCGGGAGCGGAGGCTCCTGTAGCGCCTACCGGATGGGAGGAGAGTTAAAAGGTCCATGGTTAGGGTGAGATGCATCCTTGATAATGCTTTTCACCCTGCCCAGGCAGTGTTTATGGTAGATATTCTCAATGGTGGGCAATTGGGTGCCGATAATCCGCTGGGTAGTTTTCACCACATGCTGGAGTGCTTTGCGGTCCGATACGGGACAATTGCCATACCACACTGAGATGCAGTTGGTGAGTATGCTCTCAGTGGTACAGCGGTAAAAGTCCGTCAGTATCCTGGGACAGAGGTGAGCTTTTTTGATGTTCTGCAGGAAATAAAGGCGCTGTTGCACCTTTTTGATCAGGATGGAGGAGTTCTATTGGGTTTCTTTGTGGCTGCCTGTAAGGAGATGAATATCACAGTTGTAAATAGTGTACACACAGTGATAATAACTGTACTTTGAACTTTGAGATCTCCCCTCATTCTCCTACTTAGGGAATTAAGTCCTAACCTGGTCAACCTTTCCCTGTAACTCAGGTCCTCAAGTCCCAACAACATCCTCGTAGATTTTCTCTGCACTCTTTCAATCTTATTTACATCTTTCCTGTAGTTAGGTGACCAAAACTCCATATTAGCCTTCACCAACATCCTATACAACTTCAACGTAACGCCCTAACTTCTGGGCAGTACTCAAACTTTGATCTATGAAGCCAATGAGCCAAAATCTTTTCTGATAATCCTGTTTACCTGCGGCACCACTTTCAAGAAATTATGGACCTGTATTCCCTGGTCCCTCCGTTCTGCCACGCTCCTCCGTGCCCTTTCGCTCAGCCTGCAAGTCCTACCCTGGTTTGACATACCAAAGTGCAACACCTCGCACTTGTCTGTTTTAAATTCCATCTACTATTTTTCAGCTTATTTTTCCAGCTGGTCCAGATCCTGCTGCAATCCTCTGACAGTTTTCCTGAATGGCGGAGCAGGCACGACAGGCCAGATGGCCTACTCCTGCTCCTATTTCTTATATTCTAATTTTCCTCCAGACAGCTCGGTCATTTCTACTAACCCCTCCCCCCCCCCAACAGTATCCAAGTATACCTGTTGTTGAGGGGAATGGCCACAGGGGTGTTCTGCACTGGCTGCCTCTCGCCTTGCCCCTTCCCGATGGTCACCCAGTTACCTGTGTCCCGCACCTTGGGTGTATCTCCCTCTCTGAATGTCTTGCCTTTCACCCCCTCGCCCTCCAGAAAGCCCTGCTGTTCATCAAGTTCAAGGTCCAACTCTTGCAGCATGAGCCAGTACGACACAGGAGCAGAATTAGGCCATTCAGCCCATCGAGTCTGCTCTGACATTTCATCATGACTGATCCCAGATCTCACCCAACCCTATACATCTGCCTTCTCGCCATATCCTTTGATGTCCTGACAGGGCAGGAAACGATCAATTTCCACCTTAAATATACCCATGGACGTGGCCTCAGTTTGTGGCAGAGCATTCCACAGATTCACGACTCTCTGGCTAAAAAAATCCTCTTTACCTCTGTCCTAAAAGGTTGTCCCTCAATTCTGACTCTGCGCTCCCTAGTTCTGGATACCCCCAGCGTAGGAAACATCCTCTCCACATCCACCCTGTCTAGTCCTTTCAACATTCAGTAGGTTTCAATGAGATCCACCCCATCCCCCATATTCTTCTAAATTCCAGTGAGTACAGGCTCAAAGCTGCCAAATGCTCCTCATATGTTAACCCTTTCATTCCTGGAACCATCCTCGTGAACCTCTCTCCAAGAACAACACATCTATTCTGAGATAGGGGGCCCAGAACTATTGGCAACACTCCAAGTGCTTTTATATTCTATCCTCCTTGAAATAAAAGCCGACATTGCATTTGCCTTCATTACCATAGACTCAACCTGTAAATTAACCTTCTGGGAGTCAACGTGGAGTGTGAGAAGCTGCAGCTGGATGCACTTCTTGCAGGTGAAGTCATCAGGGTCATGGAGGTCTCCCTGTATTTCCTCTACTCTAACTATGCAATGAGAATGAAAGATAGAAAGAATGAACCTTACCCTCTGCCTCTTCTCGCCGAATCATCTTGAGCCGAAGTCTCAAGCTCCCCCATTCTAACCTTGGCCCACTCCAGCAATGGCACCTCTACTTTAACGCAACGTTTTATTGGTCCTTGCCAAGTGCTGAATTACCCAATCATTTCAGGCTTTGCTGGAGGTCCCAACAGGCTGCGCTTGCTTTTGAAACCTTGTGTTCAGTTAACACTAATAATGGTTCACGTGATCTGAAACCCGACTGGTGAATTAATATTTGTGAGGATGTGAACACAGGAATGGCTGGAGGGAACTGGACAGTCGGTATTTTGCGGTGGGGCAGGGGTGGTCGTCCGGTGGGTCAGTCTCCTGTCAGTGAATCCACCCCTTTGGTCCCAGAACCGGCAGCTGGTGAAGGACGGGTTCCTGGTCGAGGTGTCGGAGGGGGTGAGGAAGCTGAGACATCTCTTCCTCTTCACTGACCTGCTGCTGTGCGCCAAGCTGAAGAAACCCATCGCCGTGTAAGTTATCAACACTCACCCCCGTCCCTGACGCCACATTTCCCCATGTCTTCACTCGCTCACACGTCCTGATTCACTTGCCTCAACCCCTATCCACTGACCCCCACCTCTCCCAACTCTGACCCCGTCACCCCCACATCTCTCACCCCTAACCTCTCACACCTCACTCCTCAATCCTTCACTACTTCCTTCAGCAATTACTCCTCTCCCCAAATCCTGTTTGTCCTCCCTCTCTCTCTCATCCCTCCTCCCTCACTTACTGTCTGTCCTCCCTACTTCATTCTGCCCTCTTCCCTCACTCTACCCCTCACTCTCCCCTCCCCTCTCCTCCCCCTCGCTCTCCCCTCCCGTCCCCTCGCTCTCCCGTCCCCTCGCTCTCCCCTCCCTCCCCTCACTCTCCCCTCCCCTCTCTCTCCCCTCCCCTCCCCTCTCTCTCCCCTCCCCTCCCCCTCGCTCTCCCCTCCCGTCCCCTCGCTCTCCCGTCCCCTCACTCTCCCATCCCATCGCTCTCCCCTCCCTCCCCTCGTTCTCCCCTCCCACCCCTCGTTCTCCCCTCCCACCCCTCACTCTCCCCTCCCCCTCCTTCACTCTTCAGGCTGTTGTGGGAAAGGGGATGTTTTGGATGGAGTGGTTGGCCTGTGTGTGGAAAGGTCCGTCACACCAGCCCTCCGCCCCAACCCCGGGGTGGCTAAGGAAAATTTGGGTGGGGGGGTCACCGGGTAACAAAGAAAGAGACTGGGTGGTGTGAGTGGGCTTTTCTCCAGGTGGGTTTGGGGAGGTTTGGGGTTGGGGAGTACGGGGGCAGCGTATCACCTCGGTTACTCCCCAATTAGACAGTCTGAGGGGCAGTGGGTGGATGATCTTTGGATGAAATGGTCCCAGCACATGCCAGTGGGCTTGGGTGGGGGGCAGCAAGCCAAAAGGCCTGATGGGGTGGTGTAGGGGGGGCATTTGGGTGGAGTTTGGGTTTGGAGAAATAGTCCAAAAAGCCTGACAGGGTGTGTGTGGGCAGGAAGGTGCCACAGTATGAGTGTAAATGGTACGTGCCGCTGTGGGAGCTGGTGCTGGTGTCAGCCGAGGACCGCGAGACGGGACCCCAGCTCCCACCCATCCCAGACCGCGAGCTCGACGAGGCCAAGGTGAAGATCTCCCACGCCAGGAACGAGATCCAGCGAGAGAAGGTCAGTGTGTGTGGCAATCCCTGGACCCCTTACCCCCCATCACTCCCAGTGCTGACCCAAGGCCTCAGCTCCACCACACTCACTCCCCCCAGATTCCATCAGCGGCCTTTCAGACAGACTGCTGGGTCTCTCCTTCAGTGAGGGATAACTGAGTGTCCCCTCTGTTGGTGAAGGATCATCGCGTGTTCCCATGGTCTCCCGGTGGAGGGAACAGCGTTAACCAGTACTGACCAGTATTAACCAATTCTGATCTGCATTGACGAGTATTGACCAACACAGATCTGTGTTGACCAGTATTAATCAATATCGATGTTCAATGACCAGTGGGGGGGACAGCATTTGCCAGTACCTACCTGGGTTGATCAATACTAACCTGTTCTGACCAGAGCTTTCCAAAATTGACCTGCATTGACCAGTCCTGAACAATACCAACCTATGTTGACTAGTACTGTCAAATACCAACCTGCGTTGACCAATACTAACAAATTTTGATCTTCATTGACTAGTATTGATCAACACAGACCTATTCGATGACCATTGGGGTAACAGTATTTACCAGTACTGACCAGCACTGACCAATACTGACCTGCACTGACCAATATTAACCAATACAGACCTGCTCTGACTAACATTGACCAATATTGACCTGCACAGATCAGTACTGACCAGCAGTGACCTGCAGAGAGTAGTACTGACAAATACTCACTAGTACTTACCAGTATTTATCAATGTGGACCTATTCTGACCTGCATTGACCATTAGTGACCACTACAGACTTGCCTTGATCAACATTGACCAATACTGACCTGTGTTGACCAGTTCTCACCAATACTAAACTGTGTTGATCAGCAGTGACCACTACCAAGCTGGTTTGACCAGCATTAACTAATACTGACTTGCACTGACCAATACCGACTTGTGTTGATCAGTATCAACTAGTACAGACCGGCGTTGACCAGCACTGACCAATGCTGGCAGCACACGCAAAATGCTGGAGGAACTCAGCAGGCCAGGCAGCATTTACGGAAAAAAGTACAGTCGATGTTTTGGGCCAAGACTCTTCAGCAGGATTCTGAAGGGTCTCAGCCTGAAACATTGACTGTTTACCAGTAGTGGGGGTGGGGGGGGGGGGGTGGGCTGGTTGACAGTATTGGGGGCAGGGGCATTCACCAGGACTGGCCAATGCCATCCTGCGGCGGCCAGGACCGGCCAACACCGTCCTGCGGCGGCCAGGACCGGCCAACGCCGACCTGCGGTGGCCAGGACTGACCTATCCTCCAACATTGCAGAAACTGCCGAAGGCACAGAACCGAGCGGTGGAGCGTCTGAGGAGGAAGGTGTTTGAGTTAGAGTCCTGGCTGCTGATGCATTCACCCAACATCCCCTTCCGCATCCACAACAAGAACGGCAAGGTCAGTGCCTTGGGCAACACTCAGGGCATTTGGGGAGGGGTTAATGGGGGGGTTTCCATGGAAAATTTCAGTGATCAGGAGTCAGAAGGATGATGTGCAAGGACAGCAGTCAATGTTCAGGGGCGAGGGGGAGGATGTCTGATGATGGGTCAAAGGTCAGAGTTAAGGATCAGGGCTCAAGGATGAGAGGGAGGGGGCTTGGGAGGTTGGGATTGATGTCTGACTGTGTCCCTCCGGTCCAGAGCTTCCAGTTCCTGCTGTCGTCCGACTATGAGCGCTGTGAGTGGAGAGAGGCCATTGAGAAGCTGCAGAGGAAAGGTATGCTCTTGCCCCAGCCTTTGAAACCCCACGTTCTGAACTCTGAAACACTACACACCGACCCATCAACCACTGTCTCCAAACAGTTGTTGGCTTGTTCTCTCAGTTCGGCAGGCACCACATAACTGTCTCAGTCTCACCCTCACTTCTACAGTTGTCCCCACTATTGTTACCCCTGCTGCAATCCACCAGCCCCCACCCCTGCTACAATCCACCAGCCCCCACCCCTGCTACAGTCAACCATACCCTGCTCCCCGCTACAGTCAACTAAATCCTGCCCCTGCTACAGTCAATGAAACCCCTCCCCCTGCTACAGTCAACAACTTGTCTGCTCCCGCTAGTCAACAACTCCACCGCTACAGTCAAACACCTCCCCTGCTACGGTCAACCAGCTCCTCAGTCAGTCATGTCTTCACACCTCCGCAGATCTACAGGGTTTTGTGCTGAGTTCTCTGGAACTGCAGATGCTGATGGGTTCGTGTGTGAAGCTGAGAACCGTCCACAGCCTTCCTGTCACCAGCCACAAGGAGGGTAAGTCCCCCAGGGTCTGCACTGGGGCTGGGCGATGGGCAGTTGGATGTTTGAGTACTTGGCGGGGTCACTGACTTTGTAACGGAGTTGGTGGGGTGTTTACTTGCGTGTTGGATATGGGGGGAGGCAGAGGGGAAGAGGGGAACTTTGTTCACAGAACAGCTGAAAAATAATTTATTCTCTACCATTCCTCCCCTCCCCACCCACTCCTCCCCTCCCCTCCCACACCTCCCCCCCACCCACTCATCCCCTCCCCTCCCACATCTCCCCTCCCCACCCACACACACCCTCACCCTCCCTACCACACACACCCTCACCCTCCTCCTACCACACCCACCCTCACCCTCCTACCACCTCCCTCACTGCTCAGGTGATGAACCCACGGGCCTGTACGGGTTTCTTCACGTCATCGTTCGATCAGCAAAAGGATTCAAGAGCTCAGCCAGTGAGTGTGAAGTCCTCTTTCCCCAGCCGCTCCCCACAAATCCCCCTACTCCACCTGATTCATCCCGGTTACCTGTCCCCACTCCCGAGACTCACACACTACACCCATTCATTCCCCCACTCTCACTCTCCCCGTGTGCTCTCTCCCTGAGCCCTCGGTATCCACACCCTCGCTCTCCCCACCCTCGCTCTCACACATCCTCTCTGTCTCTCCACACTCTCTGCCTGTAGGTCTGTATTGCACTCTGGAAGTTGATTCCTTTGGCTACTTTGTTAGTAAAGCGAAGACGAGGGTATTCCGGGACACGACCGAGCCTCAATGGAATGAGGTGTGTGGCCGGGGCAGAGCGAGGTAGATGGAGGGTTGAGGTGTGTTTGGAGAAGGACAGTGGAGAGGCTTGATGGGTGGATGGAGTGGAGTTGGGAGGAGTGAGGGTCGGGGAGTTGGGAGGAGTGAGGGTCGGGGTGTTGGGAGGAGTGAGGGTCGAGGAGTCGGGGAGGAGTGAGGGTTGGGGTGTTGGGAGGAGTGAGAGTCGGGGGGGAGTGAGGGTCGAGATGTTGGGAGGAGTGAGGGTCGAGGTGTTGGGAGGAGTGAGGGTCGGGGCGTCGGGGAGGAGTGGGGGTCGGGGCGTTGGGGAGGAGTGAGGGTCGGGGAGTCGGGGTGGAGTGAGGGTCAGATGGGAGGAGTGAGGGTCGGGGAGTCGGGGGAGTGAGGGTCGGGGTGTCGGGGGAGTGAGGGTCAGACAGTTGGGAGGAGTGAGGGTCGGGGAGTCAGGGGAGTGAGGGTCGGGGTGTTGGGAGGAGTGAGGGTCGGGAAGTCGGGGGGGAGTGAGGGTCGAGGTGTTGGGAGGAGTGAGGGTCGGGGAGTCGGGGGGAGTGAGGGTCGGGGTGTTGGGAGGAGTGAGGGTTGGGGAGTCGGGGGAGTGAGGGTCGGGGTGTCAGGAGGAGTGAGGGTCGGGGAGTCGGGGGGAGTGAGGGTCGAGGTGTTGGGGGAGTGAAGGTCGGGGTGTTGGGAGGAGTGAGGGTCGAGGTGTTGGGAGGAGTGAGGGTCGGGGTGTTGGGAGGAGTGAGGGTCGGGGAGTCGGGGGGGAGTGAAGGTCGGGGTGTTGGGAGGAGTGAGGGTCGAGGTGTTGGGAGGAGTGAGGGTCGGGGTGTTGGGAGGAGTGAGGGTCGAGGAGTCGGGGGGGAGTGAGGGTCGGGGAGTCGGGGGGTAGTGAGGGTCGGGGAGTCGGGGGAGTGAGGGTAGGGGTGTTGGGAGGAGTGAGGGTCGGGGAGTCGGGGAGGAGTGAGGGTCGGGGTGTTAGGAGGAGTGAGGGTCGAGGAGTCGGGGGGGAGTGAGGGTCGGGGAGTCGGGGGGTAGTGAGGGTCGGGGAGTCGGGGGAGTGAGGGTAGGGGTGTTGGGAGGAGTGAGGGTCGGGGAGTCGGGGAGGAGTGAGGGTCGGGGTGTTGGGAGGAGTGAGGGTCGAGGAGTCGGGGGGGAGTGAGGGTCGGGGAGTCGGGGGGTAGTGAGGGTCGGGGAGTCGGGGGAGTGAGGGTAGGGGTGTTGGGAGGAGTGAGGGTCGGGGAGTCAGGGAGGAGTGAGGGTTGGGGTGTTGGGAGGAGTGAGGGTCGGGGAGTCGGGGGAGTGAGGGTAGGGGTGTTGGGAGGAGTGAGGGTTGGGGAGTCGGGGGAGTGAGGGTCGAGGTGTTGGGAAGAGTGAGGTTCGGGGAGTCGGGGGGAGTGAGGGTCGAGGTGTTGGGGGAGTGAGGGTCGGGGTGTTGGGGGGAGTGAGGGTCAGACAGTTGGGAGGAGTGACGGTCGGGGTGTTGGGAGGAGTGAGGGTCGGGGAGTCGGGGGAGTGAGGGTCGGGGTGTTGGGAGGAGTGAGGGTCGGGGAGTCGGGGGAGTGAGGGTCGGGGAGTCAGGGAGGAGTGAGGATCGGGGAGTCGGGGGAGTGAGGGTCGGGGTGTTGGGAGGAGTGAGGGTCGGGGAGTCGGGGGAGTGAGGGTCGGGGTGTTAGGAGGAGTGAGGGTCGGGGAGTCGGGGGAGTGAGGGTCGGGGTGTTGGGAGGAGTGAGGGTCGGGGAGTCGGGGGGAGTGAGGGTCGGGGTGTTGGGAGGAGTGAGGGTCGGGGAGTCGGGGGGAGTGAGGGTCGGGGTGTTGGGAGGAGTGAGGGTCGGGGAGTCGGGGAGGAGTGAGGGTCGGGGAGTCGGAGTGAGGGTCGGGGTGTTGGGAGGAGTGAGGGTCGGGGAGTCGGGGAGGAGTGAGGGTCGGGGAGTCGGAGTGAGGGTCGGGGTGTTGGGAGGAGTGAGGGTCGGGGAGTCGGGGGAGTGAGGGTTGGGGTGTTGGGAGGAGTGAGGGTCGGGGAGTCGGGGGGGAGTGAGGGTCGGGGTGTTGGGAAGAGTGAGGGTCGGGGAGTCGGGGGGGAGTGAAGGTCAGGGTGTTGGGAGGAGTGAGGGTTGGGGTGTTGGGAGGAGTGAGGGTCGGGGAGTCGGGGGAGTGAGGGTCGGGGAGTCGGGGGAGTGAGGGTCGGGGTGTCGGGGGAGTGAGGGTCAGACAGTTGGGAGGAGTGAGGGTCGGGGAGTCGGGGGAGTGAGGGTCAGGGTGTTGGGAGGAGTGAGGGTCGGGGTGTTGGGAGGAGTGAGGGTCGGGGAATCGGGGGGGAGTGAGGGTCGGGGAGTCGGGGGAGTGAGGGTCGGGGTGTTGGGAGGAGTGAGGGTCGGGGAGTCGGGGGAGTGAGGGTCGGGGAGTCGGGGAGGAGTGAGGGTCGGGGAGTCGGAGTGAGGGTCGGGGTGTTGGGAGGAGTGAGGGTCGGGGAGTCGGGGAGGAGTGAGGGTCGGGGAGTCGGAGTGAGGGTCGGGGTGTTGGGAGGAGTGAGGGTCGGGGAGTCGGGGGAGTGAGGGTCGGGGTGTTAGGAGGAGTGAGGGTCGGGGAGTCGGGGGAGTGAGGGTCGGGGTGTTGGGAGGAGTGAGGGTCAGGGAGTCGGGGGGAGTGAGGGTCGGGGTGTTGGGAGGAGTGAGGGTCGGGGAGTCGGGGGAGTGAGGGTCGGGGTGTTGGGAGGAGTGAGGGTCGGGGAGTCGGGGGAGTGAGGGTCGGGGAGTCAGGGAGGAGTGAGGATCGGGGAGTCGGGGGAGTGAGGGTCGGGGTGTTGGGAGGAGTGAGGGTCGGGGAGTCGGGGGAGTGAGGGTCGGGGTGTTAGGAGGAGTGAGGGTCGGGGAGTCGGGGGAGTGAGGGTCGGGGTGTTGGGAGGAGTGAGGGTCGGGGAGTCGGGGGGAGTGAGGGTCGGGGTGTTGGGAGGAGTGAGGGTCGAGGTGTTGGGGGGAGTGAGGGTCGAGTTGTTGGGGGGAGTGAGGGTCAGACAGTTGGGAGGAGTGAGGGTCAGGGTGTCGGGGAGGAGTGAGGGTCGGGGAGTTGGGAGGAGTGAGGGTTGGGGAGTCGGGGGGGAGTGAGGGTCGGGGAGTCGGGGGGGAGTGAGAGTCGGGGGGGAGTGAGGGTCGGGGTGTTGGGAGGCGTGAGGGTCGGGGAGTCGGGGGGAGTGAGGGTCGAGGTGTTGGGGGGAGTGAGCGTCGGGGTGTCGGGGAGGAGTGAGGGTCGGGGTGTTGGGAGGAGTGAGGGTCAGGGAGGAGTGAGGGTCGGGGTGTTGGGAGGAGTGAGGGTCGGGGAGTCGGGAGAGTGAGGGTCGGGGAGTTGGGGGGGAGTGAGGGTCGGGGAGTCGGGAGAGTGAGGGTCGGGGAGTTGGGGGGGAGTGAGGGTCGGGGTGTTGGGAGGAGTGAGGGTCGGGGAGGAGTGAGGGTCGGGGAGTCAGGGAGGAGTGAGGGTCGGGGAGTCGTGGGAGTGAGGGTCGGGGTGTTGGGAGGAGTGAGGGTCGGGGAGTCGGGGGAGTGAGGGTCGGGGTGTTGGGAGGAGTGAGGGTCGGGGAGTCGGGGGAGTGAGGGTCGGGGTGTCGGGGGAGTGAGGGTCAGACAGTTGGGAGGAGTGAGGGTCGGGGAGTCGGGGGAGTGAGGGTCGGGGAGTCGGGGAGGAGTGAGGGTCAGGGTGTTGGGAGGAGTGAAGGTCGGGGTGTTGGGAGGAGTGAGGGTTGGGGAATCGGGGGGGAGTGAGGGTCGGGGAGTCGGGGGAGTGAGGGTCGGGGTGTTGGGAGGAGTGAGGGTCGGGGAGTCGGGGGAGTGAGGGTCGGGGAGTCGGGGGAGTGAGGTTCGGGGTGTTGGGAGGAGTGAGGGTCGGGGAGTCGGGGGAGTGAGGGTCGGGAGTCGGGGAGGAGTGAGGGTCGGGGAGTCGGGGGAGTGAGGGTCGGGGTGTTGGGAGGAGTGAGGGTTGGGGAGTCGGGGAGGAGTGAGGGTCGGGGTGTTGGGAGGAGTGAGGGTCGGGGAGTCGGGGGAGTGAGGGTCGGGGTGTCGGGGGAGTGAGGGTCAGACAGTTGGGAGGAGTGAGGGTCGGGGAGTCGGGGGAGTGAGGGTCGGGGAGTCGGGGAGGAGTGAGGGTCAGGGTGTTGGGAGGAGTGAAGGTCGGGGTGTTGGGAGGAGTGAGGGTTGGGGAATCGGGGGGGAGTGAGGGTCGGGGAGTCGGGGGAGTGAGGGTCGGGGTGTTGGGAGGAGTGAGGGTCGGGGAGTCGGGGGAGTGAGGGTCGGGGAGTCGGGGGAGTGAGGTTCGGGGTGTTGGGAGGAGTGAGGGTCGGGGAGTCGGGGGAGTGAGGGTCGGGAGTCGGGGAGGAGTGAGGGTCGGGGAGTCGGGGGAGTGAGGGTCGGGGTGTTGGGAGGAGTGAGGGTTGGGGAGTCGGGGAGGAGTGAGGGTCGGGGTGTTGGGAGGAGTGAGGGTCGGGGAGTCGGGGGAGTGAGGGTCGGGGTGTTGGGGGAGTGAGGGTCAGACAGTTGGGAGGAGTGAGGGTCGGGGAGTCGGGGGAGTGAGGGTCAGGGTGTTGGGAGGAGTGAGGGTCGGGGTGTTGGGAGGAGTGAGGGTCGGGGAATCGGGGGGGAGTGAGGGTCAGGGAATCGGGGGGGAGTGAGGGTCGGGGAGTCGGGGGAGTGAGGGTCGGGGTGTTGGGAGGAGTGAGGGTCGGGGAGTCGGGGGAGTGGGGGTCGGGGAGTCGGGGGAGTGAGGGTTGGGGTGTTGGGAGGAGTGAGGGTCGGGCAGTCGGGGGAGTGAGGGTCGGGGTGTTGGGAGGAGTGAGGGTCAGGGAGTCGGGGAGGAGTGAGGGTCGGGGTGTTGGGAGGAGTGAGGGTCAGACCAGTTGGGAGGAGTGAGGGTCGGGGAGTCGGGGAGTGAGGGTCGGGGAGGAGTGAGGGTCAGGGTGTTGGGAGGAGTGAGGGTCGGGGTGTTGGGAGGAGTGAGGGTCGGGGAATCGGGGGGGAGTGAGGGTCGGGGAGTCGGGGGAGTGAGGGTCGGGGTGTTGGGAGGAGTGAGGGTCGGGGAGTCGGGGGAGTGAGGGTCGGGAGTCGGGGAGGAGTGAGGGTCGGGGAGTCGGGGGAGTGAGGGTCGGGGTGTTGGGAGGAGTGAGGGTTGGGGAGTCGGGGGAGTGAGGGTCGGGGAGTCGGGGGAGTGAGGGTCGGGGTGTTGGGGGAGTGAGGGTCAGACAGTTGGGAGGAGTGAGGGTCGGGGAGTCGGGGGAGTGAGGGTCAGGGTGTTGGGAGGAGTGAGGGTCGGGGTGTTGGGAGGAGTGAGGGTCGGGGAATCGGGGGGAGTGAGGGTCAGGGAATCGGGGGGAGTGAGGGTCGGGGAGTCGGGGGAGTGAGGGTCGGGGTGTTGGGAGGAGTGAGGGTCGGGGAGTCGGGGGAGTGGGGGTCGGGGAGTCGGGGGAGTGAGGGTTGGGGTGTTGGGAGGAGTGAGGTTCGGGCAGTCGGGGGAGTGAGGGTCGGGGTGTTGGGAGGAGTGAGGGTCAGACAGTTGGGAGGAGTGAGGGTCGGGGAGTCGGGGGGAGTGAGGGTTGCGGGGAGGGAGGAGGGGTGGAGGTGAGGGGCAGGAGGAGGGGTGGGGTAGTTTGAGGGATGGGGGTGTGGATGTGACTTTCCCTCATCCCCCTGCAGGAGTTTGAGATCGAGCTGGAAGGTTCACAGTGGCTCCGCGTTCTCTGTTACGAGAAATCCCTCGACAAACTGAAGCTCAACAAGGGCGACAACGAAATCGTCGACACCATCATGGGTAAAGGGCAGGTGCAGGTGAGTTACAGCCCTGCACCCCCCAGGGTCTCCCCAACCCTCACCACTCACCCGCCACACCCGTCATCCCTCATCCGTCCCTCCCCGTCATCCCTCATCCGTCCCTCCCCGTCATCCCTCATCCGTCCCTCCCCAGCGTCATCCGTCTCCCCCCAGCGTCATCCATCCCTCCCCAGCGTCACCCGTCCCCCCCAGCGTCACCCGTTCCCCCCAGCGTCACCCGTTCCCCCCCCAGCGTCACCCGTCCCCCCCCAGCGTCACCCGTCCCCCCCAAGCGTCACCCGTCCCCCCCAGCGTCACCCGTCCCCCCCAGCGTCACCCGTCATCCCACATCCGTCCCCCCCAGCGTCATCCGTCCCCCCCAGCGTCATCCATCCCTCCCCAGCGTCACCCATCATCCCATGTCCCCCCCCCAGCGTCATCCGTCCCCCCCCAGCATCATCCGTCCCCCCCCAGCGTCATCCGTCCCTCCCCAGCGTCATCCGTCCCCCCCAGCGTCATCCGTCCCACCCCAGCGTCACCCATCATCCCACATCCGTCCCCCCCAGCGTCATCCGTCCCCCCCAGCGTCACATCCGTCCCCCCAGCGTCATCCATCCGTCCCCCCCAGCGTCATCCATCCGTCCCCCCCAGCGTCATCCATCCGTCCCCCCCCAGCGTCATCCATCCCTCCCCAGCGTCACCCGTCCCCCCCCAGCTTCACCCGTCATCCCACATCCGTTTCCCCCCCCCCAGCGTCATCTGTCCCCCCCAGCATTCATTCTCCCCCCCCGGGCGTCACCCGTCGCCTCCACAGTGTCACCCGACACCTCACACCCGTGAGTATGAGTGTGTCTGTCAGTGCACGTGTGTGTGTCTATATCAGTGTGAGTATAAGTGAGTGTGTGTTAGTGTGAGTATGAGTGTGTGTGTGTGAGTGAGTGTACAAGAGGGTGTGTGAGTGTCTGTGTGTCAGTGTCGGAGGTTGAGACTGTTCTCTGATGCTCCCTGTCTGACCCACCCTGTTGCTCACAGTTGGACGCCACATTGGCCCAGAGTCGCAACTGGCAGCCGGCAACCCTGGAGATGAATGGGGTGAGTCTGACACTAGAGATAGTGGGGTGAGGAAGGGAGTGGGGACAGTGGCTGTGTCTGTGGTCAGGTTGAGGTTTCTGCTGGGGTCGCAGGGCAGGTTGAGGGATCAGGGTCAGCCTCGGGTTGGAGGTGAGTTTTAGGAAGTGGTCAGGCTGGATCTGGGTCAGGTCGGGCTGTGGGTCAGGGGTCAGGTCGGGACAGTGGTCGGGAGGGAGTCAGGTTGAGGTGATGTTAGATATGGGTCAGACCGGGTTCAGTTCGGGATGGAATCAGAAATTAGACCATAAGACACGAGCAAAATTAGGCCATCTGGCCCATCAAGTCTGCTCTGCCACTCAATCATGGCTGATCCTCTCTTTTTAATCTTCTCCTCAACCCCGGTTCCCGGCCTTCTCCCCATAACCTTTGATGCCATGTCCAGTCAAGAACCTGTCAAATACACCCAACGACCTGGCCTCCACAGCTGCATGTGGCAACAAATTCCACAAATTCACCGGCCTTTGGCTAAAGAAATTTCTCCACCTCTCTGTTTTGAAAGGGCACCCCTCTATCCTGAGGCTGTGCCCTCTTGTCCTAGACTCCCCCACCATGGGAAACATCCTTTCCACGTCTACTCTGTCTAATCTTTCTACATTCGAAAGGTTTCAATGAGATCCCCTCCCCGCCATCCTTCTGACCCAGAGCTATCAAACGTTCCTCGTACGATAACCCTTTCATTCCCAGAATCATCCCTGTGAACCTCCTCTGGACCCTCTCCAATGCCAGCACATCTTTCTAAAATGAGGGGCCCAAAACTGTTCACAATGCTCAAGGTGAGGCCTCACCAGTGCCTTATAAAGCCTCAGCATCACATCCTTGCTCTTGTATTCTAGACCTCTTGAAATGAATGCTAACATGGCATTTGCCTTCCTCACCACCACCTCAACCTGCAAGTTAACCTTTAGGGTGTTCTGCACAAGGACTCCCAAGTCCCTTTGCATCTCAGATTTTTGGATTTTCTCCCTGTTTAGAAAGTAGTCTTTACATATATTTCTACTACCAAAGTGCACAACCATGCATTTTCCAACACTATATTTCATTTGCTGCTTTCTTGCCCATTCTCCTAATCTGTCTAAGCTCCACTGCAGCCTACCTGTTTCCTCAACACTACCTGCCCCTCCACCAATCTTTGTATCATCTGCAAACTTGGCAACAAAGCCACTTATTCCATCATCTAAATAGATAGATAGATATAGATAAATAGATAGATATACTTTATTAATCCCGAGGGAAATTTGGTTTCGTTACAGCCGCACCAACCAAGAATAGAGCATAAATATAGCAATACAAAACCCACAAACAATCAAACAACAAAATGCAAACTATGCCAGATGGAAAATAGGTCCAGGACCAGTCTATTGGCTCAGGGTGTCTGACCCTCCACAGGAGGAGCTGCACGTTCGATGGCCACAGGCAGGAACGACCTCCCGTGCTGCCAAGTGTTGTATCTCGGTGGAATGTGGCCGAAGTTCAACAGTAAAAAGTTCAATATCCAGTCTGCAAACACGTTCCTCAATCGTAATATACCCCAGATTGCACCATCCGTTGTTAACCAGATCAGTAAGCACCCCACTCCTTTACGCTTACCGCTCTCGGTGCACTTCCGGTCAGGCGGAACGGTATTACCCACCGAACTCCTCTTCTCCAAAAGTCACTGATATACAGCATAAAAAGCAGTCCCAACACTGACCCCTGCGGAACACCACTAGCTACTGGCAGCCAACCAGATAAGGATCCCTTTATTCCCACTCACTGCCTCCTACTAATCAGCTAATGCTCTAACCATGTTAGTAACTTTCCTGTAATACCATGGGCTCTTAACTTGGTAAGTAACCTCACGTGTGTAATCTTGTCAAAGGCCTTCTGAAAGTCCAAATGTACAACATCCATTTCATCCTCTTTATCTATCCTACTTGTAATCTCCTCAAAGAATTCCGACAGGTTCGTCAGGCAGGATTTTCCCTGAAGAAAACCATGCTCAATTTGCCATGTATTGGGGTGGGTTGGTTTAGGAAGAGGTCAGCAGTTGGGGTGGGGTGAAGGGTCAAGGGTTGGGGGGTTGGGTTGGGGTCAGATCAGTATGGGGTGTGAGGGGATCGGGTTCCAGGTCCTCACCCCACTCCCTGGTGACGGCAGGTGGAGGTGCTGCTTTCGCTCAAGTTCAGCAGCCGGGACCTGAGTCTCCGGCGAACCCCGTCGCGCCGGCAACACGGAGTTTTCGGTGTCAAGATCGGCATCGTCACCAAGTAAGTCCGACAGCCAGAAGCCTGACCCCATCCATTGAGGTCCCCACCCCCTTTCGCAATCCTTTCCTCACCTTCACCCTGTCCCCTCACCCCTGTCCCCTCACCCCTGTCCCCTCACCCCTGTCCCCTCACTCCTGTCCCCTCCTCCCACCGTCTCTCTCCCCTCTCCTTACTGTCCCCCTCCCCTCCTCCCACCATCGCTCTCCCTTCTCCCTACCGTCCCCCTCCCCTCCCACCACCGTCCCCCTACCCCACCTTCCCCTACCCCTCCCCTCACCTTCCCCCATGCCTTCCCTCCCCTCCTCCACCCTCTACCCTCCCTCCCTTCACTGTCCCCTCCCCTCCTCCCACCGTCCCCTCACCCCACCTTCCCCTCACCCCACCTTCCCCTCACCCCACCTTCCCCTCACCCCACCTTTCCTCTCACCCCACCTTTCCTCTACACTCCACCCACCTCTCCCTCTCCCTCTCTCACTCTCCCTCAGCCCTTGCCACTCCCCATTGCCTCTCCCCTCACCCCTCAATGTCTCACCCCTCACCCCTCAATGTCTCACCCCTCAATCTCTCCCCCTTAACCTCACTTCTTCCCTGCCCTTCATCCCCCATGCCCTTCTGCCCCTGCCCTCTTAACCCCCATGCCCTTCTGCCCCTGCCCTCTTAACCCCCTTCCCCTTCCCCCAGGTCCTTTCCCCCCAACCCTCCTCCTCACCTTCCAATCTCCTTCACCCTCTGTCTCCATCCCTCTCCCTCATCCCCCCCACTCACCCATGCCAGCTCCTGTTCCCCTTCACCCTCCCCTTCCTCTCCCTCACCCACACCCCTCTCCCTCACCCACACCCCTCTCCCTCACTCACCCACACCCCTCTCCCTCACCCACACCCCTCTCCCTTGCCCACTCACACCCCTCTCCCTCGCCCACTCACACCCCTCTCCCTCACTCACTGACACCCCTCTCCCTCGCCCACTCACACCCCTCTCCCTCACCCACTCACACCCCTCTCCCTCACCCACACTCCTCTCCCTCCCTCACCCACACCCCTCTCCCTCGCCCACTCACACCCCTCTCCCTCGCCCACTCACACCCCTCTCCCTCGCCCACTCACACCCCTCTCCCTCGCCCACCCACACCCCTCTCCCTCACTCACCCACACCCCTCTTCCTCACCCACCCACAGCCCTCTCCCTCACTCACCCACACCCCTCTCCCTCACTCACCCACACCCCTCTCCCTCACTCACCCACACCCCTCTCCCTCACCCACACCCCTCTCCCTCGCCCACCCATACCCCTCTCCCTCGCTCACTCACACCCCTCTCCCTCACTCACTCACACCCCTCTCCCTCACCCACCCACACCCCTCTCCCTCACTCACTCACACCCCTCTCCCTCACCCACACCCCTCTCCCTCACTCACCCACACCCCTCTCCCTCACTCACCCACACCCCTCTCCCTCGCCCACTCGCACCCCTCTCCCTCACTCACCCACACCCCTCTCCCTCCCTCTCGCCCCTCTCACACCCCTCTCCCTTACACTCTCCAGCCTCTCTCTCTCGCCCCCCCCCCCATGCTGCTACTGTCTGTGTTACAGGAGAGAGCGCTCTAAGGTTCCGTATGTCGTGCGTCAGTGTGTGGAGGAGGTAGAGAAACGCGGCATTGACGAGGTTGGAATTTACCGCATCTCTGGTGTGGCCACGGACATCCAGTCCCTCCGGGCGGCCTTCGACACCAGTGAGTGACCCCCCCATTAGTCTGTATACCCACCCACCCCGAATACCCATTTCATAATCATACCGTTCTCCATATCCTCCCACAGACATCCAATCCCTCCGGGTGGACTTCCACACCAGTGAGTGACCGCCCCCACTTGGTCTATATACCCCTCGTTGTCGTCGTGGCGATCCCTCGAGGTCGACGATGATGATCTTTGTTCTGCTGATCTATTTATGGGCTCTCAAGTGGCTTATGGGTCCAATCTTGGCTTTGAAAGTTCTTCCGCATTCAGGACAGGTAGTTCCAGATGGCAGATCGGGCTTTGGTTGTTGCTGCCTCTCTTTCCATTTTCTTCTCTTTTCTTCTAATTCTGCACATCTGTTGGCTTCGAAAGTTGCTGTTCCTTCTCGGATGATGGTTTGCCAGAGTTTCCAATTGTTGATGTCAATGTTACATTTCTTCATGTTAGCTTTTAAGACGTCTTTGAATCTCTTCTGTTGTCCGCCTCTTTTACATTTGCCTTCTTTAATCTGGGAGTAGAAGATTTGTTTCGGCAGACGTTCATCTTTCATCCAAACAACATGACCGCTCCATCTTAGTTGGTTCTTGATGATGTAGGCTTCAATGCTTGTTGTTTTTGCTTCATTTAGCACTCTGACGTTGGTTTTTCTATCTTCCCAGCTGATATTTAAGGTGTTTCGAAGACAGCGTTGATGGAACTTTTCAAGTGGCTTCAGATGTCGTCCGTGTGTTGTCCAGGTTTCTGATGCATACAGGAGCATTGGGATTACCACTGCTTTGTACACTAACATTTTGGTGTCTGTTCGGATGTCACGATCATGAAAAACTCTTGTTCGGAGACGTCCAAAAGCTGTTCCAGCGCATTTAAGACGATGTTGGTTCTCGTCATTAAGGTCGACATTGGAGGAGAAGTGATTTCCAAGATACAGAAAGTGGTCCACGTTTTCCAGAGTTGTTTCGCCAAGGAATTGATGGTTCTATCCAATTTGTCTCAGTTGGTGACGGTTGATAGATGATCTGAGTCTTCTTGGAATTGATGGTAAGTCCAAGTTTCATGTACGCACGGTTGAAGGCAGTCAGAATCTGCTGTAGGTGGTTTTCTGAGAGAGCTGCAACACTGTTGTCATCTGTGTATTGGAACACGATGACGGAGCTCATGGATGTCTTCGTTTTGGACTTGAGATGGGCAAGGTTGAAAAGTCTGCCATCTGTTCTATGGACAATTTCAATTCCTGGGGGTAGGTCGTCCTTGATAATGTGGATGATTGTCGCAATGAAGATGGTGAACAAAGTTGGGCAATCACGCATCCTTGTTTTACTCCTGATCTAACTTGAAAAGACTCACAGTTACTGTTGCTGACCATGACTGTGGCAAGCATGCCATTATGGAGGAGTCTCAGGATTCTAATGTACTTTTCAGGGCATCTGTAGATGGATAGGACATCCCATAGGAGTTCCCTTGATACTGAGTCAAAGGCTTTGGTGAGGTCAATAAATGCCATGTACAAAGGTTGAAGTTGTTCACGACATTTTTCTTGTAGTTGTCACATTATGAAGATCATGTCGATTGCTCCACGTGATGGTCTAAAACCAGCTTGTGTCTCCAAAAGGATCTTCTCAGCTAAAGGCTTGAGCCAGTGTTCATGATGCGGGTGAGGATCTTTCCTGCTGTTGCTAACAGGGAAATTCCATGATAGTTTCCACATTCGGATCGATCGCCTTTCCTTTTGTAGATGGTAACGATTGCTGAGTCTCTAAAGTCTGCTGGTACGTCTTCATTTATCCAGATCTTGATGAGAAGTTGATGCAGTTGATAATGAAGCAGGTTACCTCCAATTTTGTAGACCTTGGCTGGTATTCCATCAAGTCCAGCGGCCTTGTTGTTTTTCAAGGTTTTGATGGCTTCCTTGACTTCCTCAAATGTTGGTATTTTGCTTAAGGAGTCGTCAATGGGCTGTTTTGGAATGTTGTTAATCACATTCCTGTCAAATGAGACAGTTTGATTTAGAAGATCTTCAAAGAGCTCCCTCCATCCAGAATTGATGTCAGCATTGCTCTTCAGGATGGTTGAACCATCTTTGCTTTTGAGAGGGGCTTGACCGTGAGTGGATGGGCCAAAAATAGCTTTAGTTGTGTTGAAAAAGCCTCGGGTGTCGTTGGTGTCTGCTAGTTGTTGGATTTCCTGAGCTTTCTTCCTCCACCATTGGTTTTTCAGGTTTCAGGTGCTCTTCTGGACTGCAGCCTTGCATTCCTGATAGTGTTTCTTTTTGGTAGCCGATTGTTGGTCATTTTGTAAGATAATGAAAGCTTTTCTCTTTTCGTTGATGAGTTGTTGGAGTAGTTTGTCGTTATCATCAAACCAATCCTGATGTTTTTTCGTCTTGAACCCAATTGTTTCTTTGCAGGAGGTGATGATAGTGTTCTTCAATTGATTCCAGTGTTCTTCTACAGATGGTGGGATTTGTTGAGGCAGTTGTTCTTGAAGATTTTGTTGGAACTTCTGTACATGGCTGATGTCTTGAAGGATGTCAACATTAAACTTCTTAATAGTGTTCTGATTTTGGTGTTTCCTTTTGGGCTGAATCTTCATTCTCATGGTGGACGAGATGAGTCGATGGTCTGTCCAGCACTCATTGGCACCGGTAACAGCTCTTGTTATCAGTACATCTTGTTGGTCCCGAGATCGTACGATGATGTAGTTGATGAGGTGCCAGTGTTTGGAGCGTGGATGCTGCCAGGAGACTTTGTGCCTGTTTTTCTGGCGAAATTGGGTGTTTGTAATCACCAGGTTGTGTTCAGCACATTTGGTGAGGAGGAGTGTTCCATTGGCATTGACCCTGCCAACTCCTTCCTTGCTTATTATTCCAGTCCAGAGCCTATGATCTTTCCCGATTCTGGCATTGAAGTCTCCCAAGAGAATGATCTTGTCATTGTTGGGAACAGAAGAAAGGACGTGGTCAAGTTGGGCGTAGAATTTCATCTTTACTTCATCTTCAGCATCCAGAGTTGGAGCATAGGCACTGATGATGGTAACGTGTTGGTTCTTGACAAGCTGGATTCGCAGAGTCATGAGACATTCGTTGATTCCCAGTGGTTGCTCTGTCAGCTTCTGAAGTAGGCTGTTTCGGATGGCAAAACCTACTCCATGGATCCTCGGTTGTTCAGGATCAAGTCCTTTCCAGAAAAAGGTGTATTGACCTTGCTCTTCCTTTAGTTGCCCTTCTCCAGCTCTGCGGGTCTCACTCAGAGCAACAATGTCAAAGCTGAATTTTTGGAGTTCCTGGGCAACAAAGGCAGTTCTCCTCTCTGGTCGGTCCGAGTTTGGGTTATCCATCAGAGTTCGTATATTCCAGGTTCCAAATTTCATAGTTTCACTTCTCGATGTTTTTGGATCTCATGATGGTGATCCCTCTGGACGTGGCTTTCCAGACAGGATAGGGTGAAGCAGACTATTTTTAGGGCACCTTTTCTAGCCCCTTCCCAGTTCAGGGTGAGCAGACTGGATCCTAAATAGGGCTGCTCAGATGTGAATACTGCTGCCCAACAACTTCCCTGCTTCTGTCCAAAAGTTGAGTGACTGAATCAAGTATTCACCGCTTTCGTGCCGGTTATTGACTAGGAGTTTCCAGCCATCACATCGCCTGCTCCCATCGCCCTCCCCCGATTGCTGAAAGACTTGAAGAAGTGGCCCACAGAGTGAAGACGCCTGTGTGTATTTGTTTAACGTGTACTTGATGTTGCACTCCAAGAAACACATGATACTTCACAAATCAACCAACTGATTCCAATGGCATGGAAACCACGACGATTGGAGCTGATGGTTGTCGCAGCCTTCATCCGCCTTCACAACCATTGAGTTCGAAGTAACTTCATCCGCCTGTTCCACCGTTGAGGTCTTGGTTGGATTGTTCTTTGTCAGGGACCTCACCCTCGACCTTGCCGCCATGGGTGACCCTACTAGGAGCATAGCTCCAGACGGCATTGCTCTCGGGATCTCAGGACCACACAAGCCTCTCCACCACGACAAGGTTGACAATCCACGGAGAAATCTATATACCCACCCACCCCTGAATACCCCTTCCATACCCTCGTCCCCTCCCACAGGCTTCTTTCGACACCAATGAGTGACCCTCACCCCCTACCTCGTCTGTATATCCACCCTTCCTGTACCCCCATCTCCGAACCACATCGCTCCCTATCCCCTCCCACAGATGTCCATTCCCTGCGGGCCGCCTTCAACAGCAATGTAACCCCCTACCCAGTCTGTACATCCCCCCCACCCCTCCCGTACCCCCTCATCCCCAAATCATATCGCTCCCACAAATATCCACTCCCTGCGGGCCACTTCAACTCCTGTGAGTGACCCCCTTCCACACCCACCTGTCCCGCCATGTCTCACCATCATCTGCCTGACCCCTGACCCCTGCCCTCTACCCTCTGCCTTCAGATGCGAAAGATGTGTTGGTGTTGCTGTCAGACCTGGACATTAATGCAATCGCCGGGACCCTTAAACTCTACTTCAGGCAACTGCCAGAGCCCCTGCTCACCGACCGCTTCTACCCCGCCTTCCTCGAGGGCATTGGTGAGTACCCTCCTTCTACAAGGAAGCCCCCCCATGAGGGTACCTCACCCCCTGACAGATGTGTTATGTTTACTTGCTTATAGCTGCTGATGAGATGCAAAGCCAGGAGATCGAACCAAGCGGCAACTGTAAATAAATATTTGCTGAGTAAAATCATGCCACTGCAAAAATCTCAAAACTTAACCGTACATCCCAAAACGGGACTATTTAAGTAGTTTCCATGAGAACAATCACCAGCCGGGATTGATTGTCAGCTGACCAATAGGTGCTGGGTGTTTTAGCTCACCGTAAAGGAATGCAGCCCCCAATGAGTGGGGGGGGGGGGGGGGCGAAGAGCCCTCATGCCCACCAGTATTCACACCAACATTGGAGCCTCACACTCCCACCTGCTCCCGTTCAAATTGAAGTTTAATTCTCATTCAACCATATATGATTACCCATGAATACAGCGAAAGGAAAGAGCCAGGGTGCAAAACACAGTACCAACAGTCACACACAGCACAAGGCACACATCAGATATCAGTATAATTCAGTCACACACAAAAAAAATCGGAGACTCTGTCCATGAATATTGCAGGAGTCTGCAGTAGAACACATTAATGCACTCTCCCAATCACTCCCCCAGGGAGTGTGTGTCAGTCCTGTTCCCCATGACCCCAGGATTGAATGGCTTGTCATATGAAGAGCATTTGATGCCTCTGGGCCTGTCTTCACTGGAATTCAGAAGACTGGGGGGTGGGTGATGTCATTGAAACCTATCGAATGGTGAAAGGCCTTGATAGAATGGATGTGGAGAGGATGTTTCCTATGGTGGGAGAGTCTAAGACCGGGGAACACAGACTCAGAACGAAGGGACATTCTTTTGGAATGCAGATGAGGAAAAGAGTGGTCAATCTGTGGAATTCTTTGCCACAGGCAGCAGTGCAGGCCAAGTCATTACGTACATTTAAGGCAGAGGTTGATAGATTCTTGATTGGTCAGGGTATGAAAGGATATGGAGGGGAAAGCAGGAGATTGGAGCTGAGAGGAAAATCGGATTAGCCGTGATGAAAAGGTGGAGCAGCCTCAAAGGGCCAAATGGCCTAATTCTTTTCCTATATCTTATGATTTTATGGAGGTGTGGAGCTGTCAGAATCCAGTCTGTGTGTGGGCTGAAGGTGCCAGGGAGAGTGGGAGATGGTGGGTGAAGCTGGAACTGCAGGAGATCCAGCCTATTCCAAAACCACAGGGTGGGGCTGTGGTGCAGGGTGGTGTGATGGGGGGAGGCTCAAAGTGGGGAATACATATAAGATGGGATAGTATAGCACTCTAACATCAGTCTAACTCTTCCCTCCTACATAGCCCTTCATTTTTCTATCATCCATATGCTCATCTAGAGTCTCTTAAACACTCCTCCACCGCCAGCCCGGCAATGTGTCCTACTCCTCTACTGCCACCCCGGCAGTGTCCTCTGCTCCTCCACCGCCGTCCCGGCAGTGTCCTCCGCTCCACCACCGCCGCCCCGGCAGTGTCCTCCGCTCCTCCACTGCCGCCCCGGCAGTGTCCTCCGCTCCTCCACCGCCGCCCTGGCAGTGTCCACCGCCGCCCTGGCAGTGTCCTCCTCTCCTCCACCGCCACCACGCCAGTGTCCTCCGCTCCTCCACCGCCGCCTCGGCAGTGTCCACCGCTCCTCCACCGCCACCCCGGCAGTGTCCACCGCTCCTCCACCGCCGCCCCGGCAGTGTCCTCCACTCCTCCACTGCCACCCCAGCAGTGTCCTCTACTCCTCCACCGCCACCCTGGCAGTGTGTTCTACTCCACCGCCGCCCCGGCAGTGTCCTCTGCTCCTCCACCGCCGCCCCGGCAGTGTCCTCTGCTCCTCCACCGCCGCCCCGGCAGTGTCCTCTACTCCTCCACCGCCACCCGGGCAGTGTCCTCTCCTCCTCCACCGCCGCCCCGGCAGTGTCCTCTGCTCCTCCACCGCCGCCCCGGCAGTGTCCTCTACTCCTCCACCGCCACCTGGGCAGTGTCCTCTCCTCCTCCACTGCCGCCCCGGCAGTGTCCTCTCCTCCTCCACCGCCGCCCCGGCAGTGTCCTCTCCTCCTCCACCGCCGCCCCGGCAGTGTCCTCCCCTCCTCCAGCGCCACCCCGGCAGTGTCCTCTGCTCCTCCACCGCCACCCCGGCAGTGTCCTCCGCTCCTCCACCGCCGCCCCGGCAGTATGTTCTACTCCTCCAGCGCCACCCCGGCAGTGTGTTCTACTCCTCCACTGCCACCCCGGTAGTGTCCTCTGCTCCTCCACCGCCACCCCGGCAGTGTCCTCTGCTCCTCCACAGCCGCCTCGGCAGTGTCCTCTGCTCCTCCACTGCCGCCCCGGCAGTGTCCTCTGCTCCTCCACCGCCGCCCCGGCAGTGTCCTCTGCTCCTCCACCGCCGCCCCGGCAGTGTCCTCTACTCCTCCACCGCCGCCCCGGAAGTGTCCTCTCCTCCTCCACCGCCGCCCCGGCAGTGTCCTCTCCTCCTCCACCGCCGCCCCGGCAGTGTGTTCTACTCCACCGCCGCCCCGACAGTGTCCTCTACTCCTCCACCGCCGCCCCGGCAGTGTCCTCTACTCCTCCACCGCCACCCCGGCAGTGTCCTCTGCTCCTCCACCGCCGCCCCGGCAGTGTCCTGTGCTCCTCCACCGCCACCCCGGCAGTGTCCTCCACTCCTCCACCGCTGCCCCGGCAGTGTCCTCTGCTCCTCCACCGCCACCCCGGCAGTGTCCTCTGCTCCTCCACCGCCACCCCGGCAGTATGTTCTACTCCTCCACCGCCACCCCGGCAGTGTCCTCTGCTCCTCCACTGCCGCCCCGGCAGTGTCCTCTGCTCCTCCACCGCCGCCCCGGCAGTGTCCTCTGCTCCTCCACCGCCGCCCCGGCAGTGTCCTCTACTCCTCCACCGCCGCCCCGGAAGTGTCCTCTCCTCCTCCACCGCCGCCCCGGCAGTGTCCTCTCCTCCTCCACCGCCGCCCCGGCAGTGTGTTCTACTCCACCGCCGCCCCGACAGTGTCCTCTACTCCTCCACCGCCGCCCCGGCAGTGTCCTCCACTCCTCCACCACCGCCCCGGCAGTGTCCTCTGCTCCTCCACCGCCACCCCGGCAGTGTCCTCTGCTCCTCCACCGCCACCCCGGCAGTATGTTCTACTCCTCCACCGCCACCCCGGCAGTGTCCTCTGCTCCTCCACCGCCGCCCCGGCAGTGTCCTCTGCTCCTCCACCGCCGCCCCGGCAGTGTCCTCTGCTCCTCCACCGCCGCCCCGGCAGTGTCCTCTACTCCTCCACCGCCGCCCCGGAAGTGTCCTCTCCTCCTCCACCGCCGCCCCGGCAGTGTCCTCTCCTCCTCCACCGCCGCCCCGGCAGTGTGTTCTACTCCACCGCCGCCCCGACAGTGTCCTCTACTCCTCCACCGCCGCCCCGGCAGTGTCCTCCACTCCTCCACCACCGCCCCGGCAGTGTCCTCTGCTCCTCCACCGCCACCCCGGCAGTGTCCTCTGCTCCTCCACCGCCACCCCGGCAGTATGTTCTACTCCTCCACCGCCACCCCGGCAGTGTCCTCTACTCCTCCACCGCCGCCCCGGCAGTGTCCTCTGCTCCTCCACCGCCGCCCCAGCAGTGTCCTCTCCTCCTCCACCGCCGTCCCGGCAGTGTCCTCTACTCCTCCACCGCCGCCCCGGCAGTGTGTTCTACTCCTCCACCGCCGCCCCGGCAGTGTCCTCCACTCCTCCACCGCCACCCCGGCAGTGTCCACCACTCCTCCACCGCCACCGCAGCAGTGTCCTCTACTCCTCCACCGCCGCCCCCGGCAGTGTGTTCTACTCCTCCACCGCCACCCCGGTAGTGTCCTCCACTCTTCCACCGCCGCCCCGGCAGTGTCCTCTACTCCTCCACCGCCACCCCGGCAGTGTCCTCTGCTCCTCCACCGCCGCTCCGGCAGTGTCCTCTACTCCTCCACCGCCACCCCGGCAGTGTCCTCTACTCCTCCACCACCACCCCGGCAGTGTCCTCTGCTCCTCCACCGCCACCCCGCAGTGTCCTCTGCTCCTCCACCACCACCCCGGCAGTGTCCTCTCCTCTTCCACCGCTGCACTGGCAGTGTCCTCTACTCCTCCATCGCCGTCCCGTCAGTGTCCTCTACTCCTCCATCGCCGCCCCGGCAGTGTCCTCCGCTCCTCCACCGCCGCCCCGGCAGTGTCCTCTGCTCCTCCACCGCCGCCCCGGCAGTGTCCTCTACTCCTCCACCGCCACCCAGACAGTGTGTTCTACTGCACCGCCACCCCGGCAGTGTCCTCTACTCCTCCACCGCCGCCCCGACAGTGTGTTCTACTCCACCGCCGCCCCGGCAGTGTCCTCTGCTCCTCCACCGCCATCCCGGCAGTGTCCTCTGCTCCTCCACCGCCGCCCCGGCAGTGTCCTCTGCTCCTCCACCGCCGCCCCGGCAGTGTCCTCTACTCTTCCACCGCCGCCCCGGCAGTGTCCTCTACTCCTGCACCGCCGCCCCAGTAGTGTCCTGTGCTCCTCCACCGCCGCCCCGGCAGTGTCCTCTCCTCCTCCACCGCCGCCCCGGCAGTGTGTTCTACTCCACCGCCGCCACGGCAGTGTCCTCTACTCCTCCACCGCCGCCACGGCAGTGTCCTCTACTCCTCCACCGCCGCCCCGGCAGTGTCCTCTACTCCTCCACCGCCGCCCCGGCAGTGTCCTCTACTCCTCCACCGCCGCCCCGGCAGTGTCCTCTACTCCTCCACCGCCGCCCCGGCAGTGTCCTCTACTCCTCCACCGCCGCCCTGGCAGTGTCCTCTACTCCTCCACCGCCACCCAGACAGTGTGTTCTACTGCACCGCCACCCCGGCAGTGTCCTCTACTCCTCCACCGCCGCCCCGACTGTGTGTTCTACTCCACCGCCGCCCCGGCAGTGTCCTCTACTCCTCCACCGCCGCCCCAGCAGTGTCCTCTACTCCTCCACCGCCGCCCCCGCAGTTTCCTCTACTCCTCCACCGCCGCCCCGGCAGTGTCCTCTCCTCCTCCACCGCCGCCCCGGCAGTGTCCTCTCCTCCTCCACCTCCACCCCGGCAGTGTCCTTCACTCCTCCACCGCCGCCCCGGCAGTGTCCTCCACTCCTCCACCGCCGCCCCGGCAGTGTCCTCCACTCCTCCACCGCCGCCCCGGCAGTGTCCTCCACTCCTCCACCGCCGCCCCGGCAGTGTCCTCTACTCCTCCACCGCCGCCCCGGCAGTGTCCTCTGCTCCTCCACCGCCGCCCCGGCAGTGTCCTCTGCTCCTCCACCGCCGCCCCGGCAGTGTCCTCTGCTCCTCCACCGCCGCCCCGGCAGTGTCCTCTGCTCCTCCACCGCCGCCCCGGCAGTGTCCTCTACTCCTGCACCGCCACCCCGGCAGTGTCCTCTGCTCCTCCACCGCCGCCCCGGCAGTGTCCTCTGCTCCTCCACCGCCGCCCCGGCAGTGTCCTCTACTCCTGCACCGCCACCCCGGCAGTGTCCTCTGCTCCTCCACCGCCGCCCCGGCAGTGTGTTCTACTCCTCCACCGCCACCCCGGCAGTGTCCTCTACTCCTCCACCACCACCCCGGCAGTGTCCTCTACTCCTCCACCGCCGCCCCGGCAGTGTCCTCTGCTCCTCCACCACCACCCCGGCAGTGTCCTCTACTCCTCCACCGCCGCCCCGGCAGTGTCCTCTGCTCCTCCACCGCCGCCCCGGCAGTGTCCTGTGCTCCTGCACCGCCGCCCCGGCAGTGTCCTGTGCTCCTGCACCGCTGCCCCGGCAGTGTCCTCCACTCCTCCACCTCCACCCCGGCAGTGTCCTGTGCTCCTCCACCCCCGCCCCGGCAGTGTCCTGTGCTCCTCCACCGCCACCCCGGCAGTGTGTTCTACTCCTCCACTGCCGCCCCGGCAGTGTGTTCTGTTCTCTGTGGGGGGCAAACATCCAAATTCTGACATTATCCCCATACTTTCTTCTAATCACCTGGTATTAGCCATTTCCACCCTGGGAAAAATCTCTGGCTGTCCACTTGATTGATGCCTCTTACTATCTTGTACACCTCTATCAAATCACCTCTCATCCTCCTTCACTCCAAAAGGAAAAGTTCAACATGCCCTCATAAGACATACTCTCTAATCCAGCCAACATCCTGCTAAATCTCCTCCGCTCCCTCTCTGAAGCCTCCATGTCCTTCCTACAAGGAGGTGGGCTGACATTTACGTGCCGGGCGGCACCTAATTAATTAGCTTGTTTATTTCGGCTTTTCTCTTAAAGATGTGCTGGGTGCGTTCCGGCTACCCCAGCACCCCTGCATGCTTCGCGGCTCAGTATCGGTCCACGGCCCGGAGGTTGGGGACCACTGTTCTACACAGTCCACATCTCCACCAAACTTTGTATCCTTTGCAAACTTACTAACCCAGCCTTCCTCTTCCTCATCCAAGTCATTTATAAAAATCACGAATAGGGGTTACAGAAGAGATCCCTCTGGAACACCACTAGTCACTGACCTCCAGGCAGAACACTCTCCAGCTACAACCACTCTGTCTTCGATGGGCAAGCCAATTCCGAATCCAAGTTTTCCTGGTCCCATGCTTCCTGACTTCCTGAAAACCTACCATGGAGAACCTTGTCAAAGGCCTTACTAATACACCAGATAAACTGCTCTGCCTTCATGAATTAATGTTTTGTCACATCCTAAAATAATCCAATAAGGCACCTGTCCCTCACAGAGCCATGCTAACTATCGGTAATCAGACTATGCTTCTTCAAATCCCATCTCTAAGAATAATTTCCGATCGTTTGCCCATCACTGGGGTGGGGTACTGAGCAGGGAGGTCAGGAGTGAGCTTGGGAATGGGGGAGGACAGGTCTTTGACATGAGGGAGGTGGGGGGAGGCTGGGGTTTGAAGGAGTGCTACTGCTCAGAGTAACTCTACCCTGCACCGTTGCAGCGCTGTCTGACCCTGCAGCGAGGGAGACTTGCATGCTGCACCTGCTGCGCTCGCTGCCCGAGGCCAATTCCTGCACCTTCCTCTTCCTGCTGGACCACCTCAGACGGTATGTACCCCCTTCCAATGGTACGTTCCCCCAAGTTAAACCGTATGTTCTCCCCTCACTTCAAACGGTACCCCCAAGACAAATCGCAGGTCCCCCCTTTCTCCTGGCCCTCCTGCCAGTGACCCTTCTGCTCACCATCCCCAAGTGAACTTGTGCCCCCTTGCCCCGTGTTGGCTTCTTGCACCCTGTTCCCTCTGTGCCCCAACTGACCTGTGCAACCCCCACCCTTGTGCTCCCCCCAGGGTGGCAGCAAAGGAGCCGGTGAACCGGATGTCGGTGCACAACTTGGCGATGGTGTTTGGACCCACCCTACTGCGGCCATCTGAGAGCACCACCCCCAGCAACAACCAGTCCTGGTCTCAGGAGGTCATGTCACAGGTAGAGGGAGTGGAGAGAGGGCCTCCGGCGGGGTGGGCAGTTCTGTGGGGAGGCTGTGGGTGGGATCTCTGGGATGTGTAGGGTTCTGTGGGAGGGAGGAATGGAGAGGTTGGGGGATGTTTGGGGTCAATGGGGGATGGGTTGGGGATGTTAAGAGCCTGTGGGGGAGGGATTGGAGGATGTCTGGGGTTTATGGGGGAGGAGTTGGGGATGTTTGAGGTCTGTGGGGGAGGGGTTGTGGTTATGTTTGGGGTCAATGTGAGGGTGGGGGATGTTTGCGGTGTATGGAGATGGTGCTGGTGCCTCAGGTCTGATTGTCTCTCTCCCTCAGGTCCAGGTGCTGCTCTATTACCTGCAGCATCACCCCATCTCCAGCAGCGACCTGCATCGCGACTCCATCTACTGTTCGCCCGACATGTAGATCTGGCACGCACACTCGCTCCCCGTCATGGACAGATGTTTGTCTGCTCACCACAGAGCAAACAAACCCCATCACTCTGTTCCACCCTGTCAGAGAGCTGAGTGTCTGACCCCAATACCTAGCCCCTCCCCACCCATTTCATCCTCTCTTTGCTCCCTCCCCTCCCTTATTGTGTGATCCCAGACCTGAGAGGAACCCCTTCACCCCTCCCCACCTCCCACTTCCCTCCCCATCCACTCATCCCCTCCCCACCTCCCACTCCCATCCCTCCCCTCCCCCTCCTCCCACTCCCCTCCCCCTCCTCCCACTCCCCTCCCTCCCCACCTCCCACTTCCCTCCCCCTCCACTCATCCCCCGCCCCTCCCCCTCCCCCACCTCCCACTCCCCTCCCCCTCCCTTACTGTGGAAATCCCAACAGGAGCCACCAATCTGCTGGACGTGTCGGGTGAATCAGCAACAGTCAACTGTATTTAACATTCCATCTTTTTCCCGGGTTAATCGTGACTTTTCTGAATGAATGTTTTCAGCCTGTACATCTCTCCACCCTCAATTAAATAAAAATTAAATATTTGCACAAAGATGAACCATTCAGTTTGTTTCACCTCTTGTATACAATTCCTCACAATCCACCCCACCTCCTCCCTCACGCCCATATAAAACACAAAGGATTGGTTTACAGATGCAGCAAAGAATTGGAAAGAGAGGAAATGATCATTACAGTACTGAATGAGGAGGGGGTTCAGGGTGAACGAGGAGAGTTGGTCTGAGACCGAGACCAAGCGAAACACTGCTGCAATAAACATGTTGAACAGTGCCTATGGAGAGGGAGAGGAACAGATAAACAGACATAGCCCCCCCCCCACCCCCACTAGTGGGGCACATTGACACAAAGCACGGACACAGGAAAGCACGACCCACATCATGCTCTCTTCTCACTGGAACAATGTATAAGAGTCTCAGGTCTCACACCACCAGTTCCAGGAACAGTCACCCTTCAACCTTCAGGCTTTTGAACCAAAGGGGATAACTCAACTAATCTGGGGTGGGGTGGGGTGATGGGGGCAGATGAGGGTTGGGTGATTGGAGGGCAGGGAGATGGAGATGGGGTGATTGGGGTACAAATGGATCTGGGTGGATCGGGGGGTGTGGGAAGATGGAGATAGAGCACATAGAGATGGTGTGACTGGGGCAGATGGAGCTGGGATGATGGGGGTACAAATTGAGGGAATGATCAGGGCAAAATGATGAAGGGTTAGGGGACAAGCAGCTGGATTGGAGGCAGATGGGGCGATGGGGAACAGAGTTGGGTTGATGTAAGACATGGAGGTGGGATGATGGACAGATGACATTTGGGTGGTGATGGAGATGGGTTAATGGGAAGGACTGATGGATTGGGGATGAATAAAGATGGGGTGATCAGTTGCCAATAGAGATGGGTTATCAGGGACAAATGGAGATGGGGTGATTGGGGGAAGATGAACGTGGTGGGATGAGGTGATGGGGCAGGTGGTGATTGGGGTTTGATGTAGATGGGGTGATCAGTGGCAGCTGGTTATGGGATGATCAGGGCAGATGGAGATGAGGTGATTCAGGGGCAGATGAAGATGGGGTGATGTGGATAGATGGAGATGGGGTAATTGAGGGCAGATGGAGGTGCGGTGATGGGTTGATTGGAGATAGAGATAGGGTGATTGGGAACACGGTGATAGGTAGAGATGGGGTGAATGGGGGACATGGTGATAGAGATGGGGTGACTGGGGGACATGGTGATAGAGATGGGGTGATTGGGGGACATGGTGACAGAGATGGGGTGAATGGGGACATGGTGATAGAAGGATGATTGGGGGACATGGTGATAGAGATGGGTGTTTGGGGGACATGGTGATAGAGATGGGGTGAATGGGGACATGGTGATAGAGATGGGTGATTGGGGGACATGGTGATAGAGATGGGGTGAATGGGGGACATGGTGACAGAGATGGTTGAATGGGGATGTGGTGACAGAGATGGGGTGATTGGGGGACATGGTGATAGAGATGGGGTGAATGGGGACATGGTGATAGAGATGGGGTGACTGGGGGACATGGTGATAGAGATGGGGTGATTGGGGGACATGGTGACAGAGATGGGGTGAATGGGGACATGGTGATAGAAGGATGATTGGGGGACATGGTGATAGAGATGGGTGTTTGGGGGACATGGTGACAGAGATGGTTGAATGGGGACATGGTGATAGAGATGGGGTGATTGGGGGACATGGTGATAGAGATGGGGTGAATGGGGACATGGTGATAGCGATGAAGTGAATGGGGGACATGGTGATAGACATGGGTGATTGGGGGACATGTTGATAGAGATGGGGTGAATGGGAGACATGGTGACAGAGATGGGGTGAAAGGGGACATGGTGAAAGAGATGGGTGAATGGGGGACATGGTGATAGAGATGGGGTAATTGGGGGACATGGTGACAGAGATGGGGTGAATGGGGACATGGTGATAGAAGGATGATTGGGGGACATGGTGATAGAGATGGGTGTTTGGGGGACATGGTGATAGAGATGGGGTGAATGGGGACATGGTGATAGAGATGGGTGATTGGGGGACATGGTGATAGAGATGGGGTGAATGGGGGACATGGTGATAGAGATAGGGTGAATGGGGGCATGGTGATAGCGATGGGGTGAATGGGGGACATGGTGATAGAGATGGGGTGAATGGGGGATATGGTGATAGAGATGGGATGAATGGGGACATGGTGGTAGAAGGGTGATTGGGGGACATGGTGATAGAGATGGGTGTTTGGGGGACATGGTGATAGAGATGGGGTGAATGGGGACATGGTGATAGAGATGGGTGATTGGGGGACATGGTGATAGAGATGGGGTGAATGGGGGACATGGTGATAGAGATGGGGTGAATGGGGGCATGGTGATAGCGATGGGGTGAATGGGGGACATGGTGATAGAGATGGGGTGAATGGGGGATATGGTGATAGAGATGGGATGAATGGGGACATGGTGATAGAAGGGTGATTGGGGGACATGGTGATAGAGGTGGGATGAATGGGGGACATGGTGATAGAGATGGGTTAATGGGGACATGGTGATAGAGATGGGTGATTGGGGACATGGTGATAGAGGTGGGATGAATGGGAGACATGGTGATAGAGATGGGTGATTGAGGGACATGGTGATAGAGATGGGGTGAATGGGGACGTGGTGATAGAGATGGGTGATTGGGGGACATGATGATAGAGATGGGTGATTGGGGGACATGGTGATAAGATGGGGTGAATGGGGACATGCTGATAGAGATGGGGTGAATGGGGAATATAGTGATAGAGATGGGGTGAATGGCGGACATGGTGATAGAGATGGGTGAATGGGGAACATGGTGATAGAGATGTGGTGAATGGGGACATGCTGATAGTTAGAGATGGGGTGATTGGGGTACGGTGATAGAGATGGGGTGAATGGGGGACATGGTGATAGATATGGGATGATTGAGGGATAGATGAAGTAAAGATGGGGTGATTGTGGGACAGGGTGATAGAGATGGTGTGATTGGGGGACATGGTGATAGCGATGGAGTGAATGGGGGACATGGTGATAGAGATGGGGTGAATGGGGGACATTGTGATAGATATGGGGTGATTGGGGACATGGTGATAGAGATGGGTGAATGGGGAACATGGTGATAGATAGAGATGGGGTGAATGGGGGACATGGTGATAGAGATGGGGTGAATGGGGGACATAGTGATAGCGATGGGGTGATTGGGGGACATAGTGATAGAGATGGGGTGAATGGGGGACATGGTGATAGAGATGGGGTGAATGGGGGACATAGTGATAGCGATGGGGTGATTGGGGGACATAGTGATAGAGATGGGGTGAATGGGGGACATGGTGATAGACATGGGGTGACTGGGGGACATGGTGATAGAGATGTGGTGAATGGTGACATGGTGATAGCGATGGCGTGAATGGGGGACATGGTGATAGAGATGGGGTGAATTGGGACATGGTGATAGAGATGGGGTGATTGGGGACATGGTGATAGAGATGGGGTGAATTGGGACATGGTGATAGAGATGGGGTGATTGGGGGACAGATGAAGTAAAGATGGGGTGATTGGGGACATGGTGATAGAGATGGGGTGATTGGGGACATGGTGATAGAGATGGGGTGAATGGGGGACATGGTGATAGAGATGGGGTGACTGGGGGACATGGTGATAGAGATGTGGTGAATGGGGGACATGGTGATAGAGATGGGGTGACTGGGGGACATGGTGATAGCGATGGGGTGAATGGGGGACATGGTGATAGAGATGGGTGAATGGGAAACATTTTGATAGATAGAGATGGGGTGAATTTGGTACATGGTGATAGAGTTGGGGTGATTGGGGGACATGATAGAGATGGGGAAATGGGGACATGGTGACAGAGATGGTTGAATGGGGATGTGGTGAGAGAGATGGGGTGATTGGGGGACATGGTGATAGAGATGGGGTGAATGGGGACATGGTGATAGCGATGAGGTGAATGGGGGACATGGTGATAGAGATGGGTGATTGGGGGACATGTTGATAGAGATGGGGTGAATGGGAGACATGGTGACAGAGATGGGGTGAATGGGGACATGGTGAAAGAGATGGGTGAATGGGGGACATGGTGATAGAGATGGGGTAATTGGGGGACATGGTGACAGAGATGGGGTGAATGGGGACATGGTGATAGAGATGGGGTGATTGGGGACATGGTGATAGAGATGGGGTAAATGGGGACATGGTGATAGCGATAGGGTGATTGGGGGACATGGTGATAGAGATGGGGTGAATGTGGACATGGTGATAGCGATGGGGTGAATGGGGAACATGGTGATAGAGATGGGGTGATTGGGTGACATGGTGATAGAGATGGGGTGAATGGGGGACATGGTGATAAAGATGGGTGAATGGGGAACATGGTGACAGAGATGGGGTGAATGGTGATGTGGTGATAGAGATGGGGTGATTGGGGACATGGTGATAGAGATGGGGTGATTGGGGACATGGTGATAGAGATGGGGTGAATGGGGACATGGTGATAGCGATGGGGTGATTGGGGGACATGGTGATAGAGATGGGGTGAATGTGGACATGGTGATAGCGAGGGGGTGAATGGGGAACATGGTGATAGAGATGGGGTGATTGGGTGACATGGTGATAGAGATGGGGTGAATGGGGGACATGGTGATAGAGATGGGTGAATGGGGAACATGGTGACAGAGATGGGGTGAATGGTGATGTGGTGATAGAGATGGGGTGATTGGGGACATGGTGATAGAGATGGGGTGATTGGGGACATGGTGATAGAGATGGGGTGAATGGGGACATGGTGATAGCGATGGGGTGATTGGGGGACATGGTGATAGAGATGGGGTGAATGTGGACATGGTGATAGCGAGGGGGTGAATGGGGAACATGGTGATAGAGATGGGGTGATTGGGTGACATGGTGATAGAGATGGGGTGAATGGGGGACATGGTGATAGAGATGGGTGAATGGGGAACATGGTGACAGAGATGGGGTGAATGGGGATGTGGTGATAGAGATGGGGTGGTTGGGGGACATGGTGATAGAGACGGGGTGAATGGGGACATGGTGATAGCGATGAGGTGAATGGGGGACATGGTGATAGAGATGGGTGATTGGGGGACATGTTGATAGAGATGGGGTGAATGGGGACATGGTGACAGAGATGGGGTGAATGGGGGACATGGTGATAGAGATGGGGTGATTGGGTGACATGGTGATAGAGACGGGGTGAATGGGGACATGGTGATAGCGATGAGGTGAATGGGGGACATGGTGATAGAGATGGGTGATTGGGGGACATGTTGATAGAGATGGGGTGAATGGGGACATGGTGACAGAGATGGGGTGAATGGGGGACATGGTGATAGAGATGGGGTGATTGGGTGACATGGTGATAGAGATGGGGTGAATGGGGGACATGGTGATGGAAATGGGGTGATTGGGGGACATGATAGAGATGGAGTGAATGGGTGACATGGTGACAGAGATGGGGTGAATGGGGATGTGGTGATAGAGATGGGGTGATTGAGGGACATGGTGACAGAGATGGGGAGAATGGGGGACATGGTGATAGAGATGGGGTAATTGGGGGACATGGTGACAGAGATAGGGTGAATGGGGACAGATGAAGTAATGACGGGGTGAATGGGGAAATGGTGATAGAGATGGGGTGAATGGGGACAGATGAAGTAATGATGGGGCGAATGCGGACATGGTGATAGAGATGGGGTGAATGGGGGACATGGTGATAGAGATAGGGTGAATGGGGGACATGGTGATAGTTAGAGATGGGGTGATTGGGACATGGTGATGAGATGGGGTGATTGGGGGACATGGTGATAGAGATGGGTGTTTGGGGGACATGGTGATAGAGATGGGGTGAATGGGGACATGGTGATAGAGATGGGGTGAATGGGGACAGATGAAGTAATGATGGGGCGAATGCGGACATGGTGATAGAGATGGGGTGAATGGGGACAGATGAAGTAATGATGGGGCGAATGCGGACATGGTGATAGAGATGGGGTGAATGGGGACTGGGTGATAGTGATGGGGTGAATAGGGAACATGTTGATAGAGATGGGGTGAATGGGGGACATGGTGATAGAGATGGGGTGAATGGGGAACATGGTGACAGAGATGGGGTGATTGGGGGACATGGTGATAGAGATGGGGCGATTGGGGGACATGATGACAGAGATGGAGTGAATGGGGACATGGGGACAGAGATGGGGTGAAGGGGGGACCTGCTGATAGAGATGGGGTGATTGGGGGACATGGTAACAGAGATGGCGTGAATGGGGAAATGGTGATAGAGATGGGGTGAATGGGGGACATGGTGACAGAGATCGGGTGAATGGGGATATGGTGATAGAGATGGGGTGACTGGGGAATGGTGATAGAGATGGGGTTAATGGGGACATGGTGATAGAGATGGGTGATTGGGGGACATGTTGATAGAGATGGGGTGAATGGGGGACATGCTGACAGAGATGGGGTGAATGGGGACATGATAGAGATGGGGTGATTGGGGGACATGGTTATAGAGATGGGGTGAATGGGGACATGGTGATAGAGATGGGGTGAATGGGGGACATGGTGACAGAGATCGGGTGAATGGGGATATGGTGATAGAGATGGGGTGACTGGGGAATGGTGATAGAGATGGGGTTAATGGGGACATGGTGATAGAGATGGGTGATTGGGGGATATGTTGATAGAGATGGGGTGAATGGGGGACATGCTGACAGAGATGGGGTGAATGGGGACATGATAGAGATGGGGTGATTGGGGGACATGGTGATAGAGATGGGTGATTGGGGGACATGATGATAGAGATGGGTGATTGGGGGACATGGTGATAAGATGGGGTGAATGGGGACATGGTGATAGAGATGGGGTGAATGGGGAATATAGTGATAGAGATGGGGTGAATGGGGGACATGGTGATAGAGATGGGTGAATGGGGAACATGGTGATAGAGATGTGGTGAATGGGGACATGCTGATAGAGATGGGGTGATTGGGGTACGGTGATAGAGATGGGGTGAATGGGGGACATGGTGATAGATATGGGGTGATTGAGGGATAGATGAAGTAAAGATGGGGTGATTGTGGGACAGGGTGATAGAGATGGTGTGATTGGGGGACATGGTGATAGCGATGGAGTGAATGGGGGACATGGTGATAGATATGGGGTGATTGGGGACATGGTGATAGAGATGGATGAATGGGGAACATGGTGATAGATAGAGATGGGGTGAATGGGGGACATGGTGATAGAGATGGGGTGACTGGGGGACATAGTGATAGCGATGGGGTGATTGGGGACATAGTGATAGAGATGGGGTGAATGGGGGACATGGTGATAAGATGGGGTGATTGGGGGACATGGTGATAGAGATGGGGTGACTGGGGGACATGGTGATAGAGATGTGGTGAATGGTGACATGATGATAGCGATGGGGTGAAAGGGGGACATAGTGATAGAGATGGGTGAATGGGGAACATGGTGATAGATAGAGATGGGGTGAATGGGGGACATTGTGATAGATATGGGGTGATTGGGGACATGGTGATAGAGATGGGTGAATGGGGAACATGGTGATAGATAGAGATGGGTGAATGGGGGACATGGTGATAGCGATGGGGTGATTGGGGGACATAGTGATAGAGATGGGTGAATGGGGAACATGGTGATAGATAGAGATGGGGTGAATTGGGACATGGTGATAGAGATGGGGTGATTAGGGGACAGATGAAGTAAAGATGGGGTGACTGGGGACATGGTGATAGAGATGGGGTGAATGGGGGACATGGTGATAGAGATGGGGTGACTGGGGGACATGGTGATAGAGATGTGGTGAATGGGGGACATGGTCATAGAGATGGGGTGAATGGGGGACATGGTGATAGAGATGGGGTGACTGGGGGACATGGTGATAGAGATGTGGTGAATGGGGGACATGGTGATAGCGATGGGGTGAATGGGGGACATGGTGATAGCGATGGGGTGAATGGGGGACATGGTGATAGAGATGGGTATATGGGAAACATTTTGATAGATAGAGATGGGGTGAATTCGGTACATGGTGATAGAGTTGGGGTGAATGGGGATGTGGTGACAGAGATGGGGTGATTGGGGGACATGGTGATAAAGATGGGGTGAATGGGCACATGGTGATAGCGATGAGGTGAATGGGGGACATGGTGATAGAGATGGGTGATTGGGGGACATGTTGATAGAGATGGGGTGAATGTGGACATGGTGATAGCGATGGGGTGAATGGGGAACATGCTGATAGAGATGGGGTGATTGGGTGACATGGTGATAGAGATGGGGTGACTGGGGGACATGGTGATAGAGATGGGTGAATGGGGAACATGGTGACAGAGATGGGGTGAATGGGGATGTGGTAATAGAGATGGGGTGGTTGGGGGACATGGTGATAGAGATGGGGTGAATGGGGACATGGTGATAGCGATGAGGTGAATGGGGGACATGGTGATAGAGATGGGTGATTGGGGGACATGTTGATAGAGATGGGGTGAATGGGGGACATGGTGACAGAGATGGGGTGAATGGGGGACATGGTGATAGAAATGGGGTGATTGGGGGACATGATAGAGATGGGGTGAATGGGTGACATGGTGACAGAGATGGCGTGAATGGGGATGTGGTGATAGAGATGGGGTGATTGGGGGACATGGTGACAGAGATGGGGAAAATGGGGGACATGGTGATAGAGATGGGGTGATTGGGGGACATGGTGACAGAGATAGGGTGAATGGGGGACATGGTGATAGAGATGGGGTGAATGGGGACAGATGAAATAATGACGGGGTGAATGGGGACATGGTGATAGAGATGGGGTGAATGGGGACAGATGAAGTAATGATGGAGTGAATGGGGACATGGTGATAGAGATGGGTGAATGGGGGACATGGTGATAGAGATGGGGTGACTGGGGGACATGGTGATAGAGATGGGGTGACTGGGGGACATGGTGATAGAGATGGGATGAATGGGGACATGGTGATAGACATGGGGTGAATGGGGACATGGTGATAGAGATGGGGTGAATGGGGACATGGTGATAGTGATGGGGTGAATGGGGAACATGTTGATAGAGATGCGGTGAATGGGGGACATGGTGATAGAGATGGGGTGAATGGGGAACATGGTGATAGAGATGGGGTGATTGGAGGACATGGTGATAGAGATGGGGTGATTGGGGAATGGTGATAGAGATGGGGTTAATGGGGACATGGTGATAGAGATGGGTGATTGTGGGACATGTTGATAGAGATGGGGTGAATGGGGGACATGCTGACAGAGATGGGGTGAATGGGGACATGATGATAGAGATGGGGTGATTGGGGGACATGGTTATAGAGATGGGGTGAATAGGGACATGGTGATAGCGATGGGGTGAATAGGGACATGGTGATAGCGATGGGGTGAATGGGGAACATGATGATAGAGATGGGGTGAATGGGGGACACGGTGATAGAGATGGGGTGATTGGGGGACATGGTGACAGAGATGGGGTGAATGGGGACATGGTGATAGCGATGCGGTGAATGGGGACATGATGATAGCGATGGGGTGAATGGGGGACATGATAATAGAGATGGGGTGATTGGGGGACATGGTGACAGAGATGGGGTGAATGCGGACATGGTGATAGAAGGGTGATTGGGGGACATGGTGATAGAGGTGGGAGGAATGGGGGACATGGTGATAGAGATGGCGTGAATGGGGGACATGGTGATAGAGATGGGGTGAATGGCGACATGGTGATAGAGATGGAGTGAATGGGGACATGGTGATAGCGATGGGGTGAATGGGGACATGGTGATAGAGATGGGGTGAATGGGGGACATGGTAATAGAGATGGGGTGATTGGGGGACATGGTGACAGAGATAGGGTGAATGGGGTCATGGTGATAGAGATGGGTGTTTGGGGAACACGGTGATAGAGATGGGATGAATGGGGACATGGTGATAGAGATGGGGTGAATGGGGACATGGTGATAGCGATGGGGTGAATGGGGGACAAAGTGATAGAGATGGGGTGAATGGGGACATGGTGACAGAGATGGGGTGAATGGGGACATGGTGATAGATGGGTGATTGGGGACATGGTGATAGAGGTGGGATGAATGGGAGACATGGTGATAGAGATGGGTGACTGAGGGACATGGTGACAGAGATGGGGTGAATGGGGACATGGTGATAGAGATGGGTGATTGGGGGACATGATGATAGAGATGGGTGATTGGGGGACATGGTGATAGAGATGGGGTGAATGGGGACATGGTGATAGAGATGGGGTGAATGGGGAATATGGTGATAGAGATGGGGTGAATGGGGACATGGGGATAGAGATGGGTGAATGGGGAACATGGAGATAAGGATGGGGTGAATGGGGGACATGGTGATAGAGATGGGGTGAATGGGGACATGGTGATAGCGATGGGGTGAATGGGGGACATGGTGATAGATATGGGGTGATTGGGGGACGTGGTGACAGAGATGGGGTGAATGGGGACATGATGATTGTTGGGTGATTGGAGACATGGTGATAGAGATGGGTGAAGGGGACATGGTGATTGAGATGGGTGATTGCGGGACATGATGATAGAAATGGGTGTTTGGGGGACATGGTGATAGAGATGGGTTGATGGGGACATGGTGATAGAGATGGGTGATTGGGGGACATGGTGATAGAGATGGGGTGAATGGGGGACATGGTGATAGAGATGGGGTGAATGGGGACATGGTGATAGCGATGGGGTGAATGGGGGACATGGTGATAGAGATGGGGTGAATGGGGACATGGTGATAGCGATGGGGTGAATGGGGGACATGGTGATAGAGATGGGGTGATTGAGGGACAGATGAAGTAAAGATGGGGTGATTGTGGGACAGGGTGATAGAGATGGGGTGATTGGGGGACATGGTGATAGAGATGGGGTGAATGGGGACATAGTGATAGCGATGGGGTGAATGGGGGACATGGTGATAGAGATGGGGTGATTGAGGGACAGATGAAGTAAAGATGGGGTGATTGTGGGACAGGGTGATAGAGATGGGGTGATTGGGGGACATGGTGATAGCGATGGAGTGAAAGGGGACATGCTGATAGAGATGGGTGAATAGGGAACATGGTGATAGAGATGGGGTGATTGGGGGACATGGTGACAGAGATAGGGTGAATGGGGGACATGGTGATAGAGATGGGGTGAATGGGGACAGATGAAGTAATGATGGGGTGAATGGGGACATGGTGATAGAGATGGGGTGAATGGGGACAGATGAAGTAATGATGGGGTGAATGAGGACATGGTGATAGAGATGGGGTGAATGGGGGACATGGTGATAGTTAGAGATGGAGTGATTGGGACCTGGTGATAGAGATGGGGTGGATGGGGACATGGTGATAGAGATGTGTGATTGGGGACATGGTGATAGAGATGGGTGAATGGAGGACATGGTGATAGAGATGGGATGAATGGGGACATGGTGATAGACATGGGGTGAATGGGGACATGGTGATAGAGATGGGGTGAATCGGGACATGGTGATAGTGATGGGGTGAATGGGGAACATGTTGATAGAGATGGGGTGAATGGGGGACATGGTGATAGAGATGGGGTGAATGGGGAACATGGTGACAGAGATGGGGTGATTGGAGGACATGGTGATAGAGATGGGGTGATTGGGGAATGGTGATAGAGATGGGGTTAATGGGGACATGGTGATAGAGATGGGTGATTGTGGGACATGTTGATAGAGATGGGGTGAATGGGGGACATGCTGACAGAGATGGGGTGAATGGGGACATGATGATAGAGATGGGGTGATTGGGGGACATGGTTATAGAGATGGGGTGAATAGGGACATGGTGATAGCGATGGGGTGAATGGGGAACATGATGATAGAGATGGGGTGAATGGGGGACACGGTGATAGAGATGGGGTGATTGGGGGACATGGTGACAGAGATGGGGTGAATGGGGACATGGTGATAGCGATGCGGTGAATGGGGACATGATGATAGCGATGGGGTGAATGGGGGACATGATAATAGAGATGGGGTGATTGGGGGACATGGTGACAGAGATGGGGTGAATGGGGACATGGTGATAGAAGGGTGATTGGGGGACATGGTGATAGAGGTGGGAGGAATGGGGGACATGGTGATAGAGATGGCGTGAATGGGGGACATGGTGATAGAGATGGGGTGAATGGCGACATGGTGATAGAGATGGAGTGAATGGGGACATGGTGATAGCGATGGGGTGAATGGGGACATGGTGATAGAGATGGGGTGAATGGGGGACATGGTAATAGAGATGGGGTGATTGGGGGACATGGTGACAGAGATGGGGTGAATGGGGACATGGTGATAGAGATCGGTGTTTGGGGAACACGGTGATAGAGATGGGATGAATGGGGACGTGGTGATAGAGATGGGGTGAATGGGGACATGGTGATAGCGATGGGGTGAATGGGGGACAAAGTGATAGAGATGGGGTGAATGGGGACATGGTGATAGAGATGGGTGATTGGGGGACATGATGATAGAGATGGGTGATTGGGGGACATGGTGATAGAGATGGGGTGAATGGGGACATGGTGATAGAGATGGGGTGAATGGGGAATATGGTGATAGAGATGGGGTGAATGGGGGACATGGGGATAGAGATGGGTGAATGGGGAACATGGAGATAAGGATGGGGTGAATGGGGGACATGGTGATAGAGATGGGGTGAATGGGGACATGGTGATAGCGATGGGGTGAATGGGGGACATGGTGATAGATATGGGGTGATTGGGGGACATGGTGATAGAGATGGGTGATTGGGGGACATGATGATAGAAATGGGTGTTTGGGGGACATGGTGATAGAGATGGGTGATTGGGGGACATGGTGATAGAGATGGGGTGAATGGGGGACATGGTGACAGAGATGGGGTGAATGGGGGACATGGTGATATAGATGGGGTGATTGGGGGACATGATAGAGATGGGGTGAATGGGTGACATGGTGACAGAGATGGCGTGAATGGGGATGTGGTGATAGAGATGGGGTGATTGGGGGACATGGTGACAGAGATGGGGAAAATGGGGGACATGGTGATAGAGATGGGGTGATTGGGGGACATGGTGACAGAGATAGGGTGAATGGGGGACATGGTGATAGAGATGGGGTGAATGGGGACAGATGAAATAATGACGGGGTGAATGGGGACATGGTGATAGAGATGGGGTGAATGGGGACAGATGAAGTAATGATGGAGTGAATGGGGACATGGTGATAGAGATGGGTGAATGGGGGACATGGTGATAGAGATGGGGTGACTGGGGGACATGGTGATAGAGATGGGGTGACTGGGGGACATGGTGATAGAGATGGGATGAATGGGGACATGGTGATAGACATGGGGTGAATGGGGACATGGTGATAGAGATGGGGTGAATGGGGACATGGTGATAGTGATGGGGTGAATGGGGAACATGTTGATAGAGATGGGGTGAATGGGGGACATGGTGATAGAGATGGGGTGAATGGGGAACATGGTGACAGAGATGGGGTGATTGGAGGACATGGTGATAGAGATGGGGTGATTGGGGAATGGTGATAGAGATGGGGTTAATGGGGACATGGTGATAGAGATGGGTGATTGTGGGACATGTTGATAGAGATGGGGTGAATGGGGGACATGCTGACAGAGATGGGGTGAATGGGGACATGATGATAGAGATGGGGTGATTGGGGGACATGGTTATAGAGATGGGGTGAATAGGGACATGGTGATAGCGATGGGGTGAATAGGGACATGGTGATAGCGATGGGGTGAATGGGGAACATGATGATTGAGATGGGGTGAATGGGGGACACGGTGATAGAGATGGGGTGATTGGGGGACATGGTGACAGAGATGGGGTGAATGGGGACATGGTGATAGCGATGCGGTGAATGGCGACATGATGATAGCGATGGGGTGAATGGGGGACATGATAATAGAGATGGGGTGATTGGGGGACATGGTGACAGAGATGGGGTGAATGCGGACATGGTGATAGAAGGGTGATTGGGGGACATGGTGATAGAGGTGGGAGGAATGGGGGACATGGTGATAGAGATGGCGTGAATGGGGGACATGGTGATAGAGATGGGGTGAATGGCGACATGGTGATAGAGATGGAGTGAATGGGGACATGGTGATAGCGATGGGGTGAATGGGGACATGGTGATAGAGATGGGGTGAATGGGGGACATGGTAATAGAGATGGGGTGATTGGGGGACATGGTGACAGAGATAGGGTGAATGGGGACATGGTGATAGAGATGGGTGTTTGGGGAACACGGTGATAGAGATGGGATGAATGGGGACATGGTGATAGAGATGGGGTGAATGGGGACATGGTGATAGCGATGGGGTGAATGGGGGACAAAGTGATAGAGATGGGGTGAATGGGGACATGGTGATAGAGATGGGGTGATTGGGGGACATGGTGACAGAGATGGGGTGAATGGGGACATGGTGATAGATGGGTGATTGGGGACATGGTGATAGAGGTGGGATGAATGGGAGATATGGTGATAGAGATGGGTGACTGAGGGACATGGTGACAGAGATGGGGTGAATGGGGACATGGTGATAGAGATGGGTGATTGGGGGACATGATGATAGAGATGGGTGATTGGGGGACATGGTGATAGAGATGGGGTGAATGGGGACATGGTGATAGAGATGGGGTGAATGGGGAATATGGTGATAGAGATGGGGTGAATGGGGACATGGGGATAGAGATGGGTGAATGGGGAACATGGAGATAAGGATGGGGTGAATGGGGGACATGGTGATAGAGATGGGGTGAATGGGGACATGGTGATAGCGATGGGGTGAATGGGGGACATGGTGATAGATATGGGGTGATTGGGGGACGTGGTGACAGAGATGGGGTGAATGGGGACATGATGATTGTTGGGTGATTGGAGACATGGTGATAGAGATGGGTGAAGGGGACATGGTGATTGAGATGGGTGATTGCGGGACATGATGATAGAAATGGGTGTTTGGGGGACATGGTGATAGAGATGGGTTGATGGGGACATGGTGATAGAGATGGGTGATTGGGGGACATGGTGATAGAGATGGGGTGAATGGGGGACATGGTGATAGAGATGGGGTGAATGGGGACATGGTGATAGCGATGGGGTGAATGGGGGACATGGTGATAGAGATGGGGTGAATGGGGACATGGTGATAGCGATGGGGTGAATGGGGGACATGGTGATAGAGATGGGGTGATTGAGGGACAGATGAAGTAAAGATGGGGTGATTGTGGGACAGGGTGATAGAGATGGGGTGATTGGGGGACATGGTGATAGAGATGGGGTGAATGGGGACATGGTGATAGCGATGGGGTGAATGGGGGACATGGTGATAGAGATGGGGTGATTGAGGGACAGATGAAGTAAAGATGGGGTGATTGTGGGACAGGGTGATAGAGATGGGGTGATTGGGGACATGGTGATAGAGATGGAGTGAAAGGGGACATGCTGATAGAGATGGGTGAATGGGGAACATGGTGATAAGGATGGGGTGAATGGGGTACATGGTGATAGAAATGGGGTGATTGGGGGACATGATAGAGATGGGGTGAACGGGTGACATGGTGACAGAGATGGCGTGAATGGGGATGTGGTGATAGAGATGGGGTGATTGGGGGACATGGTGACAGAGATGGGGAAAATGGGGGACATGGTGATAGAGATGGGGTGATTGGGGGACATGGTGACAGAGATAGGGTGAATGGGGGACGTGGTGATAGAGATGGGGTGAATGGGGACAGATGAAATAATGACGGGGTGAATGGGGACATGGTGATAGAGATGGGGTGAATGGGGACAGATGAAGTAATGATGGAGTGAATGGGGACATGGTGATAGAGATGGGTGAATGGGGGACATGGTGATAGAGATGGGGTGACTGGGGGACATGGTGATAGAGATGGGGTGACTGGGGGACATGGTGATAGAGATGGGATGAATGGGGACATGGTGATAGACATGGGGTGAATGGGGACATGGTGATAGAGATGGGGTGAATCGGGACATGGTGATAGTGATGGGGTGAATGGGGAACATGTTGATAGAGATGGGGTGAATGGGGGACATGGTGATAGAGATGGGGTGAATGGGGAACATGGTGACAGAGATGGGGTGATTGGAGGACATGGTGATAGAGATGGGGTGATTGGGGAATGGTGATAGAGATGGGGTTAATGGGGACATGGTGATAGAGATGGGTGATTGGGGGACATGTTGATAGAGATGGGGTGAATGGGGGACATGCTGACAGAGATGGGGTGAATGGGGACATGATGATAGAGATGGGGTGATTGGGGGACATGGTTATAGAGATGGGGTGAATAGGGACATGGTGATAGCGATGGGGTGAATGGGGAACATGATGATAGAGATGGGGTGAATGGGGGACACGGTGATAGAGATGGGGTGATTGGGGGACATGGTGACAGAGATGGGGTGAATGGGGACATGGTGATAGCGATGCGGTGAATGGGGACATGATGATAGCGATGGGGTGAATGGGGGACATGATAATAGAGATGGGGTGATTGGGGGACATGGTGACAGAGATGGGGTGAATGGGGACATGGTGATAGAAGGGTGATTGGGGGACATGGTGATAGAGGTGGGAGGAATGGGGGACATGGTGATAGAGATGGCGTGAATGGGGGACATGGTGATAGAGATGGGGTGAATGGCGACATGGTGATAGAGATGGAGTGAATGGGGACATGGTGATAGCGATGGGGTGAATGGGGACATGGTGATAGAGATGGGGTGAATGGGGGACATGGTAATAGAGATGGGGTGATTGGGGGACATGGTGACAGAGATGGGGTGAATGGGGACATGGTGATAGAGATGGGTGTTTGGGGAACACGGTGATAGAGATGGGATGAATGGGGACGTGGTGATAGAGATGGGGTGAATGGGGACATGGTGATAGCGATGGGGTGAATGGGGGACAAAGTGATAGAGATGGGGTGAATGGGGACATGGTGATAGAGATGGGTGATTGGGGGACATGATGATAGAGATGGGTGATTGGGGGACATGGTGATAGAGATGGGGTGAATGGGGACATGGTGATAGAGATGGGGTGAATGGGGAATATGGTGATAGAGATGGGGTGAATGGGGGACATGGGGATAGAGATGGGTGAATGGGGAACATGGAGATAAGGATGGGGTGAATGGGGGACATGGTGATAGAGATGGGGTGAATGGGGACATGGTGATAGCGATGGGGTGAATGGGGGACATGGTGATAGATATGGGGTGATTGGGGGACATGGTGACAGAGATGGGGTGAATGGGGACATGATGATAGTTGGGTGATTGGAGACATGGTGATAGAGATGGGTGAAGGGGACATGGTGATAGAGATGGGTGATTGGGGGACATGATGATAGAAATGGGTGTTTGGGGGACATGGTGATAGAGATGGGTTGATGGGGACATGGTGATAGAGATGGGTGATTGGGGGACATGGTGATAGAGATGGGGTGAATGGGGGACATGGTCATAGAGATGGGGTGAATGGGGACATGGTGATAGCGATGGGGTGAATGGGGGACATGGTGATAGAGATGGGGTGAATGGGGACATGGAGATAGCGATGGGGTGAATGGGGGACATGGTGATGGAGATGGGGTGATTGGGGGACATGGTGACAGAGATGGGGTGAATGGGGACATGGTGATAGATGGGTGATTGGGGACATGGTGATAGAGCTGGATGAATGGGAGACATGGTGATAGAGATGGGTGATTGAGGGACATGGTGATAGAGATGGGGTGAATGGGGACATGGTGATAGAGATGGGTGATTGGGGGACATGATTATAGAGATGGGTGATTGGGGGACATGGTGATAAGATGGGGTGAATGGGGACATGGTGATAGAGATGGGGTGAATGGGGAATATAGTGATAGAGATGGGATGAATGGGGGACATGGTGATAGAGATGGGTGAATGGGGAACATGGTGATAGAGATGTGGTGAATGGGGACATGCTGATAGTTAGAGATGGGGTGATTGGGGTACGGTGATAGAGATGGGGTGAATGGGGACATGCTGATAGTTAGAGATGGGGCGAATGGGGACATGGTGATAGAGATGGGGTGAATGGGGGACATGGTGACAGAGATGGGGTGAATGGGGGACATGGTGATAGAGATGGGGTGATTGGGTGACATGGTGATAGAGATGGGGTGAATGGGGGACATGGTGATAGTGATGGGGTGAATGGGTGACATGATAGAGATGGGGTGAATGGGTGACATGGTGACAGAGATGGGGTGAATGGGGATGTGGTGATAGAGATGGGGTGATTGGGGGACAAGGTGACAGAGATGGGGAGAATGGGGGACATGGGGATAGAGATGGGGTAATTGGGGGACATGGTGACAGAGATAGGGTGAATGGGGACAGATGAAGTAATGATGGGGTGAATGCGGACATGGTGATAGAGATGGGGTGAATGGGGGACATGGTGATAGAGATAGGGTGAATGGGGGACATGGTGATAGTTAGAGATGGGGTGATTGGGACATGGTGATGAGATGGGGTGATTGGGGGACATGGTGATAGAGATGGTTGTTTGGGGGACATGGTGATAGAGATGGGGTGAATGGGGACATGGTGATAGAGATGGGGTGATTGGGGGACATGGTGATAGAGATGGGGTGAAAGGGGGACATAGTGATAGCGATGGGTTGATTGGGGGACATAGTGATAGAGATGGGGTGAATGGGGGACATGGTGATAGGGATGGGGTGACTGGGGGACATGGTGATAGAGATGGATGAATGGGGACATGGTGATAGAGATGGGCTGAATGGGAACATGGTGATAGAGATGGGGTGACTGGGGGACATGGTGATAGAGATGGGGTGAATGGGGACATGGTGATAGAGATGGGTGATTGGGGGACATGTTGATAGAGATGGGGTGAATGGGGGACATGCTGACAGAGATGGGGTGAATGGGGACATGATAGAGATGGGGTGATTGGGGGACATGGTTATAGAGATGGGGTGAATGGGGACATGGTGATAGCGATGAGGTGAATGGGGAACATGATGATGGAGATGGGGTGAATGGGGGACATGGTGATAGAGATGGGGTGATTGGGGGACATGGTGACAGAGATGGGGTGGATGGGGACATGGTGATAGCGATGGGGTGAATGGGGACATGGTGATAGCGATGGGGTGAGTGGGGGACATGGTAATAGAGATGGGGTGATTGGGGGACATGGTGACAGAGATGGGGTGAATGGGGACATGGTGATAGAAGGGTGATTGGGGGACATGGTGATAGAGGTGGGATGAATGGGGACATGGTGATAGAGATGGCGTGAATGGGGGATATGGTGATAGAGATGGGGTGAATGGCGTCATGGTGATAGAGATGGAGTGAATGGGGACATGGTGATAGCGATGGGGTGAATGGGGACATGGTGATAGAGATGGGGTGAATGGGGGACATGGTAATAGAGATGGGGTGATTGGGGGACATGGTGACAGAGATGGGGTGAATGGGGACATGGTGATAGAGATGGGTGTTTGGGGAACACGGTGATAGAGATGGGATGAATGGGGACATGCTGATAGAGATGGGGTGAATGGGGACATGGTGATAGCGATGGGGTGAATGGGGGGACATGGTGATAGAGATGGGGTGATTGGGGGACATGGTGACAGAGATGGGGTGAATGGGGACATGGTGATAGATGGGTGATTGGGGACATGGTGATAGAGGTGGGATGAATGGGAGACATGGTGATAGAGATGGGTGATTGAGGGACATGGTGACAGAGATGGGGTAAATGGGGACATGATGATAGTTGGGTGATTGGGGACATGGTGATAGAGATGAGTGAAGGGGACATGGTGATAGAGATGGGTGATTGGGGGACATGATGATAGAGATGGGTGATTGAGGGACATGGTGATAGAGATGGGGTGAATGGGGACATGGTGATAGAGATGGGTGATTGGGGGACATGATGATAGAGATGGGTGATTGGGGGACATGGTGATAAGATGGGGTTAATGGGGACATGGTGATAGAGATGGGGTGAATGGGGAATATAGTGATAGAGATGGGGTGAATGGGGGACATGGTGATAGAGATGGGTGAATGGGGAACATGGTGATAGAGATGTGGTGAATGGGGACATGCTGATAGTTAGAGATGGGGTGATTGGGGTACGGTGATAGAGATGGGGTGAATGGGGGACATGGTGTTAGATATGGGGTGATTGAGGGATAGATGAAGTAAAGATGGGGTGATTGTGGGACAGGGTGATAGAGATGGTGTGATTGGGGGACATGGTGATAGCGATGGAGTGAATGGGGGACATGGTGATAGAGATGGGGTGAATGGGGGACATTGTGATAGATATGGGGTGATTGGGGACATGGTGATAGAGATGGGTGAATGGGGAACATGGTGATAGATAGAGATGGGGTGAATGGGGGACATGGTGATAGCGATGGGGTGATTGGGGGACATAGTGATAGAGATGGGGTGATTGGGGGACATGGTGATAGATAGAGATGGGGTGAATTGGGACATGGTGATAGAGATGGGGTGATTGGGAGACAGATGAAGTAAAGATGGGGTGATTGGGGACATGGTGATAGAGATGGGGTGAATGGGGGACATGGTGATAGAGATGGGGTGACTGGGGGACATGGTGATAGAGATGTGGTGAATGGGGGACATGGTGATAGAGATGGGGTGATTGGGGACATGGTGATAGAGATGGGGTGAATGGGGGACATGGTGATAGAGATGGGGTGATTGGGGGACATGGTGACAGAGATGGGGTGGATGGGGACATGGTGATAGCGATGGGGTGAATGGGGACATGGTGATAGCGATGGGGTGAGTGGGGGACATGGTAATAGAGATGGGGTGATTGGGGGACATGGTGACAGAGATGGGGTGAATGGGGACATGGTGATAGAAGGGTGATTGGGGGACATGGTGATAGAGGTGGGATGAATGGGGACATGGTGATAGAGATGGCGTGAATGGGGGATATGGTGATAGAGATGGGGTGAATGGCGTCATGGTGATAGAGATGGAGTGAATGGGGACATGGTGATAGCGATGGGGTGAATGGGGACATGGTGATAGAGATGGGGTGAATGGGGGACATGGTAATAGAGATGGGGTGATTGGGGGACATGGTGACAGAGATGGGGTGAATGGGGACATGGTGATAGAGATGGGTGTTTGGGGAACACGGTGATAGAGATGGGATGAATGGGGACATGCTGATAGAGATGGGGTGAATGGGGACATGGTGATAGCGATGGGGTGAATGGGGGACATGGTGATAGAGATGGGGTGATTGGGGGACATGGTGACAGAGATGGGGTGAATGGGGACATGGTGATAGATGGGTGATTGGGGACATGGTGATAGAGGTGGGATGAATGGGAGACATGGTGATAGAGATGGGTGATTGAGGGACATGGTGACAGAGATGGGGTGAATGGGGACATGATGATAGTTGGGTGATTGGGGACATGGTGATAGAGATGGGTGAAGGGGACATGGTGATAGAGATGGGTGATTGGGGGACATGATGATAGAGATGGGTGATTGAGGGACATGGTGATAGAGATGGGGTGAATGGGGACATGGTGATAGAGATGGGTGATTGGGGGACATGATGATAGAGATGGGTGATTGGGGGACATGGTGATAAGATGGGGTGAATGGGGACATGGTGATAGAGATGGGGTGAATGGGGAATATAGTGATAGAGATGGGGTGAATGGGGGACATGGTGATAGAGATGGGTGAATGGGGAACATGGTGATAGAGATGTGGTGAATGGGGACATGCTGATAGTTAGAGATGGGGTGATTGGGGTACGGTGATAGAGATGGGGTGAATGGGGGACATGGTGTTAGATATGGGGTGATTGAGGGACATGATAGAGCTGGGGTGAATGGGTGACATGGTGACAGAGATGGGGTGAATGGGGATGTGGTGATAGAGATGGGGTGATTGGGGGACATGGTGACAGAGATGGGGAGAATGGGGGACATGGTGATAGAGATGGGGTGATTGGGGGACATGGTGACAGAGATAGGGGTGAATGGGGGACATGGTGATAGAGATGGGATGAATGGCGACAGATGAAATAATGACGGGATGAATGGGGACATGGTGATAGAGATGGAGTGAATGGGGACAGATGAAGTAATGATGGGTTGAATGGGGGGACATGGTGATAGAGATGGGGTGAATGGGGGACATGGGTGATAGTTAGAGATGGGGTGATTGGGACAAGGTGATGAGATGGGGTGATTGGGGAACATGGTGATGGAGATGGGGTGATTGGGGGACAGATGAAGTAAAGATGGGGTGATTGGGGGACATGGTGATAGAGATGGGGTGATTGGGCGACATGGTGATAGAGATGGGGTGAATGGCGACATGGTGATAGAGATGGAGTGAATGGGGACATGGTGATAGCGATGGGGTGAATGGGGACATGGTGATAGAGATGGGGTGATTGGGGACATGGTGATAGCGATGCGGTGAATGGGGACATGATGATAGCGATGGAGTGAATGGGGGGACATGATAATAGAGATGGGGTGATTGGGGGACATGGTGACAGAGATGGGGTGAATGCGGACATGGTGATAGAAGGGTGATTGGGGGACATGGTGATAGAGGTGGGATGAATGGGGGACATGGTGATAGAGATGGCGTGAATGGGGGACATGGTGATAGAGATGGGGTGAATGGCGACATGGTGATAGAGATGGAGTGAATGGGGACATGGTGATAGCGATGGGGTGAATGGGGACATGGTGATAGAGATGGGGTGAATGGGGGACATGGTAATAGAGATGGGGTGATTGGGGGACATGGTGACAGAGATGGGGGGTGAATGGAGACATGGTGATAGAGATGGGATGAATGGGGACATGGTGATAGAGATGGGGTGAATGGGGGACATGGTGATAGCGATGGGGTGAATGGGGGACATGGTGATAGAGATGTGGTGAATGGGGACATGGTGATAGAGATGGGGTGATTGGGGGACATGGTGACAGAGATGGGGTGAATGGGGACATGGTGATAGATGGGTGATTGGGGACATGGTGATAGAGGTGGGATGAATGGGAGACATGGTGATAGAGATGGGTTACTGAGGGACATGGTGACAGAGATGGGGTGAATGGGGACATGGTGATAGAGATGGGTGATTGGGGGACATGATGATAGAGATGGGTGATTGGGGGACATGGTGATAGAGATGGGGTGAATGGGGACATGGTGATAGAGATGGGGTGAATGGGGAATATGGTGATAGAGATGGGGTGAATGGGGTCATGGGGATAGAGATGGGTGAATGGGGAACATGGTGATAAGTAAGCGGTGAATGGGGGACATGGTGATAAGATCGGGTGAATGGGGACATGGTGATAGAGATGGGGTGAATGGGGAATAGAGTGATAGAGATGGGTGAATGGGGACATGCTGATAGTTAGATATGGGGTGATTGGGGTACGGTGATAGAGATGGTTTGAATGGGGGACATGGTGATAGATATGGGGTATTTGAGGGATAGATGAAGTAAAGATGGGGTGATTGTGGGACAGGGTGATAGAGATGGTGTGATTGGGGGACATGGTGATAGCGATGGAGTGAATGGGGGACCTGGTGATAGAGATGGGGTGAATGGGGGACATTGTGATAGATATGGGGTGATTGGGGACATGGTGATAGAGATGGGTGAATGGGGAACATGGTGATAGATAGAGATGGGGTGAATTGGGACATGGTGATAGAGATGGGGTGATTGGGGGACAGATGAAGTAAAGATGGGGTGATTGGGGACATGGTAATAGAGATGGGGTGATTGGGGACATGGTGATAGAGATGGGGTGACTGGGGGACATGGTGATAGAGATGGGGTGACTGGGGGACATGGTGATAGAGATGTGGTGAATGGGGGACATGGTGATAGAGATGGGGTGAATAATGACATGGTGATAGCGATGGGGTAAATGGGGGACATGGTGATAGAGATGGGGTGAATGGGGACATGATAGAGATGGGGTGATTGGGGGACATGGTTATAGAGATGGGGTGAATGGGGACATGGTGATAGCGATGAGGTGAATGGGGAACATAATGATAGAGATGGGGGGAATGGGGGACATGGTGATAGAGATGGGGTGATTGGAGGACATGGTGACAGAGATGGGGTGGATGGGGACATGGTGATAGCGATGGGGTGAGTGGGGGACATGGTAATAGAGATGGGGTGAATGGGGAACATGGTGATAGATAGAGATGGGGTGAATTGGGACATGGTGATAGAGATGGGGTGATTGGGGGACAGATGAAGTAAAGATGGGGTGATTGGGGACATGGTAATAGAGATGGGGTGAATGGGGGACATGGTGATAGAGATGGGGTGACTGGGGGACATGGTGATAGAGATGTGGTGAATGGGGGACATGGTGATAGAGATGGGGTGAATAATGACATGGTGATAGCGATGGGGTGAATGGGGGACATGGTGATAGAGATGTGTGAATGGGAAACATTTTGATAGATAGAGATGGGGTGAATTGGGTACATGGTGATAGAGTTGGGGTGATTGGGGGACATGATAGAGATGGGGAAATGGGGACATGGTGACAGAGATGGTTGAATGGGGATGTGCTGACAGAGATGGGGTGATTGGGGGACATGGTGATAGAGATGGGGTGAATGGGGACATGGTGATAGCGATGAGGTGAATGGGGGACATGGTGATAGAGATGGGTGATTGGGGGACATGTTGATAGAGATGGGGTGAATGGGAGACATGGTGACAGAGATGGGGTGAATGGGGACATGGTGAAAGAGATGGGTGAATGGGGGACATGGTGATAGAGATGGGGTGATTGGGGACATGGTGACAGAGATGGGGTGAATGGGGACATGGTGATAGAGATGGGGTGAATGGGGGACATGGTGAAAGAGATGAGGTGAATGGGGAGATGGTGATAGAGATGGGGTGAATGGGGACATGGTGATAGCGATGGGGTGATTGGGGGACATGGTGATAGAGATGGGGTGAATGTGGACATGGTGATAGCGATGGGGTTAATGGGGAACATGGTGATAGAGATGGGGTGATTGGGTGACATGGGGATAGTGATGGGGTGAATGGGGGACATGGTGATAGAGATGGGTGAATGGGGAACATGGTGACAGAGATGGGGTGAATGGGGATATGGTGATAGAGATGGGGAGGTTGGGGGACATGTTGATAGAGATGGGGTGAATGGGGGACATGGTGACAGAGATGGGGTGAATGGGGGACATGGTGATAGAGATGGGGTGATTGGGTGACATGGTGATAGAGATGGGGTGATTGGGTGACATGATAGAGATGGGGTGAATGGGTGACATGGTGACAGAGATGGGGTGAATGGGGATGTGGTGATAGAGATGGTGTGATTGGGGGACATGGTGACAGAGATGGGGAGAATGGGGGACATGGTGATAGAGATGGGGTGATTGGGGGACATGGTGACAGAGATAGGGTGAATGGGGGACATGGTGATAGAGATGGGGTGAATGGGGAGAGATGAAGTAATGACGGGGTGAATGGGGACATGGTGATAGAGATGGGGTGAATGGGGACAGATGAAGTAATGATGGGGTGAATGGGGACATGGTGATAGAGATGGGGTGAATGGGGGACATGGTGATAGAGATGGGGTTAATGGGGACATGGTGATAGTTAGAGATGGGGTGATTGGGACAAGGTGATGAGATGGGGTGATTGGGGGACATGGTGATAGAGATGTGGTGATTGGGGACAGATGAAGTAAAGATGGGGTGATTGGGGACATGGTGATAGAGATGGGGGATTGGGGGACATGGTGATAGAGATGGGGTGAAAGGGGGACATAGTGATAGCCATGGGGTCATTGGGGGACATAGTGATAGAGATGGGGTGAATGGGGGACATGGTGATAGAGATGGGGTAACTGGGGGACATGGTGATAGAGATGGGGTGATTGGGGGACATGGTGACAGAGATGGGGTGAATGGGGACATGGGGACAGAGATGGAGTGAAGGGGGGACATGGTGATAGAGATGGGGTGATTGGGGGACATCGTGACAGAGATGGGGTGAATGGGGACATGGTGATAGAGATGGGGTGAATGGGGGACATGGTGACAGAGATGGGGTGAATGGGGATATGGTGATAGAGATGGGGTGATTGGGGAATGGTGATAGAGATGGGGTTAATGGGGTCATGGTGATAGAGATGGGTGATTGGGGGACATGTTGATAGAGATGGGGTGAATGGGGGACATGCTGACAGAGATAGGGTGAATGGAGACATGATGATAGAGATGGGGTGATTGGGGGACATGGTTATAGAGATGGGGTGAATGGGGACATGGTGATAGCGATGGGGTGATTGGGGAACATGGTGACAGAGATGGGGTGAATGGGGACATGGTGATAGCGATGCGGTGAATGGGGACATGATGATATCGATGGGGTGAATGGGGGACATGGTAATAGAGATGGGGTGATTGGGGGACATGGTGACAGAAATGGGGTGAATGGGGACATGGTGATAGAAGGGTGATTGGGGGACATGGTGATAGAGGTGGGATGAATGGGGACATGGTGATAGAGATGGCGTGAATGGGGGACATGGTGATAGAGATGGGGTGAATGGCGACATGGTGATAGAGATGGAGTGAATGGGGACATGGTGATAGCGATGGGGTGAATGGGGACATGGTGATAGAGATGGGGTGAATGGGGGACATGGTAATAGAGATGGGGTGATTGGGGGACATGGTGACAGAGATGGGGTGAATGGGGACATGGTGATAGAGATGGGTGTTTGGGAAACACGGTGATAGAGATGGGGTGAATGGGGACATGGTGATAGAGATGGGGTGAATGGGGACATGGTGATAACGATGGGGTGAATGGGGGACATGGTGATAGAGATGGAGTGAATGGGGACATGGTGATAGAGATGGGTGATTGGGGGACATGATGATAGAGATGGGTGATTGGGGGACATGGGAATAGAGATGGGGTGAATGGGAACATGGTGATAGAGATGGGATGAATGGGGAATATGGTGATAGAGATGGGGTGAATGGGGGACATGGGGATAGAGATGGGTGAATGGGGAACATGGTGATAAGGGTGGGGTGAATGGGGGACATGGTGATAGAGATGGGGTGAATGAGGACATGGTGATAGTGATGGGGTAAATGGGCGACATGGTGATAGAGATGGGGTGATTGGGGCCATGATGATAGTTGGGTGATTGGGGACATGGTGATAGAGATGGGTGAAGGGGACATGGTGATAGAGATGGGTGATTGGGGGACATGGTGATAGAGATGGGGTGAATGGGGACATGGTGATAGTTAGAGATGGGGTGATTGGGGGACGGTGATAGAGATGGAGTGAATTGGGGACATGGTGATAGAGATGGGGTGATTGAGGGACAGATGAAGTAAAGATGGGGTGATTGTGGGACAGGGTGATAGAGATGGGGTGATTGGGGGACATGGTGATAGCGATGGAGTGAAAGGGGACATGCTGATGGAGATGGGGTGAATGGGGTACATGGTGATAGAAATGGGATGATTGGGGGACATGATAGAGATGGGGTGATTGGGTGACATGGTGACAGAGATGGGGTGAATGGGGATGTGGTGATAGAGATGGGGTGATTGGGGGACATGGTGACAGAGATGGGGAGAATGGGGGACATGGTGATAGAGATGGGGTGATTGGGGGACATGGTGACAGAGATAGGGTGAATGGGGGACATGGTGACAGAGATGGGGTGAATGAGGACATGGTGATAGTGATGGGGTGAATGGGGAACATGTTGATAGAGATGGGGTGAATGGGGGACATGGAGATAGAGATGAGGTGAATGGGGAACATGGTGACAGAGATGGGGTGATAGGGGACATGGTGATAGAGATGAGGTGATTGGGTGACATGGTAATAGAGATGGTGTGATGGGGGACATAGTGATAGAGATGGGGTGAATGGGGGCCATGGTGATAGAGATGGTGTGATTGGGGGACATGGTGATAGCGATGGAGTGAATGGGGGACATGGTGATAGAGATGGGGTGATTGGGGACATGGTGATCGAGATGGGGTGAATGGGGGACATTGTGATAGATATGGGGTGATTGGGGACATGGTGATAGAGATGGGTGAATGGGAAACATGGTGATAGATAGAGATGGGGTGAATGGGGGACATGGTGATAGAGATGGGGTGATTGGGGGACATAGTGATAGAGATGGGGTGAATGGGGTCATGGTGATAGAGATGGGGTGACTGGGAGACATGGTGATAGAGATGTGGTGAATGAGGACATGGTGATAGAGATGGGGTGAATGGGGGACATGGTGATAGAGACGGCTGAATGGGGAACATGGTGACAGAGATGGGGTGAATTGGGACATGGTGATAGAGATGGGGTGATTGGGGACATGGTGATAGAGATGGGGTGATTGGGGGACAGATGAAGTAAAGATGGGGTGATTGGGGACATGGTGATAGAGATGGGGTGATTGTGGACATGGTGATAGAGATGGGGTGAATGGGGGACAGATGAAGTAAAGATGGGGTGATTGGGGACATGGTGATAGAGATGGGGTGATTGTGGACATGGTGATAGAGATGGGGTGAATGGGGGACATGGTGATAGAGATGGGGTGACTGGGGGACATGGTGATAGAGATGTGGTGAATGGGGGACATGGTGATAGAGATGGGGTGATTGGGTGACATGGTGATAGAGATGGGGTGAATGGGGTCATGGTGATAGAGATGGGGTGAATGGGGGACATGGTAACAGAGATGAGGTGAATGGGGACATGGTGATAGAGATGGGGTGAATGGGGACATGGTGATAGCGATGGGGTGATTGGGGGACATGGTGATAGAGATGGGGTGAATGGGGGACATGTTGATAGAGATGGGGTGAATGGGAGACATGGTGACAGAGATGGGGTGAATGGGGACATGGTGAAAGAGATGGGTGAATGGGGGACATGGTGATAGAGATGGGGTATTTGGGGGACATGGTGACAGAGATGGGGTGAATGGGGTACATGGTGATAGAGATGGGTGAATGGGGACATGGTGATAGAGATGGGGTGGTTGGGGGACATGGTGATAGAGATGGGGTGAATGGGGACATGCTGATAGCGATGAGGTGAATGGGGGACATGGTGATAGAGATGGGGTGAATGGGGACATGGTGATAGAGATGGGGTGAATGGGGACATGGTGATAGCGATGGGATGAATGGGAGACATGGTGATAGAGATGGGTGATTGGGGGACATGGTGATAGAGATGGGTGAATGGGGAACATGGTGATAGAGATGTGGTGAATGGGGACATGCTGATAGAGATGGGGTGATTGGGGTACGGTGATAGAGATGGGGTGAATGGGGGACATGGTGATAGATATGGGGTGATTGAGGGATAGATGAAGTAAAGATGGGGTGATTGTGGGACAGGGTGATAGAGATGGTGTGATTGGGGGACATGGTGATAGAGATGGGGTGAATGGGGGACATTGTGATAGATATGGGGTGATTGGGGACATGGTGATAGAGATGGGTGAATGGGGAACATGGTGATAGATAGAGATGGGGTGAATGGGGGACATGGTGATAGAGATGGGGTGAATGGGGGACATAGTGATAGCGATGGGGTGATAAGGGGACATAGTTATAGAGATGGGGTGAATGGGGACATGGTGATAGAGATGGGGTGAATGGGGGACATGGTGACAGAGATGGGGTGACTGGGGGACATGGTGATAGAGATGTGGTGAATGGTGACATGGTGATAGCGATGGGGTGAATGGGGGATATGGTGATAGAGATGGGTGAATGGGGAACATGGTGATAGATAGAGATGGGGTGAATTGGGACATGGTGATAGAGATGGGGTGATTGGGGGACAGATGAAGTAAAGATGGGGTGATTGGGGACATGGTGATAGAGATGGGGTGATTGGGGACATGGTGATAGAGATGGGGTGAATGGGGGACATGGTAATAGAGATGGGGTGACTGGGGGACATGGTGATAGAGATGTGGTGAATGGGGGACATGGTGATACAGATGGGGTGAATAATGACATGCTGATAGCGATGGGGTGAATGGGGGACATGGTGATAGAGATGGGTGAATGGGAAACATTTTGATAGATAGAGATGGGGTGAATTGGGTACATGGTGATAGAGTTGGGGTGATTGGGGGACATGATAGAGATGGGGAAATGGGGACATGGTGACAGAGATGGTTGAATGGGGATGTGGTGACAGAGATGGGGTGATTGGGGGACATGGTGATAGAGATGGGGTGAATGAGGACATGCTGATAGCGATGAGGTGAATGGGGGACATGGTGATAGAGATGGGTGATTGGGGGACATGTTGATAGAGATGGGTGAATGGGGGACATGGTGATAGAGATGGGGTGATTGGGGACATGGTGACAGAGATGGGGAGAATGGGGACATGGTGATAGAGATGGGGTGAATGGGGGACATGGTGACAGAGATGAGGTGAATGGGGAGATGGTGATGGAGATGGTGATAGAGGTGGGGTGAATGGGGACATGGTGATAGCGATGAGGTGATTGGGGGACATGGTGATAGAGATGGGGTGAATGTGGACATGGTGATAGCGATGGGGTGAATGGGGAACATGGTGATAGAGATGGGGTGATTGGGTGACATGGTGATAGTGATGGGGTGAATGGGGTCATGGTGATAGAGATGGGTGAATGGGGAACATGGTGACAGAGATGGGGTGAATGGGGATATGGTGATAGAGATGGGGAGGTTGGGGGACATGGTGATAGAGATGGGGTGAATGGGGACATGGTGATAGCGATGAGGTGAATGGGGGACATGGTTATAGAGATGGGGTGAATGGGGACATGGTGATAGAGATGGGGTGAATGGGGGACATGGTGACAGAGATGGGGTGACTGGGGGACATGGTGATAGAGATGTGGTGAATGGTGACATGGTGATAGCGATGGGGTGAATAGGGGATATGGTGATAGAGATGGGTGAATGGGGAACATGGTGATAGATAGAGATGGGGTGAATTGGGACATGGTGATAGAGATGGGGTGATTGGGGGACAGATGAAGTAAAGATGGGGTGATTGGGGACATGGTGATAGAGATGGGGTGATTGGGGACATGGTGATAGAGATGGGGTGAATGGGGGACATGGTAATAGAGATGGGGTGACTGGGGGACATGGTGATAGAGATGTGGTGAATGGGGGACATGGTGATACAGATGGGGTGAATAATGACATGCTGATAGCGATGGGGTGAATGGGGGACATGGTGATAGAGATGGGTGAATGGGAAACATTTTGATAGATAGAGATGGGGTGAATTGGGTACATGGTGATAGAGTTGGGGTGATTGGGGGACATGATAGAGATGGGGAAATGGGGACATGGTGACAGAGATGGTTGAATGGGGATGTGGTGACAGAGATGGGGTGATTGGGGGACATGGTGATAGAGATGGGGTGAATGAGGACATGGTGATAGCGATGAGGTGAATGGGGGACATGGTGATAGAGATGGGTGATTGGGGGACATGTTGATAGAGATGGGTGAATGGGGGACATGGTGATAGAGATGGGGTGATTGGGGACATGGTGACAGAGATGAGGTGAATGGGGAGATGGTGATAGAGATGGGGTGAATGGGGACATGGTGATAGCGATGAGGTGATTGGGGGACATGGTGATAGAGATGGGGTGAATGTGGACATGGTGATAGCGATGGGGTGAATGGGGAACATGGTGATAGAGATGGGGTGATTGGGTGACATGGTGATAGTGATGGGGTGAATGGGGGACATGGTGATAGAGATGGGTGAATGGGGAACATGGTGACAGAGATGGGGTGAATGGGGATATGGTGATAGAGATGGGGAGGTTGGGGGACATGGTGATAGAGATGGGGTGAATGGGGACATGGTGATAGCGATGAGGTGAATGGGGGACATGGTGATAGAGATGGGTGATTGGGGGACATGTTGATAGAGATGGGGTGAATGGGGGACATGGTGACAGAGATGGGGTGAATGGGGGACATGGTGATAGAGATGGGGTGATTGGGTGACATGGTGATAGAGATGGGGTGAATGGGGGACATGGTGATAGAGATGGGGTGAATGGGGAACATGGTGATAGAGATGGGGTGAATGGGGAACATGGTGATAGAAATGGGGTGAATGGGGGACATGGTGATAGAGATGGGTGATTGTGGGACAGGGTGATAGAGATGGGGTGATTGGGGGACATGGTGATAGCGATGGAGTGAAAGGGGACATGCTGATAGAGATGGGTGAATGGGGAACATGGTGATAAGGATGGGGTGAATGGGGTACATGGTGATAGAAATGGGGTGATTGGGGGACATGATAGAGATGGGGTGAATGGGTGACATGGTGACAGAGAAGGGGTGAATGGGGATGTGGTGATAGAGATGGTGTGATTGGGGGACATGGTGACAGAGATGGGGAGAATGGGGGACATGGTGATAGAGATGGGGTGATTGGGGGACATGGTGACAGAGATAGGGTGAATGGGGGACATGGTGATAGAGATGGGGTGAATGGGGAGAGATGAAGTAATGACGGGGTGAATGGGGACAGGGTGATAGAGATGGGGTGAATGGGGACAGATGAAGTAATGATGGGGTGAATGGGGACATGGTGATAGAGATGGGGTGAAAGGGGGACATAGTGATAGCGATGGGGTCATTGGGGGACATAGTGATAGAGATGGGGTGAATGGGGGACATGGTGATAGAGATGGGGTGACTGGGGGACATGGTGATAGAGATGGGATGAATGGGGACATGGTGATAGTGATGGGGTGAATGGGGAACATGTTGATAGAGATGGGGTGAATGTGGGACATGGTGATAGAGATGGGGTGAATGGGGAACATGGTGACAGAGATGGGGTGATTGGGGACATGGTGATAGAGATGGGGTGATTGGGGGACATGGTGACAGAGATGGGGTGAATGGGGACATGGTGATAGAGATGGGGTGATTGGGGGACATGGTGACAGAGATGGGGTGAATGGGGACATGAGGACAGAGATGGAGTGAAGGGGGGACATGGTGACAGAGATGGGGTGAATGGGGATATGGTGATAGAGATGGGGTGATTGGGGAATGGTGATAGAGATGGGGTTAATGGGGTCATGGTGATAGAGATGGGTGATTGGGGGACATGTTGATAGAGATGGGGTGAATGGGGGACATGCTGACAGAGATAGGGTGAATGGGGACATGATGATAGAGATGGGGTGATTGGGGGACATGGTTATAGAGATGGGGTGAATGGGGACATGGTGATAGCGATGGGGTGAATGGGGAACATGATGATAGAGATGGGGTGAATGGGGGACATGGTGATAGAGATGGGGTGATTGGGGAACATGGTGACAGAGATGGGGTGAATGGGGACATGGTGATAGCGATGCGGTGAATGGGGACATGATGATAGCGATGGGGTGAATGGGGGACATGGTAATAGAGATGGGGTGATTGGGGGACATGGTGACAGAAATGGGGTGAATGGGGACATGGTGATAGAAGGGTGATTGGGGGACATGATGATAGAGGTGGGATGAATGGGGGACATGGTGATAGAGATGGCGTGAATGGGGGACATGGTGATAGAGATGGAGTGAATGGGGACATGGTGATAGCGATGGAGTGAATGGGGACATGGTGATAGCGATGGGGTGAATGGGGACATGGTGATAGCGATGGGGTGAATGGGGGACATGGTGATAGAGATGGGGTGAATGGGGACATGGTGATAGAGATGGGGTGAATGGGGACATGGTGATAGAGATGGGTGATTGGGGGACATGATGATGGAGATGGGTGATTGGGGGACATGGGAATAGAGATGGGGTGAATGGGGACATGGTGATAGTGATCGGGTAAATGGGCGACATGGTGATAGAGATGGGGTGATTGGGGGACATGGTGACAGAGATGGGGTGAATGGGGCCATGATGATATTTGGGTGATTGGGGACATGGTGATAGAGATGGGTGAAGGGGACATGGTGATAGAGATGGGTGATTGGGGACATGATGATAGAGATGGGTGATTGGGGGACATGGTGATAGAGATGGGGTGAATGGGGACATGGTGATAGTTAGAGATGGGGTGATTGGGGGACGGAGATAGAGATGGGGTGAATTGGGGACATGGTGATAGAGATGGGGTGATTGAGGGACAGATGAAGTAAAGATGGGGTGATTGTGGGACAGGGTGATAGAGATGGGGTGATTGGGGGACATGGTGATAGCGATGGAGTGAAAGGGGACATGCTGATAGAGATGGGTGAATGGGGAACATGGTGATAGAGATGGGGTGATTGGGGGACATGGTGACAGACATAGGGTGAATCGGGGACATGGTGATAGAGATGGGGTGAATGGGGACAGATGAAGTCATGATGGGGTGAATGGGGACATGGTGATAGAGATGGGGTGATTGGGGGCATGGTGACAGAGATAGGGTGAATGGGGGACATGGTGATAGAGATGGGGTGAATCGGGACAGATGAAGTAATGATGGGGTGAATGGGGACATGGTGATAGAGATGGGGTGAATGGGGACAGATGAAGTAATGATGGGGTGAATGGGGACATGGTGATAGAGATGGGGTGAATGGGGGACATGGTGATAGTTAGAGATGGGGTGATTGGGACATGGTGATAGAGATGGGGTGATTGGGGGACATGGTGATAGAGATGGGGTGGATGGGGACATGGTGATAGAGATGGGTGATTGGAGGACATGATGATAGAGATGGGTGATTGGGGGACATGGTGATAGAGATGGGGTGAATGGGGACATGGTGATAGAGATGGGGTGAATGGGGAATATGGTGATAGAGATGGGGTGAATGGGGGACATGGTGATAGCGATGGGGTGAATGGGGGACATGGTGATAGAGATGGTTGAATGGGGAACATGGTGATAGATAGAGATGGGTGAATGGGGTACATGGTGATAGATAGAGATGGGGTGAATTGGGACGGTGATAGAGATGGGGTGAATGGGGGACATGGTGATAGAGATGGGGTGATTGGGGGACAGATGAAGTAAAGATGGGGTGAGTGCGGGACATGGTGATAGAGATGAGTGATTGGGGGACATGGTGATAGAGATGGGGTGATTGGGGGACATGGTGATAGAGATGAGGTGAATGGGGGACATGGTGATAGAGATGGGGTGATTGGGGGACATGGTGACAGAGATAGGGTGAATGGGGGACATGGTGATAGAGATGGGGGACATGGTGATAGAGATGTGGGACATGATTATAGAGATGGGGTGAATAATGACATGGTGATAGAGATGGGGTGAATGGGGGACATGGTGATAGAGATGGGTATATGGGAAACATTTTGATAGATAGAGATGGGGTGAATTGGGTACATGGTGATAGAGTTGGGGTGATTGGGGGACATGATAGAGATGGGGTGAATGGGGACATGGTGACAGAGATGGGGTGAATGGGGATATGGTGATAGCGATGAGGTGAATGGGGGACATGGTGATAGAGATGGGTGATTGGGGGACATGTTGATAGAGATGGGGTGAATGGGGGACATGGTGACAGAGATGGGGTGAATGGGGACATGGTGATAGAGATGGGGTGATTGGGGGACATGGTGATAGCGATGGGGGACATGGTCATAGAGATGGGGTGAATAATGACATGGTGATAGAGATGGGGGGATTGGGGGACTTGGTGATAGAGATGGGGTGAAAGGGGGACATAGTGATAGCGATGGGGTCATTGGGGGACATAGTGATAGAGATGGGGTGAATGGGGGACATGGTGATAGAGATGGGGTGACTGGGGGACATGGTGATAGTGATGGGGTGAATGGGGAACATGTTGATAGAGATGGGGTGAATGTGGGACATGGTGATAGAGATGGGGTGAATGGGGAACATGGTGACAGAGATGGGGTGATTGGGGGACATGGTGATAGAGATGGGGTGATTGGGGGACGTGGTGACAGAGATGGGGTGAATGGGGACATGAGGACAGAGATGGAGTGAAGGGGGGACATGGTGATAGAGATGGGGTGATTGGGGGACATCGTGACTGAGATGGGGTGAATGGGGACATGGTGATAGAGATGGGGTGAATGGGGGACATGGTGACAGAGATGGGGTGAATGGGGATATGGTGATAGAGATGGGGTGATTGGGGAATTGTGATAGAGATGGGGTTAATGGGGTCATGGTGATAGAGATGGGTGATTGGGGGACATGTTGATAGAGATGGGGTGAATGGGGGACATGCTGACAGAGATAGGGTGAATGGGGACATGATGATAGAGATGGGGTGATTGGGGGACATGGTTATAGAGATGGGGTGAATGGGGACATGGTGATAGCGATGGGGTGAATGGGGAACATGATGATAGAGATGGGGTGAATGGGGGACATGGTGATAGAGATGGGGTGATTGGGGAACATGGTGACAGAGATGGGGTGAATGGGGACATGGTGATAGCGATGCGGTGAATGGGGACATGATGATAGCGATGGGGTGAATGGGGGACATGGTGATAGAGATGGGGTGATTGGGGGACATGGTGACAGAAATGGGGTGAATGGGGACATGGTGATAGAAGGGTGATTGGGGGACATGGTGATAGAGGTGGGAAGAATGGGGTATATGGTGATAGAGATGGCGTGAATGGGGGACATGGTGATAGAGATGGGGTGAATGGCGACATGGTGATAGAGATGGAGTGAATGGGGACATGGTGAAAGCGATGGGGTGAATGCGGACATGGTGATAGAGATGGGGTGAATAGGAGACATGGTAATTGAGATGGGGTGATTGGGGGACATGGTGACAGAGATGGGGTGAATGGGGACATGGTGATAGAGATGGGTGTTTGGGGAACACGGTGATAGAGATGGGGTGAATGGGGACATGGTGATAGAGATGGGGTGAATGGGGACATGGTGATAGCGATGGGGTGAATGGGGGACATGGTGATAGAGATGGGGTGAATGGGGACATGGTGATAGAGATGGGGTGAATGGGGACATGGTGATAGAGATGGGTGATTGGGGGACATGATGATAGAGATGGGTGATTGGGGGACATGGGAATAGAGATGGGGTGAATGGGGACATGGTGATAGTGATGGGGTAAATGGGCGACATGGTGATAGAGATGGGGTGATTGGGGGACATGGTGACAGAGATGGGGTGAATGGGGCCATGATGATAGTTGGGTGATTGGGGACATGGTGATAGAGATGGGTGAAGGGGACATGGTGATAGAGATGGGTGATTGGGGACATGATGATAGAGATGGGTGATTCGGGGACATGGTGATAGAGATGGGGTGAATGGGGACATGGTGATAGTTAGAGATGGGGTGATTGGGGTCGGTGATAGAGATGGGGTGAATTGGGGGACATGGTGATAGAGATGGGGTGAATGGGGACATGGTGATAGCGATGGGGTGAATGGGGGACATGGTGATAGAGATGGGGTGATTGAGGGACAGATGAAGTAAAGATGGGGTGATTGTGGGACAGGATGATAGAGATGGGGTGATTGGGGGACATGGTGATAGCGATGGAGTGAAAGGGGACATGCTGATAGAGATGGGTGAATGGGGAACATGGTGATAAGGATGGGGTGAATTGGGTACATGGTGATAGAAATGGGGTGATTGGGGGACATGATAGAGATGGGGTGAACGGGTGACATGGTGACAGCGATGGGGTGATTGGGGGACGTGGTGATAGAGATGGGGTGAATGGGGAACATGGTGACAGAGATGGGGTGATTGGGGACATGGTGATAGAGATGGGGTGATTGGGGGACATGGTGACAGAGATGGGGTGAATGGGGACATGGTGATAGAGATGGGGTGAATGGGGGACATGGTGACAGAGATGGGGTGAATGGGGATATGGTGATAGAGATGGGGTGATTGGGGAATGGTGATAGAGATGGGGTTAATGGGGTCATGGTGATAGAGATGGGTGATTGGGGGACATGTTGATAGAGATGGGGTGAATGGGGGACATGCTGACAGAGATAGGGTGAATGGGGACATGATGATAGAGATGGGGTGATTGGGGGACATGGTTATAGAGATGGGGTGAATGGGGACATGGTGATAGCGATGGGGTGAATGGGGAACATGATGATAGAGATGGGGTGAATGGGGGACATGGTGATAGAGATGGGGTGATTGGGGAACATGGTGACAGAGATGGGGTGAATGGGGACATGGTGATAGCGATGCGGTGAATGGGGACATGATGATAGCGATGGGGTGAATGGGGGACATGGTAATAGAGATGGGGTGATTGGGGGACATGGTGACAGAAATGGGGTGAATGGGGACATGGTGATAGAAGGGTGATTGGGGGACATGGTGATAGAGGTGGGATGAATGGGGTACATGGTGATAGAGATGGCGTGAATGGGGGACATGGTGATAGAGATGGGGTGAATGGCGACATGGTGATAGAGATGGCGTGAATGGGGGACATGGTGATAGAGATGGGGTGAATGGGGACATGATGATAGCGATGGAGTGAATGGGGACATGGTGATAGCGATGGGGTGAATGGGGACATGGTGATAGAGATGGGGTGAATGGGGGACATGGTAATAGAGATGGGGTGATTGGGGGACATGGTGACAGAGATGGGGTGAATGGGGACATGGTGATAGAGATGGGTGTTTGGGGAACACGGTGATAGAGATGGGGTGAATGGGGACATGGTGATAGAGATGGGGTGAATGGGGACATGGTGATAGCGAAGGGGTGAATGGGGGACATGGTGATAGAGATGGGGTGAATGGGGACATGGTGATAGAGATGGGGTGAATGGGGACATGGTGATAGAGATGGGTGATTGGGGGACATGATGATGGAGATGGGTGATTGGGGGACATGGGAATAGAGATGGGGTGAATGGGGACATGGTGATAGTGATCGGGTAAATGGGCGACATGGTGATAGAGATGGGGTGATTGGGGGACATGGTGACAGAGATGGGGTGAATGGGGCCATGATGATATTTGGGTGATTGGGGACATGGTGATAGAGATGGGTGAAGGGGACATGGTGATAGAGATGGGTGATTGGGGACATGATGATAGAGATGGGTGATTGGGGGACATGGTGATAGAGATGGGGTGAATGGGGACATGGTGATAGTTAGAGATGGGGTGATTGGGGGACGGAGATAGAGATGGGGTGAATTGGGGACATGGTGATAGAGATGGGGTGATTGAGGGACAGATGAAGTAAAGATGGGGTGATTGTGGGACAGGGTGATAGAGATGGGGTGATTGGGGGACATGGTGATAGCGATGGAGTGAAAGGGGACATGCTGATAGAGATGGGTGAATGGGGAACATGGTGATAGAGATGGGGTGATTGGGGGACATGGTGACAGACATAGGGTGAATCGGGGACATGGTGATAGAGATGGGGTGAATGGGGACAGATGAAGTCATGATGGGGTGAATGGGGACATGGTGATAGAGATGGGGTGATTGGGGGACATGGTGACAGAGATAGGGTGAATGGGGGACATGGTGATAGAGATGGGGTGAATCGGGACAGATGAAGTAATGATGGGGTGAATGGGGACATGGTGATAGAGATGGGGTGAATGGGGACAGATGAAGTAATGATGGGGTGAATGGGGACATGGTGATAGAGATGGGGTGAATGGGGGACATGGTGATAGTTAGAGATGGGGTGATTGGGACATGGTGATAGAGATGGGGTGATTGGGGGACATGGTGATAGAGATGGGGTGGATGGGGACATGGTGATAGAGATGGGTGATTGGAGGACATGATGATAGAGATGGGTGATTGGGGGACATGGTGATAGAGATGGGGTGAATGGGGACATGGTGATAGAGATGGGGTGAATGGGGAATATGGTGATAGAGATGGGGTGAATGGGGGACATGGTGATAGCGATGGGGTGAATGGGGGACATGGTGATAGAGATGGTTGAATGGGGAACATGGTGATAGATAGAGATGGGTGAATGGGGTACATGGTGATAGATAGAGATGGGGTGAATTGGGACGGTGATAGAGATGGGGTGATTGGTGGACATGGTGATAGAGATGGGGTGATTGGGGGACAGATGAAGTAAAGATGGGGTGAGTGCGGGACATGGTGATAGAGATGAGTGATTGGGGGACATGGTGATAGAGATGGGGTGATTGGGGGACATGGTGATAGAGATGAGGTGAATGGGGGACATGGTGATAGAGATGGGGTGATTGGGGGACATGGTGACAGAGATAGGGTGAATGGGGGACATGGTGATAGAGATGGGGGACATGGTGATAGAGATGTGGGACATGATTATAGAGATGGGGTGAATAATGACATGGTGATAGAGATGGGGTGAATGGGGGACATGGTGATAGAGATGGGTGAATGGGAAACATTTTGATAGATAGAGATGGGGTGAATTGGGTACATGGTGATAGAGTTGGGGTGATTGGGGGACATGATAGAGATGGGGTGAATGGGGACATGGTGACAGAGATGGGGTGAATGGGGATATGGTGATAGCGATGAGGTGAATGGGGGACATGGTGATAGAGATGGGTGATTGGGGGACATGTTGATAGAGATGGGGTGAATGGGGGACATGGTGACAGAGATGGGGTGAATGGGGACATGGTGATAGAGATGGGGTGATTGGGGGACATGGTGATAGCGATGGGGGACATGGTCATAGAGATGGGGTGAATAATGACATGGTGATAGAGATGGGGGGATTGGGGGACTTGGTGATAGAGATGGGGTGAAAGGGGGACATAGTGATAGCGATGGGGTCATTGGGGGACATAGTGATAGAGATGGGGTGAATGGGGGACATGGTGATAGAGATGGGGTGACTGGGGGACATGGTGATAGTGATGGGGTGAATGGGGAACATGTTGATAGAGATGGGGTGAATGTGGGACATGGTGATAGAGATGGGGTGAATGGGGAACATGGTGACAGAGATGGGGTGATTGGGGGACATGGTGATAGAGATGGGGTGATTGGGGGACGTGGTGACAGAGATGGGGTGAATGGGGACATGAGGACAGAGATGGAGTGAAGGGGGGACATGGTGATAGAGATGGGGTGATTGGGGGACATCGTGACTGAGATGGGGTGAATGGGGACATGGTGATAGAGATGGGGTGAATGGGGGACATGGTGACAGAGATGGGGTGAATGGGGATATGGTGATAGAGATGGGGTGATTGGGGAATTGTGATAGAGATGGGGTTAATGGGGTCATGGTGATAGAGATGGGTGATTGGGGGACATGTTGATAGAGATGGGGTGAATGGGGGACATGCTGACAGAGATAGGGTGAATGGGGACATGATGATAGAGATGGGGTGATTGGGGGACATGGTTATAGAGATGGGGTGAATGGGGACATGGTGATAGCGATGGGGTGAATGGGGAACATGATGATAGAGATGGGGTGAATGGGGGACATGGTGATAGAGATGGGGTGATTGGGGAACATGGTGACAGAGATGGGGTGAATGGGGACATGGTGATAGCGATGCGGTGAATGGGGACATGATGATAGCGATGGGGTGAATGGGGGACATGGTAATAGAGATGGGGTGATTGGGGGACATGGTGACAGAAATGGGGTGAATGGGGACATGGTGATAGAAGGGTGATTGGGGGACATGGTGATAGAGGTGGGATGAATGGGGTATATGGTGATAGAGATGGCGTGAATGGGGGACATGGTGATAGAGATGGGGTGAATGGCGACATGGTGATAGAGATGGAGTGAATGGGGACATGGTGAAAGCGATGGGGTGAATGCGGACATGGTGATAGAGATGGGGTGAATAGGAGACATGGTAATTGAGATGGGGTGATTGGGGGACATGGTGACAGAGATGGGGTGAATGGGGACATGGTGATAGAGATGGGTGTTTGGGGAACACGGTGATAGAGATGGGGTGAATGGGGACATGGTGATAGAGATGGGGTGAATGGGGACATGGTGATAGCGATGGGGTGAATGGGGGACATGGTGATAGAGATGGGGTGAATGGGGACATGGTGATAGAGATGGGGTGAATGGGGACATGGTGATAGAGATGGGTGATTGGGGGACATGATGATAGAGATGGGTGATTGGGGGACATGGGAATAGAGATGGGGTGAATGGGGACATGGTGATAGTGATGGGGTAAATGGGCGACATGGTGATAGAGATGGGGTGATTGGGGGACATGGTGACAGAGATGGGGTGAATGGGGCCATGATGATAGTTGGGTGATTGGGGACATGGTGATAGAGATGGGTGAAGGGGACATGGTGATAGAGATGGGTGATTGGGGACATGATGATAGAGATGGGTGATTGGGGGACATGGTGACAGAGATGGGGTGAATGGGGCCATGATGATATTTGGGTGATTGGGGACATGGTGATAGAGATGGGTGAAGGGGACATGGTGATAGAGATGGGTGATTGGGGACATGATGATAGAGATGGGTGATTGGGGGACATGGTGATAGAGATGGGGTGAATGGGGACATGGTGATAGTTAGAGATGGGGTGATTGGGGTCGGTGATAGAGATGGGGTGAATTGGGGACATGGTGATAGAGATGGGGTGATTGAGGGACAGATGAAGTAAAGATGGGGTGATTGTGGGACAGGATGATAGAGATGGGGTGATTGGGGGACATGGTGATAGCGATGGAGTGAAAGGGGACATGCTGATAGAGATGGGTGAATGGGGAACATGGTGATAAGGATGGGGTGAATGGGGTACATGGTGATAGAAATGGGGTGATTGGGGGACATGATAGAGATGGGGTGAATGGGTGACATGGTGACAGAGATGGGGTGATTGGGGGACGTGGTGACAGAGATGGGGTGAGTGGGGACATGGTGATAGAGATGAGGTGAATGGGGGACCTGGTGATAGAGATGGGGTGATTGGGGGACATGGTGACAGAGATAGGGTGAATGGGGGACATGGTGATAGAGATGGGGTGAATGAGGACATGGTGATAGTGATAGGGTGAATGGGGAACATGTTGATAGAGATGGGGTGAATGGGGACATGGTGATAGTGATGGGGTGAATGGGGAACATGTTGATAGAGATGGGGTGAATGTGGGACATGGTGATAGAGATGGGGTGAATGGGGAACATGGTGACAGAGATGGGGTGATTGGGGACATGGTGATAGAGATGGGGTGATTGGGGGACATGGTGACAGAGATGGGGTGAATGGGGACATGGTGATAGAGATGGGGTGATTGGGGGACATGGTGACAGAGATGGGGTGAATGGGGACATGAGGACAGAGATGGAGTGAAGGGGGGACATGGTGACAGAGATGGGGTGAATGGGGATATGGTGATAGAGATGGGGTGATTGGGGAATGGTGATAGAGATGGGGTTAATGGGGTCATGGTGATAGAGATGGGTGATTGGGGGACATGTTGATAGAGATGGGGTGAATGGGGGACATGCTGACAGAGATAGGGTGAATGGGGACATGATGATAGAGATGGGGTGATTGGGGGACATGGTTATAGAGATGGGGTGAATGGGGACATGGTGATAGCGATGGGGTGAATGGGGAACATGATGATAGAGATGGGGTGAATGGGGGACATGGTGATAGAGATGGGGTGATTGGGGAACATGGTGACAGAGATGGGGTGAATGGGGACATGGTGATAGCGATGGGGTGAATGGGGGACATGGTAATAGAGATGGGGTGATTGGGGGACATGGTGACAGAAATGGGGTGAATGGGGACATGGTGATAGAAGGGTGATTGGGGACATGGTGATAGAGATGGGGTGAATGGGGACATGGTGATAGAGATGGCGTGAATGGGGGACATGGTGATAGAGATGGGGTGAATGGCGACATGGTGATAGAGATGGAGTGAATGGGGTCATGGTGATAGCGATGGGGTGAATGGGGACATGGTGATAGAGATGGGGTGAATGGGGACATGGTAATAGAGATGGGTTGATTGGGGGACATGGTGACAGAGATGGGGTGAATGGGGACATGGTGATAGAGATGGGTGTTTGGGGAACACGGTGATAGAGATGGGGTGAATGGGGACATGGTGATAGAGATGGGGTGAATGGGGACATGGTGATAGCGATGGGGTGAATGGGGGACATGGTGATAGAGATGGGGTGAATGGGGACATGGTGATAGAGATGGGGTGAATGGGGACATGGTAATAGAGATGAGTGATTGGGGGACATGATGATAGAGATGGGTGATTGGGGGACATGGGAATAGAGATGGGGTGAATGGGGACATGGTGATAGTGATGGGGTAAATGGGCGACATGGTGATAGAGATGGGGTGATTGGGGGACATGGTGACAGAGATGGGGTGAATGGGGCCATGATGATAGAGATGGGGTGATTGAGGGACAGATGAAGTAAAGATGGGGTGATTGTGGGACAGGGTGATAGAGATGGGGTGATTGGGGGACATGGTGATAGCGATGGAGTGAAAGGGGACATGCTGATAGAGATGGGTGAATGGGGAACATGGTGATAAGGATGGGGTGAATGGGGTACATGATGGAGATGGGGTGATTGGGTGACATGGTGACAGAGATGGGGTGAATGGGGATGTGGTGATAGAGATGGGGTGATTGGGGGACATGGTGACAGAGATGGGGAGAATGGGGGACATGGTGATAGAGATGGGGTGATTGGGGGACATGGTGACAGAGATGGGTGATTGGGGGACATGGTGATAGAGATGGGGTGATTGGGGGACATGGTGACAGAGATAGGGTGAATGGGGGACATGGTGATAGAGATGGGGTGATTGGGGGACATGGTGACAGAGATGGGGAGAATGGGGGACATGGTGATAGAGATGGGGTGATTGGGGGACATGGTGACAGAGATAGGGTGAATGGGGGACATGTTGATAGAGATGGTGTGAATGGGGGACATGGAGATAGAGATGAGGTGAATGGGGGACATGGTGACAGAGATGGGGTGATTGGGGACATGGTGATAGAGATGGGGTGATTGGGGGACATGGTGACAGAGATGGGGTGAGTGGGGACATGGTGATAGAGATGAGGTGATTGGGTGACATGGTGATAGAGATGGTGTGATGGGGGACATGGTGATAGAGATGGGGTGAATGGGGCCATGTTGATAGAGATGGTGTGACTGGGGGACATGGTGATAGCGATGGAGTGAATGGGGGACATGGTGATAGAGATGGGGTGATTGGGGACATGGTGATCGAGATGGGGTGAATGGGGGACATTGTGATAGATATGGGGTGATTGGGGACATGGTGATAGAGATGGGTGAATGGGAAACATGGTGATAGATAGAGATGGGGTGAATGGGGGACATGGTGATAGAGATGGGGTGATTGGGGGACATAGTGATAGAGATGGGGTGAATGGGGGACATGGTGATAGAGATGGGGTGACTGGGAGACATGGTGATAGAGATGTGGTGAATGAGGACATGGTGATAGAGATGGGGTGAATGGGGGACATGGTGATAGAGACGGCTGAATGGGGAACATGGTGATAGAGATGGGGTGAATTGGGACATGGTGATAGAGATGGGGTGATTGGGGGACATGGTGATAGAGATGGGGTGTTTGGGGGACATGGTGATAGAGATGGGGTGAATGGGGACAGATGAAGTAATGATGTGGTGAATGGGGACATGGTGATAGAGATGGGGTGGATGGGGACATGGTGATAGAGATGGGGTGATTGGTGGACATGGTGATAGAGATGGGGTGATTGGGGGACAGATGAAGTAAAGATGGGGTGAGTGCGGGACATGGTGATAGAGATGAGTGATTGGGGGACATGGTGATAGAGATGGGGTGATTGGGGGACATGGTGATAGAGATGAGGTGAATGGGGGACATGGTGATAGAGATGGGGTGATTGGGGGACATGGTGACAGAGATAGGGTGAATGGGGGACATGGTGATAGAGATGGGGGACATGGTGATAGAGATGTGGGACATGATTATAGAGATGGGGTGAATAATGACATGGTGATAGCGATGGGGTGAATGGGGGACATGGTGATAGAGATGGGTATATGGGAAACATTTTGATCGATAGAGATGGGGTGAATTGGGTACATGGTGATAGAGTTGGGGTGATTGGGGGACATGATAGAGATGGGGTGAATGGGGACATGGTGACAGAGATGGGGTGAATGGGGATATGGTGATAGCGATGAGGTGAATGGGGGACATGGTGATAGAGATGGGTGATTGGGGGACATGTTGATAGAGATGGGGTGAATGGGGGACATGGTTACAGAGATGGGGTGAATGGGGACATGGTGATAGAGATGGGGTGATTGGGGGACATGGTGATAGAGATGGGGTGAATGAGGGCATGGTGATAGTGATGGGGTGAATGGGGAACATGTTGATAGAGACGGGATGAATGGGGGACATGGAAATAGAGATGGGGTGAATGGGGACATGGTGATAGAGATGGGGGGATTGGGGGACATGGTGATAGAGATGGGGAGAAAGGGGGACATAGTGATAGCGATGGGGTCATTGGGGGACATAGTGATAGAGATGGGGTGAATGGGGGACATGGTGATAGAGATGGGGTGACTGGGGGACATGGTGATAGAGATGGGGTGAATGGGGACATGGTGATAGTGATGGGGTGAATGGGGAACATGTTGATAGAGATGGGGTGAATGTGGGACATGGTGATAGAGATGGGGTGAATGGGGAACATGGTGACAGAGATGGGGTGATTGGGGGACATGGTGATAGAGATGGGGTGATTGGGGGACATGGTGACAGAGATGGGGTGAATGGGGACATGGGGACAGAGATGGAGTGAAGGGGGTACATGGTGATAGAGATGGGGTGATTGGGGGACATCGTGACAGAGATGGGGTGAATGGGGACATGGTGATAGAGATGGGGTGAATGGGGGACATGGTGACAGAGATGGGGTGAATGGGGACATGGTGATAGAGATGGGGGGATTGGGGAATGGTGATAGAGATGGGGTTAATGGGGTCATGGTGATAGAGATGGGTGATTGGGGGACATGTTGATAGAGATGGGGTGAATGGGGGACATGCTGACAGAGATAGGGTGAATGGGGACATGATGATAGAGATGGGGTGATTGGGGGACATGGTTATAGAGATGGGGTGAATGGGGACATGGTGATAGCGATGGGGTGAATGGGGAACATGATGATAGAGATGGGGTGAATGGGGGACATGCTGATAGAGATGGGGTGATTGGGGAACATGGTGACAGAGATGGGGTGAATGGGGACATGGTGATAGCGATGCGGAGAATGGGGACATGATGATAGCGATGGGGTGAATGGGGGACATGGTAATAGAGATGGGGTGATTGGGGGACATGGTGGCAGAAATGGGGTGAATGGGGACATGGTGATAGAAGGGTGATTGGGAGACATGGTGATAGAGGTGGGTCATTGGGGGACATTTTGATAGGGATGGGCTGAATGGGAGACATGGTGACAGAGATGGGGTCAATGGGGACATGGTGAAAGAGATGGGGTGATTGGGGGACATGGTGATAGAGATGGGGTGAATGGGGACATGGTGATAGTGATGGGGTCAATGGGGAACATGTTGATAGAGATGGGGTGAATGGGGGACAAGGTGATAGAGATGGGGTGATTGGGGGACATGGTGGCAGAGATGGGGTGAATGGGGACAAGGTGATAGAGATGGGGTGAATGCGGGACATGGTGACAGAGATGAGGTGAATGGGAACATGGTGATAGAAATGGGGTGATTGGGGACATGCTGATAGAGATGGGGTGAATGGGGACATGGTGATAGCGATGGGGTGATTGGGGGACATGGTGATAGAGATTGGGTGAATGGGAACATGGTGATAGTGATGGGATGAATGGGGAATATGGTGATAGAGATGGGGTGAATGGGGGACATGGGGATAGAGATGGGTGAATGGGGAACATGGTGATAAGGATGGGGTGAATGGGGGACATGGTGATAGAGATGGGGTGAATGGGGACATGGTGATAGAGATGGGTGATTGGGGACATGATGATAGAGATGGGTGATTGGGGGACATGGTGATAGAGATGGGGTGAATGGGGCCATGATGATAGTTGGGTGATTGGGGACATGGTGATAGAGATGGGTGAAGGGGACATGGTGATAGAGATGGGTGATTGGGGACATGATGATAGAGATGGGTGATTGGGGGACATGGTGATAGAGATGGGGTGAATGGGGACATGGTTATAGTTAGAGATGGGGTGATTGGGGGACGGTGATAGAGATGGGGTGAATTGGGGACATGGTGATAGAGATGGGGTGATTGAGGGACAGATGAAGTAAAGATGGGGTGATTGTGGGACAGGGTGATAGAGATGGGGTGATTGGGTGACATGGTGATAGCGATGGAGTGAAAGGGGACATGCTGATAGAGATGGGTGAATGGGGAACATGGTGATAAGGATGGGGTGAATGGGGTACATGGTGATAAGGATGGGGTGAATGGGGTACATGGTGATAAGGATGGGGTGAATGGGGTACATGGTGATAGAAATGGGGTGATTGGGGGACATGATAGAGATGGGGTGAATGGGTGACATGGTGACAGAGATGGGGTGAATGGGGATGTGGTGATAGAGATGGGGTGATTGGGGGACATGGTGACAGAGATGGGGAGAATGGGGGACATGGTGATAGAGATGGGGTGATTGGGGGACATGGTGACAGAGATAGGGTGAATGGGGGACATGGTGATAGAGATGGGGTGAATGAGGACATGGTGATAGTGATAGGGTGAATGGGGAACATGTTGATAGAGATGGGGTGAATGGGGGACATGGAGATAGAGATGAGGTCAATGGGGAACATGGTGACAGAGATGGGGTGATTGGGGACATGGTGATAGAGATGGGGTGATTGGGGGACATGGTGACAGAGATGGGGTGAGTGGGGACATGGTGATAGAGATGAGGTGATTGGGTGACATGGTGATAGAGATGGGGTGAATGGGGGCCATGGTGATAGAGATGGTGTGATTGGGGGACATGGTGATAGCGATGGAGTGAATGGGGGACATGGTGATAGAGATGGGGTGACTGGGGACATGGTGATCGAGATTGGGTGAATGAGGGACATTGTGATAGATATGGGGTGATTGGGGACATGGTGATAGAGATGGGTGAATGGGAAACATGGTGATAGATAGAGATGGGGTGAATGGGGGAAATGGTGATAGAGATGGGGTGATTGGGAGACATAGTGATAGAGATGGGGTGAATGGGGGACATGGTGATAGAGATGGGGTGACTGGGAGACATGGTGATAGAGATGTGGTGAATGAGGACATGGTGATAGAGATGGGGTGAATGGGGGACATGGTGATAGAGACGGCTGAATGGGGAACATGGTGATAGAGATGGGGTGAATTGGGACATGGTGATAGAGATGGGGTGATTGGGGGACATGGTGATAGAGATGGGGTGTTTGGGGGACAGAAGAAGTAAAGATGGGGTGATTGGGGACATGGTGATAGAGATGGGGTGAATGGGGGACATGGTGATAGAGATGGGGGAGATGGTGATAGAGATGGGGTGATTGGGGACATAGTGATAGAGATGGGGTGAATTGGGACATGGTGATAGAGATGGGGTGATTAGGGGACATGGTGATAGAGATGGGGTGTTTGGGGGACAGATGAAGTAAAGATGGGGTGATTGGGGTCATGGTGATAGAGATGGGGTGAATGGGGGACATGGTGATAGAGATGGGGGAAATGGTGATAGAGATGGGGTGACTGGGGACATAGTGATAGACATGGGGTGAATGGGGGACATGGTGATAGAGATGGGGTGACTGGTGACATGGTGATAGAGATGGGGTGATTGGGGGACATGGTGATAGAGATGGGGGTCATGGTGATAGAGATGGGGTGAATGGTGGAGATGGTGATAGAGATGGGTGAATGGGAAACATTTTGATAGATAGAGATGGGGTGAATTGGGTACATGGTGATAGAGTTGGGGTGATTGGGGGACATGATAGAGATGGGGTGAATGGGGACATGGTGACAGAGATGGTTGAATGGGGATGTGGTTATAGAGATGGGGTGATTGGGGGACATGGTGATAGAGATGGAGTGAATGGGGACATGGTGATAGCGATGAGGTGAATGGGGGACATGGTGATAGAGATGGGTCATTGGGGGACATGTTGATAAGGATGGGCTGAATGGGAGACATGGTGACAGAGATAGGGTCAATGGGGACATGGTGAAAGAGATGGGGTGATTGGGGGACATGGTGATAGAGATGGGGTGAATGGGGACATGGTGATAGTGATGGGGTGAATGGGGAACATGTTGATAGAGATGGGGTGAATGGGGGACAAGGTGATAGAGATGGGGTGATTGGGGGACATGGTGGCAGAGATGGGGTGAATGGGGACATGGTGATAGAGATGGGGTGATTGGGGGACATGGTGACAGAGATGGGGTGAATGGGGACATGGTGATAGAGATGGGGTGATTGGGGGACATGGTGACAGAGATGGGGTGAATGGGGACATGGTGATAGAGATGGGGTGAATGGGGGACATGGTGACAGAGATGAGGTGAATGGGGACATGGTGATAGAAATGGGGTGATTGGGGACATGGTGATAGAGATGGGGTGAATGGGGACATGGTGATAGCGATGGGGTGATTGGGGGACATGGTGATAGAGATGGGGTGAATGTGGACATGGTGATAGCGATGGGGTGAATGGAGGAACATGGTGATAGAGATGGGGTGAATGGGGGACATGGTGATAGAGATGGGGTGATTGGGTGACATGGTGATAGAGATGGGGTGATGGGGGTCATGGTGATAGAGATGGTTTGAATGGGGATGTGGTGATAGAGATGGGGTGATTGGGGGACATGCTAACAGAGATGGGGTGAATGGGGGACATGGTGATAGAGATGGGGTGATTGGGGGACATGGTGACAGAGAAAGGGTGAATCGGGGACATGGTGATAGAGATGGGGTGAATGGGGACAGATGAAGTCATGATGGGGTGAATGGGGACATGGTGATAGAGATGGGGTGATTGGGGGACATGGTGACAGAGATAGGGTGAATGGGGGACATGGTGATAGAGATGGGGTGAATGGGGACAGATGAAGTAATGATGGGGTGAATGGGGACATGGTGATAGAGATGGGGTGAATGGGGACAGATGAAGTAATGATGGGGTGAATGGGGACATGGTGATAGAGATGGGGTGAATGGGGGACATGGTGATAGTTAGAGATGGGGTGATTGGGACATGGTGATAGAGATGGGGTGATTGGGGGACATGGTGATAGAGATGGGGTGGATGGGGACATGGTGATAGAGATGGGTGATTGGGGGACATGATGATAGAGATGGGTGATTGGGGGACATGGTGATAGAGATGGGGTGAATGGGGACATGGTGATAGAGATGGGGTGAATGGGGAATATGGTGATAGAGATGGGGTGAATAGGGGACATGGTGATAGCGATGGGGTGAATGGGGGACATGGTGATAGATAGAGATGGGTGAATGGGGTACATGGTGATAGATAGAGATGGGGTGAATTGGGACATGGTGATAGAGATGGGGTGATTGGTGGACATGGTGATAGAGATGGGGTGATTGGGGGACAGATGAAGTAAAGATGGGGTGAGTGCGGGACATGGTGATAGAGATGAGTGATTGGGGGACATGGTGATAGAGATGGGTGATTGGGGGACATGGTGATAGAGATGAGGTGAATGGGGGACATGGTGATAGAGATGGGGTGATTAGGGACATGGTGACAGAGATAGGGTGAATGGGGGACATGGTGATAGAGATGGGGGACATGGTGATAGAGATGTGGGACATGATTATAGAGATGGGGTGAATAATGACATGGTGATAGCGATGGGGTGAATGGGGGACATGGTGATAGAGATGGGTATATGGGAAACATTTTGATAGATAGAGATGGGGTGAATGGGGACATGGTGACAGAGATGGGGTGAATGGGGATATGGTGATAGCGATGAGGTGAATGGGGGACATGGTGATAGAGATGGGTGATTGGGGGACATGTTGATAGAGATGGGGTGAATGGGGGACATGGTGACAGAGATGGGGTGAATGGGGACATGGTGATAGAGATGGGGTGATTGGGGGACATGGTGACAGAGATAGGGTGAATGGGGGACATGGTGATAGAGATGGGGTGAATGGGGACAGATGAAGTAATGATGGGGTGAATGGGGACATGGTGATAGAGATGGGGTGAATGGGGACAGATGAAGTAATGATGGGGTGAATGGGGACATGGTGATAGAGATGGGGTGAATGGGGGACATGGTGATAGTTAGAGATGGGGTGATTGGGACATGGTGATAGAGATGGGGTGATTGGGGGACATGGTGATAGAGATGGGGTGGATGGGGACATGGTGATAGAGATGGGTGATTGGGGGACATGATGATAGAGATGGGTGATTGGGGGACATGGTGATAGAGATGGGGTGAATGGGGACATGGTGATAGAGATGGGGTGAATGGGGAATATGGTGATAGAGATGGGGTGAATAGGGGACATGGTGATAGCGATGGGGTGAATGGGGGACATGGTGATAGATAGAGATGGGTGAATGGGGTACATGGTGATAGATAGAGATGGGGTGAATTGGGACATGGTGATAGAGATGGGGTGAATGGGGTACATGGTGATAGATAGAGATGGGGTGAATTGGGACGGTGATAGAGATGGGGTGATTGGTGGACATGGTGATAGAGATGGGGTGATTGGGGGACAGATGAAGTAAAGATGGGGTGAGTGCGGGACATGGTGATAGAGATGAGTGATTGGGGGACATGGTGATAGAGATGGGGTGATTGGGGGACATGGTGATAGAGATGAGGTGAATGGGGGACATGGTGATAGAGATGGGGTGATTGGGGGACATGGTGACAGAGATAGGGTGAATGGGGGACATGGTGATAGAGATGGGGGACATGGTGATAGAGATGTGGGACATGATTATAGAGATGGGGTGAATAATGACATGGTGATAGCGATGGGGTGAATGGGGGACATGGTGATAGAGATGGGTATATGGGAAACATTTTGATAGATAGAGATGGGGTGAATTGGGTACATGGTGATAGAGTTGGGGTGATTGGGGGACATGATAGAGATGGGGTGAATGGGGACATGGTGACAGAGATGGGGTGAATGGGGATATGGTGATAGCGATGAGGTGAATGGGGGACATGGTGATAGAGATGGGTGATTGGGGGACATGTTGATAGAGATGGGGTGAATGGGGGACATGGTGACAGAGATGGGGTGAATGGGGACATGGTGATAGAGATGGGGTGATTGGGGGACATGGTGATAGAGATGGGGTGAATGAGGACATGGTGATAATGATGGGGTGAATGGGGAACATGTTGATAGAGACGGGATGAATGGGGGACATGGAGATAGAGATGGGGTGAATGGGGAACATGGTGACAGAGATGGGGTAATTGGGGACATTTTGATAGAGATAGGGTGATTGGGAGACATGGTGACAGAGATGAGGTGAGTGGGGACCTGGTGATAGAGATGGGGTGATTGGGGGACATGGTGATAGAGATGGGGTGTTTGGGGGACAGATGAAGTAAAGATGGGGTGATTGGGGACATGGTGATAGAGATGTGGTGAATGGGGGACATTGTGATTGAGATGGGGGAGATGGTGATAGAGATGGGGTGATTGGGGACATAGTGATAGAGATGGGGTGAATGGGGAACATGGTGATAGAGATGGGGTGACTGGGGGACATGGTGATAGAGATGGGGTGATTGGGGTTAATGGTGATAGAGATGGGGGACATGGTCATAGAGATGGGGTGAATAATGACATGGTGATAGCGATGGGGTGAATGGGGGACATGGTGATAGAGATGGGGTGAATGGGGGACATGGTGATAGAGATGGGTCAATGGGAAACATTTTGATAGATGGGGATGGGGTGAATTGGGTACATGGTGATAGAGTTGGGGTGATTGGGGGACATGATAGAGATGGGGTGATTGGGGGACATGGTGATAGAGATGGCGTGAATGGGGACATGGTGATAGTGATGGGGTGAATGGGGAACATGTTGATAGAGATGAGGTGAATGGGGGACATGGTGATAGAGATGGGGTGAATGGGGAACATGGTGACAGAGATGGGGTGATTGGGGACATGGTGATAGAGATGGGGTGATTGGGGACATGGTGATAGAGATGGGGTGAATGGGGACATGGTGATAGAGATGGGGTGAATGGGGGACAAGGTGACAGAGATGAGGTGAATGGGGACATGGTGATAGAGATAGGGTGATTGGGGACATGGTGATAGAGATGGGGTGAATGGGGACATGGTGATAGAGATGGGGTGATTGGGGGACATGGTGACAGAGATAGGGTGAATGGGGGACATGGTGATAGAGATGGGGTGAATGGGGACAGATGAAGTAATGATGGGGTGAATGGGGACATGGTGATAGAGATGGGGTGAATGGGGACAGATGAAGTAATGATGGGGTGAATGAGGACATGGTGATAGAGATGGGGTGAATGGGGGACATGGTGATAGTTAGAGATGGAGTGATTGGGACCTGGTGATAGAGATGGGGTGGATGGGGACATGGTGATAGAGATGTGTGATTGGGGACATGATGATAGAGATGGGTGATTGGGGGACATGGTGATAGAGATGGGGTGAATGGGGACATGGTGATAGAGATGGGGTGAATGGGGAATATGGTGATAGAGATGGGGTGAATGGGGGACATGGTGATAGCGATGGGGTGAATGGGGGACATGGTGATAGAGATGGGTGAATGGGGAACATGGTGATAGATAGAGATGGGTGAATGAGGTACATGGTGATAGATAGAGATGGGGTGAATTGGGACATGGTGATAGAGATGGGGTGATTGGGGGACATGGTGACAGAGATAGGGTGAATGGGGGACATGGTGATAGAGATGGGGTGAATGGGGACAGATGAAGTAATGATGGGGTGAATGGGGACATGGTGATAGAGATGGGGTGAATGGGGACAGATGAAGTAATGATGGGGTGAATGGGGACATGGTGATAGAGATGGGGTGAATGGGGGACATGGTGATAGTTAGAGATGGGGTGATTGGGACATGGTGATAGAGATGGGGTGATTGGGGGACATGGTGATAGAGATGGGGTGGATGGGGACATGGTGATAGAGATGGGTGATTGGGGGACATGATGATAGAGATGGGTGATTGGGGAACATGGTGATAGAGATGGGGTGAATGGGGGACATGGTGACAGAGATGGGGTGATTGGGGGACATGGTGACATAGATAGGGTGAATGGGGGACATGGTGATAAAGATGGGGGACATGGTGATAGAGATGTAGGACATGGTGATAGAGATGGGGTGAATAATGACATGGTGATAGCGATGGGGTGAATGGGGGACATGGTGATAGAGATGGGTATATGGGAAACATTTTGATAGATAGAGATGGGTTGAATTGGGTACATGGTGATAGAGTTGGGGTGATTGGGGGACATGATAGAGATGGGGTGAATGGGGACATGGTGACAGAAATGGGGTGAATGGGGATATGGTGATAGCGATGAGGTGAATGGGGGACATGGTGATAGAGATGGGTGATTGGGGGACATGTTGATAGAGATGTGGTGAATGGGGGACATGGTGACAGAGATGGGGTGAATGGGGACATGGTGATCGAGATGGGGTGATTGGGGGACATGGTGATAGAGATGGGGTGAATGAGGACATGGTGATAGTGATGGGGTGAATGGGGAACATGTTGATAGAGATGGGATGAATGGGGGACATGGAGATAGAGATGGGGTGAATGGGGACATGGTGACAGAGATGGTTGAATGGGGATGTGGTTATAGAGATGGGGTGATTGGGGGACATGGTGATAGAGATGGGGTGGATGGGGACATGGTGATAGAGATGGGTGATTGGGGACATGATGATAGAGATGGGTGATTGGGGGACATGGTGATAGAGATGGGGTGAATGGGGACATGGTGATAGAGATGGGGTGAATGGGGAATATGGTGATAGAGATGGGGTGAATAGGGGACATGGTGATAGCGATGGGGTGAATGGGGGACATGGTGATAGATAGAGATGGGTGAATGGGGTACATGGTGATAGATAGAGATGGGGTGAATTGGGACGGTGACAGAGATGGGGTGATTGGGGGACATGGTGATAGAGATGGGTGTTTGGGGGACATGGTGATAGAGATGGGGTGATTGGTGGACATGGTGATAGAGATGGGGTGATTGGGGGACAGATGAAGTAAAGATGGGGTGAGTGCGGGACATGGTGATAGAGATGAGTGATTGGGGGACATGGTGATAGAGATGGGGTGATTGGGGGACATGGTGATAGAGATGAGGTGAATGGGGGACATGGTGATAGAGATGGGGTGATTGGGGGACATGGTGACAGAGATAGGGTGAATGGGGGACATGGTGATAGAGATGGGGGACATGGTGATAGAGATGTGGGACATGATTATAGAGATGGGGTGAATAATGACATGGTGATAGCGATGGGGTGAATGGGGGACATGGTGATAGAGATGGGTATATGGGAAACATTTTGATAGATAGAGATGGGGTGAATTGGGTACATGGTGATAGAGTTGGGGTGATTGGGGGACATGATAGAGATGGGGTGAATGGGGACATGGTGACAGAGATGGGGTGAATGGGGATATGGTGATAGCGATGAGGTGAATGGGGGACATGGTGATAGAGATGGGTGATTGGGGGACATGTTGATAGAGATGGGGTGAATGGGGGACATGGTGACAGAGATGGGGTGAATGGGGACATGGTGATAGAGATGGGGTGATTGGGGGACATGGTGATAGAGATGGGGTGAATGAGGACATGGTGATAATGATGGGGTGAATGGGGAACATGTTGATAGAGACGGGATGAATGGGGGACATGGAGATAGAGATGGGGTGAATGGGGAACATGGTGACAGAGATGGGGTAATTGGGGACATTTTGATAGAGATAGGGTGATTGGGAGACATGGTGACAGAGATGAGGTGAGTGGGGACCTGGTGATAGAGATGGGGTGATTGGGGGACATGGTGATAGAGATGGGGTGTTTGGGGGACAGATGAAGTAAAGATGGGGTGATTGGGGACATGGTGATAGAGATGTGGTGAATGGGGGACATTGTGATTGAGATGGGGGAGATGGTGATAGAGATGGGGTGATTGGGGACATAGTGATAGAGATGGGGTGAATGGGGGACATGGTGATAGAGATGGGGTGACTGGGGGACATGGTGATAGAGATGGGGTGATTGGGGTTAATGGTGATAGAGATGGGGGACATGGTCATAGAGATGGGGTGAATAATGACATGGTGATAGCGATGGGGTGAATGGGGGACATGGTGATAGAGATGGGGTGAATGGGGGACATGGTGATAGAGATGGGTCAATGGGAAACATTTTGATAGATGGAGATGGGGTGAATTGGGTACATGGTGATAGAGTTGGGGTGATTGGGGGACATGATAGAGATGGGGTGATTGGGGGACATGGTGATAGAGATGGCGTGAATGGGGACATGGTGATAGTGATGGGGTGAATGGGGAACATGTTGATAGAGATGAGGTGAATGGGGGACATGGTGATAGAGATGGGGTGAATGGGGAACATGGTGACAGAGATGGGGTGATTGGGGACATGGTGATAGAGATGGGGTGATTGGGGACATGGTGATAGAGATGGGGTGAATGGGGACATGGTGATAGAGATGGGGTGAATGGGGGACAAGGTGACAGAGATGAGGTGAATGGGGACATGGTGATAGAGATAGGGTGATTGGGAACATGGTGATAGAGATGGGGTGAATGGGGACATGGTGATAGAGATGGGGTGATTGGGGGACATGGTGACAGAGATAGGGTGAATGGGGGACATGGTGATAGAGATGGGGTGAATGGGGACAGATGAAGTAATGATGGGGTGAATGGGGACATGGTGATAGAGATGGGGTGAATGGGGACAGATGAAGTAATGATGGGGTGAATGAGGACATGGTGATAGAGATGGGGTGAATGGGGGACATGGTGATAGTTAGAGATGGAGTGATTGGGACCTGGTGATAGAGATGGGGTGGATGGGGACATGGTGATAGAGATGTGTGATTGGGGACATGATGATAGAGATGGGTGATTGGGGGACATGGTGATAGAGATGGGGTGAATGGGGACATGGTGATAGAGATGGGGTGAATGGGGAATATGGTGATAGAGATGGGGTGAATGGGGGACATGGTGATAGCGATGGGGTGAATGGGGGACATGGTGATAGAGATGGGTGAATGGGGAACATGGTGATAGATAGAGATGGGTGAATGGGGTACATGGTGATAGAGATGGGGTGATTGGGGGACATGGTGATAGAGATGTGGTGAATGGGGGACATGGTGATAGATAGAGATGGGGTGAATTGGGACATGGTGATAGAGATGGGGTGATTGGGGGACATGGTGATAGAGATGGGGTGAATGGGGACATGGTGATAGAGATGGGGTGATTGGGGGACATGGTGATAGAGATGGGGTGATTGGGGGACATGGTGACAGAGATAGGGTGAATGGGGACATGGTGATAGAGATGGGGTGATTGGGGGACATGGTGACAGAGATAGGGTGAATGGGGGACATGGTGATAGAGATGGGGTGAATGGGGACAGATGAAGTAATGATGGGGTGAATGGGGACATGGTGATAGAGATGGGGTGAATGGGGACAGATGAAGTAATGATGGGGTGAATGGGGACATGGTGATAGAGATGGGGTGAATGGGGGACATGGTGATAGTTAGAGATGGGGTGATTGGGACATGGTGATAGAGATGGGATGATTGGGGGACATGGTGATAGAGATGGGGTGGATGGGGACATGGTGATAGAGATGGGTGATTGGGGGACATGATGATAGAGATGGGTGATTGGGGGACATGGTGATAGAGATGGGGTGAATGGGGGACATGGTGACAGAGATGGGGTGATTGGGGGACATGGTGACATAGATAGGGTGAATGGGGGACATGGTGATAGAGATGGGGGACATGGTGATAGAGATGTAGGACATGGTGATAGAGATGGGGTGAATAATGACATGGTGATAGCGATGGGGTGAATGGGGGACATGGTGATAGAGATGGGTATATGGGAAACATTTTGATAGATAGAGATGGGGTGAATTGGGTACATGGTGATAGAGTTGGGGTGATTGGGGGACATGATAGAGATGGGGTGAATGGGGACATGGTGACAGAAATGGGGTGAATGGGGATATGGTGATAGCGATGAGGTGAATGGGGGACATGGTGATAGAGATGGGTGATTGGGGGACATGTTGATAGAGATGTGGTGAATGGGGGACATGGTGACAGAGATGGGGTGAATGGGGACATGGTGATCGAGATGGGGTGATTGGGGGACATGGTGATAGAGATGGGGTGAATGAGGACATGGTGATAGTGATGGGGTGAATGGGGAACATGTTGACAGAGATGGGATGAATGGGGGACATGGAGATAGAGATGGGGTGAATGGGGACATGGTGACAGAGATGGTTGAATGGGGATGTGGTTATAGAGATGGGGTGATTGGGGGACATGGTGATAGAGATGGAGTGAATGGGGACATGGTGATAGCGATGAGGTGAATGGGGGACATGGTGATAGAGATGGGTCATTGGGGGACATGTTGATAAGGATGGGCTGAATGGGAGACATGGTGACAGAGATAGGGTCAATGGGGACATGGTGAAAGAGATGGGGTGATTGGGGGACATGGTGATAGAGATGGGGTGAATGGGGACATGGTGATAGTGATGGGGTGAATGGGGAACTTGTTGATAGAGATGGGGTGAATGGGGGACAAGGTGATAGAGATGGGGTGATTGGGGGACATGGTGGCAGAGATGGGGTGAATGGGGACATGGTGATAGAGATGGGGTGATTGGGGGACATGGTGACAGAGATGGGGTGAATGGGGACATGGTGATAGAGATGGGGTGATTGGGGGACATGGTGACAGAGATGGGGTGAATGGGGACATGGTGATAGAGATGGGGTGAATGGGGGACATGGTGACAGAGATGAGGTGAATGGGGACATGGTGATAGAAATGGGGTGATTGGGGACATGGTGATAGAGATGGGGTGAATGGGGACATGGTGATAGCGATGGGGTGATTGGGGGACATGGTGATAGAGATGGGGTGAATGTGGACATGGTGATAGCGATGGGGTGAATGGAGGAACATGGTGATAGAGATGGGGTGAATGGGGGACATGCTGATAGAGATGGGGTGATTGGGTGACATGGTGATAGAGATGGGGTGATGGGGGTCATGGTGATAGAGATGGTTTGAATGGGGATGTGGTGATAGAGATGGGGTGATTGGGGGACATGCTAACAGAGATGGGGTGAATGGGGGACATGGTGATAGAGATGGGGTGATTGGGGGACATGGTGACAGAGAAAGGGTGAATCGGGGACATGGTGATAGAGATGGGGTGAATGGGGACAGATGAAGTAATGATGGGGTGAATGGGGACATGGTGATAGAGATGGGGTGAATGGGGACAGATGAAGTAATGATGGGGTGAATGGGGACATGGTGATAGAGATGGGGTGAATGGGGGACATGGTGATAGTTAGAGATGGGGTGATTGGGACATGGTGATAGAGATGGGGTGATTGGGGGACATGGTGATAGAGATGGGGTGGATGGGGACATGGTGATAGAGATGGGTGATTGGGGGACATGATGATAGAGATGGGTGATTGGGGGACATGGTGATAGAGATGGGGTGAATGGGGACATGGTGATAGAGATGGGGTGAATGGGGAATATGCTGATAGAGATGGGGTGAATAGGGGACATGGTGATAGCGATGGGGTGAATGGGGGACATGGTGATAGATAGAGATGGGTGATTGGGGTACAAGGTGATAGATAGAGATGGGTGAATGGGGTACATGGTGATAGATAGAGATGGGGTGAATTGGGACGGTGATAGAGATGGGGTGATTGGTGGACATGGTGATAGAGATGGGGTGATTGGGGGACAGATGAAGTAAAGATGGGGTGAGTGCGGGACATGGTGATAGAGATGAGTGATTGGGGGACATGGTGATAGAGATGGGGTGATTGGGGGACATGGTGATAGAGATGAGGTGAATGGGGGACATGGTGATAGAGATGGGGTGATTGGGGGACATGGTGACAGAGATAGGGTGAATGGGGGACATGGTGATAGAGATGGGGGACATGGTGATAGAGATGTGGGACATGATTATAGAGATGGGGTGAATAATGACATGGTGATAGCGATGGGGTGAATGGGGGACATGGTGATAGAGATGGGTATATGGGAAACATTTGATAGATAGAGATGGGGTGAATTGGGTACATGGTGATAGAGTTGGGGTGATTGGGGGACATGATAGAGATGGGGTGAATGGGGACATGGTGACAGAGATGGGGTGAATGGGGATATGGTGATAGCGATGAGGTGAATGGGGGACATGGTGATAGAGATGGGTGATTGGGGGACATGTTGATAGAGATGGGGTGAATGGGGGACATGGTGACAGAGATGGGGTGAATGGGGACATGGTGATAGAGATGGGGTGATTGGGGGACATGGTGATAGAGATGGGGTGAATGAGGACATGGTGATAATGATGGGGTGAATGGGGAACATGTTGATAGAGACGGGATGAATGGGGGACATGGAGATAGAGATGGGGTGAATGGGGAACATGGTGACAGAGATGGGGTAATTGGGGACATTGTGATAGAGATAGGGTGATTGGGAGACATGGTGACAGAGATGAGGTGAGTGGGGACCTGGTGATAGAGATGGGGTGATTGGGGGACATGGTGATAGAGATGGGGTGTTTGGGGGACAGATGAAGTAAAGATGGGGTGATTGGGGACATGGTGATAGAGATGTGGTGAATGGGGGACATGGTGATTGAGATGGGGGAGATGGTGATAGAGATGGGGTGATTGGGGACATAGTGATAGAGATGGGGTGAATGGGGGACATGGTGATAGAGATGGGGTGACTGGGGGACATGGTGATAGAGATGGGGTGATTGGGGTTAATGGTGATAGAGATGGGGGACATGGTCATAGAGATGGGGTGAATAATGACATGGTGATAGCGATGGGGTGAATGGGGGACATGGTGATAGAGATGGGGTGAATGGGGGACATGGTGATAGAGATGGGTCAATGGGAAACATTTTGATAGATGGAGATGGGGTGAATTGGGTACATGGTGATAGAGTTGGGGTGATTGGGGGACATGATAGAGATGGGGTGATTGGGGGACATGGTGATAGAGATGGCGTGAATGGGGACATGGTGATAGTGATGGGGTGAATGGGGAACATGTTGATAGAGATGAGGTGAATGGGGGACATGGTGATAGAGATGGGGTAAATGGGGAACATGGTGACAGAGATGGGGTGATTGGGGACATGGTGATAGAGATGGGGTGAATGGGGACATGGTGATAGAGGTGGGGTGAATGGGGGACAAGGTGACAGAGATGAGGTGAATGGGGACATGGTGATAGAGATAGGGTGAATGGGGATATGGTGATAGCGATGAGGTGAATGGGGGACATGGTGATAGAGATGGGTGATTGGGGGACATGTTGATAGAGATGTGGTGAATGGGGGACATGGTGACAGAGATGGGGTGAATGGGGACATGGTGATCGAGATGGGGTGATTGGGGGACATGGTGATAGAGATGGGGTGAATGAGGACATGGTGATAGTGATGGGGTGAATGGGGAACATGTTGATAGAGATGGGATGAATGGGGGACATGGAGATAGAGATGGGGTGAATGGGGAACATGGTGACAGAGATGGGGTAATTGGGGACATTGTGATAGAGATGGGGTGATTGGGGGACATGGTGACAGAGATGAGGTGAGTGGGGACCTGGTAATAGAGATGGGGGGAATGGGGGACATGGTGACAGAGATGAGGTGAATGGGGACATGGTGATAGAGATGGTGTGATTGGGGGACATGGTGATAGCGATGGAGTGAATGGGGGACATGGTGATAGAGATGGTGTGATTGGGGACATGGTGATCGAGATGGGGTGAATGGGGGACATTGTGATAGATATGGGATGATTGGGGACATGGTGATAGAGATGGGTGAATGGGAAACATGGTGATACATAGAGATGGGGTGAATGGGGGACATGGTGATAGAGATGGGGTGAATGGGGGACATAGTGATAGCGATGGGGTGATTGGGGGACATAGTAATAGAGATGGGGTGAATGGGGGACATGGTGATAGAGATGCGGTGACTGGGGGACATGGTGATAGAGATGTGGTGAATGGGGACATGGTGATAGAGATGGGGTGAATGGGGGACATGGTGATAGAGATGGCTGAATGGGGAACATGGTCATAGATGGAGATGGGGTGAATTGGGACATGGTGATAGAGATGGGGTGATTGGGGGACATGGTGATAGAGATGGGGTGTTTGGGGGACAGATGAAGTAAAGATGGGGTGATTGGGGACATGGTGATAGAGATGGGGTGAATGGGGGAGATGGTGATAGAGATGGGGGAGATGGTGATAGAGATGGGGTGATTGGGGACATAGTGATAGAGATGGGGTGAATGGGGGACATGGTGATAGAGATAGGGTGATTGGGGGACATGGTGACAGAGATGAGGTGAGTGGGGACCTGGTAATAGAGATGGGGTGAATGGGGGACATGGTGACAGAGATGAGGTGAATGGGGATATGGTGATAGAGATGGTGTGATTGGGGGACATGGTGTTAGCGATGGAGTGAATGGGGGACATGGTGATAGAGATGGTGTGATTGGGGACATGGTGATCGAGATGGGGTGAATGGGGGACATTGTGATAGATATGGGGTGATTGGGGACATGGTGATAGAGATGGGTGAATGGGAAACATGCTGATACATAGAGATGGGGTGAATGGGGGACATGGTGATAGAGATGGGGTGAATGGGGGACATAGTGATAGCGATGGGGTGATTGTGGGACATAGTAATAGAGATGTGGTGAATGGGGACATGGTGATAGAGATGGGGTGAATGGGGGACATGGTGATAGAGATGGCTGAATGGGGAACATGGTGATAGATAGAGATGGGGTGAATTGGGACGGTGATAGAGATGGGGTGATTGGGGGGACATGGTGATAGAGATGGGGTGTTTGGGGGACAGATGAAGTAAAGATGGGGTGATTGGGGACATGGTGATAGAGATGGGGTGAATGGGGGACATGGTGATAGAGATGGGGGGAGATGGGTGATAGAGATGGGGTGATTGGGGACATAGTGATAGAGATGGGGTGAATGGGGCACATGGTGATAGAGATGGGGTGACTGGGGGACATGGTGATAGAGATGGGGTGAATGGGGGACATGGTGATAGAGATGGGTGATTGGGGGACATGGTGATAGAGATGGGGACATGGTCATAGAGATGGGGTGAATAATGACATGGTGATAGCGATGGGGTGAATGGGGGACATGGTGATAGAGATGGGGTGAATGGGGGACATGGTGATAGAGATGGTTGAATGGGAAACATTTTGATAGATAGAGATGGGGTGAATTGGGGTACATGGTGATAGAGTTGGGGTGATTGGGGGACATGATAGAGATGGGGTGATTGGGGGGACATGGTGATAGAGATGGGGTGAATGGGGACATGGTGATAGTGATGGGGTGAATGGGGAACATGTTGATAGAGATGAGGTGGATGGGGGACATGGTGATAGAGATGGGGTGAATGGGGAACATGGTGACAGAGATGGGGTGATTGGGGACATGGTGATAGAGATGGGGTGATTGGGGGGACATGGTGACAGAGATGGGGTGAATTGGGACATAGTGATAGAGATGGTGTGAATGGGGGACATGGTGACAGAGATGAGGTGAATGGGGACATGGTGATAGAGATAGGGTGATTGGGGACATGGTGATAGCGATGGGGTGATTGGGGGGACATGGTGATAGCGATGTGGTGAATGTGGACATGGTGATAGCGATGGGGGTGAATGGGGAACATGGTGATAGAGATGGGGTGAATGGGGGTACATGGTGATAGAGATGGGGTGATTGGGTGACATTGGTGATAGAGATGGGGTGATGGGGGTCATGGTGATAGAGATGGGGTGAATGGGGGACGGTGATAGAGATGGGTGAATGGGGAACATGTTGATAGATAGAGATGGGGTGATTGGGACATGGTGATAGAGATGGGGGTGATTGGGGGATCATGGTGACAGAGATAGGGTGAATGGGGGGACATGGTGATAGAGATGGGGTGAATGGGGACAGATGAAGTAATGATGGGGTGAATGGGGACATGGTGATAGAGATGGGTGAATGGGGAAGATGAAGTAATGATGGGGTGATGGGGACATGGGTGATAGAGATGGGTGAATGGGGGACATGGTGAAGTTAGAGATGGGGTGAATGCGGGACATGGTGTCAGAGATGGGGTGAATGGGGATGTGGTGATAGTGATGGGGTGATTGGGGGGACATGGTGACAGAGATGGGGTGAATGGGGGACATGGTGATAGAGATGGGGTGATTGGGGACAGATGAAGTAATGATGGGGTGAATGGGGACATGGTGTTAGAGATGGGGTGATTGGGGGACATGGTGACAGAGATAGGGGTGAATGGGGGACATGGTGATAGAGATGGGGTGAATGGGGGACAGATGAAGTAATGAGGGGTGATTGGGGGACATGGTGATAGTTGATGGGGTGAATGGGGACAGATGAAGTAATGATGGGTGTGAATGGGGACATAGTGATAGAGATGGGGTGAATGGGGGACATGGTGATAGTTAGAGATGGGGTGATTGGGACATGGTGATAGAGATGGGTGATTGGGGGACATGATGATAGAGATGGGTGATTGGGGGACATGGTGATAGAGATGGGGTGAATGGGGACATGGTGATAGAGGTGGGGTGAATGGGGAATATGGTGATAGAGATGGGGTGAATGGGGGACATGGTGATAGCGATGGGGTGAATGGGGGACTTGGTGATAGAGATGGGTGAATGGGGAACATGGCGATAGATAGAGATGGGGTGAATTGGGACATGGTGATAGAGATGGGGTGATTGGTGGACATGGTGATAGAGATGGGGTGATTGGGGGACAGATGAAGTAAAGATGGGGTGATTGGGGGACATGGTGATAGAGATGAGTGATTGGGGGACATGGTGATAGAGATGAGGTGAATGGGGGACATGGTGATAGAGATGGGGTGATTGGGGGACATGGTGACAGAGATAGGGTGAATGGGGGACATGGTGATAGAGATGGGGGGACATGGTGATAGAGATGGGGTGACTGGGGGACATGGTGATAGAGATGGGGTGATTGGGGGATATGGTGATAGAGATGGGGTGAATAATCACATGGTGATAGCGATGGGGTGAATGAGGGACATGGTGATAGAGATGGGTGTATGGGAAACATTTTGATAGATAAGAGATGGGGTGAATTGGGTACATGGTGATAGAGTTGGGGTGATTGGGGGACATGGTGATAGAGATGGGGTGATTGGGGGACAGATGAAGTAAAGATGGGGTGATTGGGGAACATGGTGATAGAGATGGGATGAATGGGGACATGGTGATAGAGATGGGGTGACTGGGGGACTTGATGATAGAGATAGGTGAATGGGGAACATGGTGATATACAGAGATGGGGTGAATGGGGGGCATGGTGATAGATAGAGATGGGGTGAATGGGGGACATGGTTATAAAGATGGGGTGATTGGGTGACATGGTGATAGAGATGGGGTGATGGGGGACAAGGTGATAGAGATGGGGTGAATGGGGGACAGGGTGATAGAGATGAGTGAATGGGGAACATAGTGATAGATAGAGATGGGGTGAATGGGGTACATGGTCATAGAAATGGGGTGATTGGGGGACATGATAGAGATTGGGTGAATGGGTGACATGGTGACAGAAATGGGGTGAATGGGGATGTGGTGATAGAGATGGGTTGATTGGGGGACATGGTGACAGAGATAGGGTGAATGGGGGACATGGTGATAGAGATGGAGTGAACGGGGACAGATGAAGTAATGATGGGGTGAATGGGGACATGGTGATAGAGATGGGGTGATTGGGGGACATGGTGACAGAGATAGGGTGTATGGGGGACATGGTGATAGAGATGGGGTGAATGGGGACAGATGAAGTAATGATGGCATGAATGGGGACATGGTGTTAGAGATGGGGTGAATGGGGACAGATGAATTAATGATGGGGTGAATGGGGACATGGTGATAGAGATGGGGTAAATGGGGGACATGGTGATAGTTAGAGATCTGGTGATTGGGACATGGTGATAGAGATGGGGTGATTGGGGGACATGGTGATAGAGATGGGGTGATTGGGGGACAGATGAAGTAAAGATGGGGTGATTGGGGGACATGGTGATAGAGATGGGGTGAATGGTGACATGGTGATAGCGATGGGGTGAATGGGGGACATGGTGATAGAGATGTGGTGAATGGGGGACATGGTGATAGAGATGGGTGAATGGGGAACATGGTGATAGAGATGGGGTGAATGGGGGACATGGTGATAGAGATGGGGTGAATGGGGACATGGTGATAGTGATGGGGTGAATGGGGAACATGGTGATAGAGATGGGTGATTGGGGACAGATGATGTAAAGATGGGGTGAATGGGGACATGGTGATAGAGATGGGGTGAATGGGGGACATGGTGACAGAGATGGGGTGAATGGGGACATGGTGATAGAGATGGGGTGATTGGGGGACATGGTGAAAGAGATGGGGTAAATGGGGACATGGTGATAGCGATGGGTTGAATGGGGGACATGGTGATAGAGATGGGGTGAATGGGGACATGGTGATAGAGATGGGGTGATTGGGGACAAGGTGATAGCGATGGGGTGAATGGGGACATGGTGATAGCGATGGGGTGAATTGGGACATGGTGATAGCGATGGGGTGAATGGGGGACATGGTGATAGAGATGGGGTGAATGGGGGACAGGGTGATAGAGATGGGGTGATTGGGGGACATGGTGACAGAGATGAGGTGAATGGGGACATGGTGATAGAAGGTTGATTGGGGGACATGGTGATAGAGGTGGGATTAATGGGGGACATGGTGATAGAGATGGGGTGATTGGGGACATGGTGATAGAGATGGGGTGAATGGGGACATGGTGATAGAGATGGGTGACTGGGGGACATGGTGATAGAGATGGGGTGAATGGGGGACATGGTGATAGAGATGGGGTGAATGGGGACATGGTGATAGAGATGGGGTCAATGGGGGATATGGTGATAGAGATAGGGTGACTGGGGGACATCGTGATAGAGATGGGGTGAATGGGGACATGGTGACTAAAATGGGGTGAATGGGGACATGGTGATAGATGGGTGATTGGGAGACATGGTGATAGAGATGGGGTGAATGGGGACATGGTGACAGATGGGTGATTGGGAGACATGGTGATAGAGATGGGTGATTAGGGGACATGGTGATAGAGATGGGGTGAATGGGGAATATGGTGATAGAGATGGGGTGAATGGGGAATATGGTGATAGAGATGGGATGAATGGGGGACATGGTGATAGAGATGGGTGAATGGAGGACATGGTGATAGTTAGAGATGGGGTGATTGGGGGACGGTGATAGAGATGGGTGAATGGGGAACATGGTGATAGATAGAGATGGGGTGAATGGTGGACCTGGTGATAGAGATGCGGTGATTGAGGGACAGATGAAGTAAAGATGGGGTGATTGGGGCACAGGGTGATAGAGATGGGGTGATTGGGGTACATGGTGATAGCGATGGAGTGAATGGGGGACATGGTGATAGAGATGGGGTGAATGGGGGACATTGTGATAGATATGGGGTGATTGGGGACATGGTGATAGAGATGGGTGAATGGGGAACATGGTGATAGAGATGGGTGAATGGGGTGCATGGTGATAGATCGAGATGGGGTGATTGGGGGACAGATGAAGTAAAGATGGGGTGAATGGGGAGAGGGTGATAGAGATGGGGTGATAGGGAGACAGATGAAGTAAGGATGGGGTGAATGGGGAGAGATGAAGTAACGATGGGGTGAATGGGGGACAGGGTGATAGAGATGGGGTGATTGGGGGACAGATGAAGTAAAGATGGGGTGAATGGGGGACATGGTGATAGAGATGGGGTGAATGGGGACAGGTGAAGTAAAGATGGGGTGAATGGGGGCATGGTGATAGAGATGGGTGAATGGGGAATATGGTGATAGATAGAGATGGGGTGAATGAGGTACATGGTGATAGAGATGGGTGATTGGGGGACATGGTGACAGAGATGGGTGAATTGGGACAGGGTGATAGAGATGGGGTGATTGGGGGACAGATGAAGTAAAGATGGGGTGAATGGGGGACAGATGAAGTAAAGATGGGGTGAATGGAGGACAGGGTGATAGCGATGGGGTGATTGGGGGACAGATGAAGTAAAGATGTGGTGAATGGGGGACAGGGTGATAGAGATGGGGTGATAGGGAGACAGATGAAGTAAAGATGGGGTGAATGGGGGACAGATGAAGTAAAGATGGGGTGAATGGAGGACAGGGTGATAGAGATGGGGTGATTGGGGGACAGATGAAGTAAAGATGGGGTGAATGGGGGACAGGGTGATAGAGATGGGGTGATTGGGGGACAGATGAAGTAAAGATGGGGTGAATGGGGGACAGATGAAGTAAAGATGGGGTGAATGGAGGACAGGGTGATAGAGATGGGGTGATTGGGGGACAGATGAAGTAAAGATGGGGTGAATGGGGGACAGGGTGATAGAGATGGGGTGATTGGGGGACAGATGAAGTAAAGATGGGGTGAATGGGGGACAGGGTGATAGCGATGGGGTGATTGGGGGACAGATGAAGTAAAGATGGGGTGAATGGGCGACAGGGTGATAGAGATGGGGTGATTGGGGGACAGATGAAGTAAAGATGGGGTGAATGGGGGACAGATGGACACGGTTTACCCGGGGACAGATCAAGCTGCAGCCCTATTGGCAACGAGTTACCACTGGAGCAATGGGCAGGACCAGTTTGCGCTGTCTGTTCCCTGATTGGCTTCCTGAATGTCCATCACGGCCAGTGGAGTGACGCATTTCCGGCTGCGATGGCGGGTGCTGTTGCTGAGTGGCGGCGGGTCTGTGGTGACCGCTGGCGGGCGACCCCGGACTCCGAGCGCCGGCGCTTCGGCTCCGTTACCGATCCTGGCCGCGTCTTCGACTTCGGCCGCCGGTGGCTTGTGTGAGTGTGAAGCCAAAGCACAGCACCCTCGTCCCCTGTCCATCCACTCCCCAACCCAAAACCTGCCCGGCTCCTTACCCCGTCTCGCTGCCATCACCCCGGGGGCATCACAGCAACCCTTCGGCTCCTTCTCCCGTCCCATTGTCCGGAATGGGGGATTCACGGGCCCCGGGGGGATATGACGAGAATGGGGGGGTTCACGGGGCCCTGGGGGTAGGGGGGGATAGGCCTGGAATGGGGGATTCACGTGGCCCCGGGGGATATGACTAGAATGGGGGGGGGGGTTCAGGGGCCCCTGTGGGAGAAATATTCTGGAATGGGGGATTCAAGGGGCCCTGGGGACGGGGTATGTCTGGAATGTGGGATTCAGAGGCCCCTGGGGTGATAGCTCTGTAATAGGGGATTCACAGGCCCCCGGGTGGGGTACATGTCAGGAATGATGGATTTGCTTGGGGGTGGGGGCGTTGTGTGTGCAGTTCAGTGATCTAGGGTATGTGTCAGGCAGTAACCAGCTACTTGCCTCACCCAGGGACGAAGATGTGGCTGCTCTGAATGCTCTGTCTGCTCAGTGGCAGGCACAGAAAGATGTCAAAACAGCGCAGGACTTCAAGTGTCGTGGCAATGAGCGCTTCAAGGCAAGGGACTACCTCCAGGCACTAGCTCTGTACTCCCAGGTACTGGAGGGAAACAGATCCTTCGGCCCGATAAGTCACTGCTGACAAGGTGCCTCTCCCTGCTTTCCCATTTTCTCATGTTGGGCCCATATCTCTTCAAATCTCTGCCCTCTCACCTTAAACACATTCTCCAATTTTACACTCCCCCACCCAGGAAAGGTTGAAGGCTGTCAGCAGGTTATGGGACAGTTGAAGGTACTGGGGTGAGGATTAAATACAGGAAGTGTGAGGTGTTGCACTTTGGGAGGACAACTGTAAAACATCTAGTGACTGGCAGGATCCATGGAGCATTGATGTACAGACGGGATATTGAGGTTCAAGTCCATAGCTTCCTGAGCAGCCAGTAAGATAGCGCTGTAAAGAAGGAGCATGGCATGTTGGCCTTCAGCGGTCAGGGCATTGAGTATAAAGGTCAGGAAGTCACATTGCAGCTGTATAACACCGGCTGGGCTGCATGTGGAGTAGTCTGTGCAGTTTTGGTCACCCTTTACAGGTCGGGTGTGTGCCGTTTGGAAGAGACTGATCATGATGGTCCTTGGATTAGAGAGTATCAGCCTTAAAGCAAAGTTGAACAAACTTGCATTGCTTTCTCTGAAGTGTGGGAGACTGAGAGGGATTATTAATGATGAGTGGCGGGTCAGTGAACTACTAGGTGAATCCTTCTGCATGGTAGGTGCCTGAATAACTTCCAGAGTGTTGATGGAGATGGGCAGTTTGAGGCACTTAGTCAGGCAGTGGACTGTGCTGTTTCCTATCCCTCATCAGCCCTTGCCATCCTGTGGATACCTCTTGTCCCTCAGAATTCCCTCCAGTGTCTCACTCACTACTGAGTGGTGAGAGACGTAGCACCCAACATCATACGAGGTTTCATACCAGTAGTAGAAAGATAAAGGGCTGGTCAGAACAATGAGAGATCTGCACTGCTTTCAAGAATGGGACCTCTGACCCTGAGTGCATGCCACTAGCTCCAGGCTCCCCCAACCTTCCTATCAGTGTATCATTTTAGTCAGGGGGTGGGGAAGGAGTCTGATGGTCTCTCTGTCATCAGGGTCTCAGACACTGCACTGCCAACTGCCTCGAGGCTGCCCTCCTCTATGCCAACCGGTCGGCTGCTCTCTTCCACCTGCAGCGCTACCAGGTGAGTGACAATCCCCTACAACTTCCCTCCCACCCTGCCCCACTCTACTCCCCTCCTCACACACAGCCCCCACCCCTTGGAGCAAGAACCTGTGCCCTCTTCTCATCCCCAATCTCCCGGCATGCAGTTCACTAACCGGTGCTACACTCTTCTCTCACCCTTCTCTCCCCACCCCCTCGCCCTTCTCTCCCCACCCCTCACACACTCCTCTCCCCCAACCCTCTACCCTCTTCTTCCCCACCCCTCACACACTCCTGCCCCCAATCCCATCCCCACCCTCACCCATTTCCTCCTCCTCTCACCTACCCTTCTCACCCACCTATCCCCAATTCCTTTCACCCTCCTCTCCCTGCACCACTCTCATCCTCCTCTTCCCTACCCTTCAGACCCTCTTCACCCCCGCATTTAACACTCTTCTTCCCCCACCCCTCTTACCCTCCCCTCCCACTATAAGACCATAAGATATTGGAGCAGAAGTAGGCCATTCGGCCCATTGAGTCTGCTTCGCCATTCAGTCATGGGCTGATCAAATTCTTCCAGTCATCCCCACTCCACTGCTTTCTCCCCATACCCTTTGATGCCCTGACTAATCAAGAACCTATCTATCTCTGCCTTAAATGCACCCAATGACTTGGCCTCCACAGCCACTCGTGGCAACGAGTTCCACAGATTTACCACCCTCTGACTAAAGTAATTTATCCACATCCCAGTTCTAAAAGGATGTCCTTCAATCCTGAAGTTGTGCCCTCTTGTCCTAGAATCCTCTACCATGGGAATAACTTTGCCATATCTAATCTGTTCAGGCCTTTTAACATTCGGTATGTTTCTATGAGATTCCCCCCCTCATTCTCCTGAACTCCTGGGAATACAGCCAGACGTTCCTCATAGTATAACCCTTTCATTCCTGGAATTGTTCTTGTGAATCTTCTCTGAACCCTCTCTAATGTCAGTATATCCTTTCTAAAATAAGGAGCCCAAAACTGCACACAATACTCCAAGTATAGTCTCACGAGTGCTTTATAGAGCCTCAACATCACATCCCTGCTCTTATATTCTATACCTCTAGAAATGAATGACAACGTTGCATTCACCTTCTTCACAACCGACTCAGCTTGGAGGCTAACCTTTAGGGTACCCTGCACAAGGACTCCTAAGTCCCTTTGTATCTCTGCATTTTGAATTTTCTCCCCATCTAAATCAGGGGTCCCCAACCTTTTTTGCACCGCGGACTGGTTGAATATTGACAATATTCTTGCAGAACGGCCAACCCGGGGGGGCGGGGTTCAAGTAGGGTTAAACTCACCTCAACGTGTCTTTTACAGTTAGGGTTGCCAACTTTCTCACTCCCAAATAAGGGACAAAAGTAGCAGTCAAATCCCAGGACACTTGTGTTTACCCCGAGAAAGACTACCATGACCATGAAGCCTTGCGCGGGCACCTGTGTCCGCATGCGCATACGTGCCAATTTTTTTCACAAATCGGTTTTGGCTTCATCTTCCCGACTATACTGCACACACATTATTTCTAATTTGTAAAGGCTGTGTATTTATCATATCATTCTTGCTTTTACTATATGTTAGTGTTATTTTTGGTTTTATGTGTTATTTGGCATGATTTGGTAGGTTATTTTTTGGGTCTGGGAATGCTTAAAAATTTTTCCCATATTAATGCTTCTGCGCTTTACGGCATTTCAGCACGATCAATTTCATAGGAACGCTCTACCTTAGCGGGGGAAATATGGGACAAGGGTGGTCCTGTATGGGACAAACCAATTTAGCCCAATATACGGGATGTCCCGGCAAATATGGGACAGTTGGCAACCCTGTGTTCAAGTTCAACAGTGCGTGACAGGGGATGAGGAAAGGTGCAGCTGACTCATATCGTTTCCTCACGGCCCAGTGGTTGGGGACCGCTGATCTAAATAATAGTCTGCCCGTTTATTTCTTCCACCAAAGTGCATGACCATACATTTTCCAACATTGTATTTCATTTCTCACTTCTTTGCCCATTCCCTAAACTATCTAAGTACCTCTGCAGGCTTTGTTTCCTCAACACTACCCGCTCCTCCACCTATCTTTGTATCATCGGCAAATTTAGCCACAAATCCATTAATTCTGTAGTCCAAATGATTAACATACATCGTAAAAAGCAGCAGTCCCCAATACCACCCCTCTCCCTCCCCTCCCACTACCCCTCTCCCCAACCCGTCTGACTCTCTTTTCCCCCACCCCTCACCATCCTCTCCCTTTACCCTCTCGCACTCCTCACCCCCACCCTCTCACTCTCTTCTCCCCCACCCCTCTTGCTCTCCTCTCTCCCAACCTTCACCACCCTATCTCTCCAAGCCCCTCCTGTGAGGTCATTAACTCCCAGACCCTCTCTCCCACCCCCTCCTGCCTGCAGTCACTAACCTCCCCACCCTCTCTCCCACCCCCTCCTGCCTGCCGTCACTAACCTCCCCACCCTCTCTCCCACCCCATCCTGCCTGCAGTCACTAACCCCAGCACCCTTTGTCTCCCACCCCCTCCTGCGTGCCGTCACTAACCTCCCCACCCTCTCTCCCACCCCCTCCTGCCTGCCGTCACTAACCTCCCCACCCTCTCTCCCACCCCATCCTGCCTGCAGTCACTAACCCCAGCACCCTTTGTCTCCCACCCCCTCCTGCGTGCCGTCACTAACCTCCCCACCCTCTCTCCCACCCACTCCTACCTGCCGTCACTAACCCCCTGATGCTCTCCCCACCCTGCAGGAATGCCTGGAGGAGATTGACCGAGCCGAGCAGCATGGTTACCCCTCGGAGCTGCAGTACAAGGTGTGGGGCCGCCGGGCTGCCTGTCTCCGGCGGCTAGACCAGTATAAGGAGGGACCACGTGTTCCTGGGGCACAGACCCCTCTCTCAGGGGAAGTGGAGCCGAATGCACCCCCTTCCGTGTCACTGCAATGGGACACGACTCAGGGCCGTCACTATATCGCGGCTCGAGACCTGCAGGCCGGGGAGGTGGTCCTGCAGGAAGAGGCCTTCGCGACAGTGGTGGTTTCTGGCAGTCAGCCTTCCACCCAGGACCTGTACTGCCACCTGTGCCTGCGACCCACAGACCTGCCCCTTCCGTGCCCGCAGTGCAGCTTCAGCTCTTACTGTAGCAAGTCGTGCCGCCAACAGGCCTGGCACCTCTACCATTGGCTTGATTGCCCCCTCACAGGGCTCCTGCTCACCTTGGGCTCCTTCGCCCACCTCGCCCTGCGCACTGTGCTCACCGCTGGCCTGGCCGAGGTGGAGAGATTGCAGGCGGTGGACATTCCAGGCCAGGAGTGGGGCAGGGAGCCACAGAAGGCCACTCCTTACCAGACAATTCACAGCCTGCTGACCCACAGCAGGGCCCGTCCCCCTGAACACCGGTTCCTCTGCGCACTATCAGCCGCTGCCCTGTGCCAGGCGGTGAGAGAGAACGGTTGCGGAGCGAGACTAGGGATCGTGGCAACGGCTGAGGGAGAGGATGGTGCACGGAGCCTGAAGACGCTGGGCGTGGCTGTCCTGCGCCACATGCTGCAGCTGGAGTGTAACGGACAGGCCATCACTGCAGTTACCGACACTGGTCAGTGCTGTGGGGGATATGGAGAGGGAGTGGGATGGTGGGGGGCAGGGGTGGTGAGGTGAGAGAGTGCAGGGGTAAGGTGTGGGATGTGAAGATGGAAGAAAGCAGGGAAAAGGGGAGTGCTGGGAGATGAGGGGGAAATGGGAGAGGACAGGGTTGATTTGTTGTTGGGAGAGCAGGAGATGGAGTGTTGATCTTCTCCACCCCCTGGGTCAAAGGTCCCACTCCACAGAGGAGATGGTTCTCCCTGAATCCTACCTCAGTGACTGCATACAGTAGCTGGTGCAATGCACTCCATCTGTTCTGGCCCACGTACGTATGATGCAGATGTTAGACGCTCTCCGCACAGTGGTGGCTGTACTGCACTCTGTGTGCTGGTACGGTGCTCTACTGCACACTGCTACTGCCGTGCACAATCCTGATTTGATGGAGACAGACGTGAGAGCACGGAGGAACATCTGGTGAAACCTCTGAAATGCCTGCTTTGTTGCCACTGCTACTGTGTGGTCCAGAATCTCCGGAGGAGAAGGCCCCAGAGTCCTCGGCTTTGCCTGTGGCTCGGCGGCCAGGGTGGGGTCGAAGCGCTTGGCAGAGGATAATGCTCGGAGAGGCTGTGTCAGAAGCTCGAAGTTTTCGGACGGACTCAGAGTCTGCTGCGGTCGGGTACTCCCAATGGTGCGGCATCGGCAAGTTGGCGGCGCGTGGTGGTTCATGGTAGGGAGAGTTTCTCCCTTCTGCCGCCTGCGTGAGATGATGAGTCTATCGGGACTTTGAGACTTTTTTTTACCGTGCCCATGGTCTGCTCTTTATCAAATTACCATATTGCTTTGCACTGTTGTAACTATATGTTCTAATTATGTGGTTTTGTCAGTTTTAGCCTTGGTTTGTCCTGTGTTTTCTTGTGCTATCATTCTGGAGGAACATTGTATCATTTTTTAATGCATGCATTTCTAAATGACAATAAACGAGGACTGAGTGTCCTCATAATCTAATAATCTAATCTAATCTCCATGTACTGGCCAGTTCTCAGCCATATCTCCGCCTACAGGAATGGGGTGTGAACGGGTGGTGGAGACACGCCAGGTCCGGATTGCCACAGCTCTCTACGCCAGGGCCAGTCTATTCAACCACTCATGTGACCCCAATACCAGCATCTCCTTCCACGGCACCAGCATCATCTTCCGAGCCTCCCAGCACATCCCTGCCGGCCAGGAGGTGCTGCACTGCTATGGTAACCTGATCTCCCCCCTCAGTCCCTCCTTCCCTTTCTCCCCTTCTCCTTGTTTGCCATTTTCCCATTATCCCAATACCCACGTGTCCCTAAGCCTGGCACAGCCTTCAGTTTATTACCCAAGTACTCCTCGCTCTTCCCCTTGCCTGTCCCTCACTCCCCTCCTTCACAGACTCCACTCTCACTCTGCGACCTTACTTGTCTCCCCCTGACCCGGTACGTGTACGTGTATGTGTATACAGGCCCACACTGGCGCAGGCTGGCACTGAAGGAGCGACGGCAAGCCCTGATGTCTCAGTACGTGTTCCAGTGTCACTGCGGTGCCTGTGTTCGGGAGGAGGCGGAAGGAGGCACGTCGCTGACAGCACCATTCCTCTGCCAACATTGCGGCTCTGTTCTAACTGTGAGTATTGACGATACCTTCAAGAGATCAGCCAATCTGTCTCAGTCTACTGATCAGCTCTGCCCCTGCTTAAATCCAGCTCAGGAACATAACCCTGTCCACTGATTAGCTCTGACCCTGCCCAAATCCAGCTCAGGAACAGAACCTTGTCCACTGATCAGCTCTGACCCTGCACAGATCCAGCTCAGGAACATAACCCTGTCCACTGATCAGCTCTGACCCTGCACAATTCCGGCTCAGGAACATAACCCTGTCCACTGATCAGCTCTGACCCTGCCCGGATCCGGCTCAGGAACATAACCCTGTCCACTGATCAGCTCTGACCCTACCCAGATCCGGCTCAGGAACATAACCCTGTCCACTGATCAGCTCTGACCCTGCCCAGATCCGGCTCAGGAACATAACCCTGTCCACTGATCAGCTCTGATTCGGCCCTGGGACAGGGTGCAGGCAGGTGAGGCCAGCACAAATGGACCCCATGGTTGTGTATGCACTCAGTGGGCTGAAGGGCCTCTTTTTGTATGTCTGTGATTTTGCCTGTTGAACAAACACCAGCTCTCAGAACAATTCCAATTGTTCCACTCTCTCACACCCATACTGTTAATCCCCTCCAATTCACGCAAAATCCCTTCAGTGATTTACAACTGTGTGCTTTCCTTCCAATATGTCTATGGGAGGCATCGAAGCACACAGTCAGAGAGTGTGTAAACTCCACACAAGCTGTGGCAGATTGAGCTGGGCTCTCGTTGGATGGGAAAGCCACAGTATGGAGGGGAGAGCCTACTGCCCACTACACATCTGTCAGCACTCATGGTCAGTCTGTTCTCTCCACAGAGGGTGGAAGGTGCTCAGTACAAATGTTCAGCCGACACCTGTGGTCAGTCTGAGGCCAGGCAAGACCTCTGTCAGCAGCTGGCTGAGCTGACGGGAAGGGTGCGAGGAGCCAGCGAGCTGATCAGTGCACAGCCAGGTATGCCACACAGTGCGTTGCTCGGTACACAGTTTGGTCTGGCACTCACTGCTCAGTCCGGCACTTGATGTGTCTGACTGATAAGATTAATCAGGGCACAGTGGCAAATATTGGTAGCTGGGTGAAAATGTGACTCGGGTTACTGAAGAGAAATAGTTTGATTCAGAACTGACCAGAAATATGAAACCAGCGTAATGCAACTTCCCTGTAGCAGGGTAACCAAACCTGAACAAAGTATTCCAAATACAACGTCATCAACATCTTGTACAACTGAAACATACTGTAATATTCCAACTTGTGACTGATGGAGACAAGCATACCAGACGCCTTCTTAACCACCATTTCCCCCTGAACATCATTTTCAGGGAACCATGTGGCTGAAATCCAAGGCCCCTCTGTTGCACAGCACTCCCAGGGACCACACCGTTCACTGTTGAAGTCCTATCTTGGTCTGACTCTGCAAAATACAACACTTATCATTTATTTGAATTATACTCCATTTGCCATTCCGCAGCCCACTTCATCAGGTTTTCTGTATTTTTTAGGATTGATTTTGAAGTTATCTTACTTGTTTTAAAGCACTTAATGGTCTGGGTCTGGGGTATGTCAAAAAATTGTTTTCACTAAAGATCACTTTTATTTTATAATCCTGCTCGAACATTTAGGTCTACTTCCACCAGTCTCTTAAACTTAAACAATCTCACTCAAAAGATAATTGGCAGGTCAGCATTTTGAGATACACTTCTAAACTGTGGAACTCATAACCTAAAGCTATAAGGGATACAGACTCATTTGACACTTTTAAATGACAACTCAAAACTTCTTTATTTAATCTTGCTGTTAGCTAATAATTTCCTGTCTTTTGTTTTTATGTTTGCACGTTATCCCACTGTAATGCACTTTGAACTACATTCTCTATATGAAAAGTGCTCTATAAATAAAGTTGTTATTATTACTCAGCTGATCAAGATCCCCCTGTAAATCCTGACACCTTCATTGTTTACAATATCACCTCCTGCAGTGTTATCTGTAAACTTAGTAACGGTGCCTTCAACATTCTCATCCAAATCATTGATGTAGATAACAATCAACTAGTCACAGGCCTCCAGTCCAAGAAATAAACTTCCACCATCACTGTCTTCTTTCTACCATCAAACCAATTTTGTATTCAATCAGCCAGTTCTTCCTAGGTCCCATCACAACCTGGCATGGAAGTTCTAGGGTGCATCACAACCTGGTATGGAAGTTGTCCTGTCCAAGACCGAAAGAAGCTGCAGAAGATCGTGAACACAGCGCAGCACATCACACAAACCAATCTTCCGTCCTTGGACTCACTTTACACCGCACGCTGTCGGAGCAGTGCTGCCAGGATAATCAAGGACACGACCCACCCAGCCAACACACCTTTTGTCCCTCTTCCCTCCGGGAGAAGGCTCAGGAGCTTGAAGACTCGTACGGCCAGATTTGGGAACAGCTTCTTTCCAACTGTGATAAGACTGCTGAGCGGATCCGGACCCGGATCTGGGCTGTATCCTCCAAATATCTGGACCTGCCTCTCGGTTTTTTTTGCACTACCTTACTTTCCATTTTTCTATTTTCTATTTATGATTTATAATTTAAATTTTTAATATTTACTATCAATTTGTAATCCAGGGAGCGGGAGGCGCAGAATCAAATATCACTGTGATGATTGTACGTTCTAGTATCAATTGTTTGGCAACAATAAAGTATAAAGTGATCTACCTTCGATAGCAGATTGACACGTCAAAGCCCTTACCCCTTTGACCATGTGTATCGCTCTGCCCTCATTGACCATCTCGGAGTCAGAATCTATCATCAAAAAATCTATCAAATCTATGTTCTTCCCGCACACAATGCCATGCTGAACACCCCTAATCAATCCATCTTTCCAAATGCTTGTACACTGACCCCTCAGAAATTCTGAGTTGGAATCCTCTCCAGCAACTTACCTACCACAGATGTTAGGCTTACTGAAATATGGTTCCCAACTCTTTCTTTGCCACCCTTTCAAAATAAAGGCACAACATTTACTAACGCAAACATGAGAAAATCTGCAGATGCTGGAAATTCAAGCAACACACAGAAAAATTGCTGGTGGAATGCAGCCGGCCAGGCAGCACCTATAGGAAGAGGTACAGTCGACATTTCGGGCCGAGACCCTTCGTCAGGACTAACTGAAAGAAGAGCTAGTAAGAGATTTGAAAGTGGGAGGGGGAGGGATGGAGCCAAGAGCTGAAAAGTTGATTGGCAAAAGGGATACATTGCTGGAGAAGGGAGAGGATCATGGGGCAGGAGGCCTAGGGAGAAAGAAAAGGGGAGGAACCCAGAGGATGGGCAAGGAGTATAGTGAGAGGGACAGGGGGGAGAAAAATAAATAAATAAGGGATGGGGTACGAAGGGGGAGGTTGGGCATTAACAGAAGTTAGAGAAGTCAATGTTCATGCCATCAGATTGGAGGCTACCCAGATGGAATATAAGGTGGTGTTCCTCCAACCTGAGTGTGGCTTCATCTTGACAGTAGAGGAGGCCGTGGATAGACATGTGGGACGTGGAATTAAAATGTGTGGCTACTGGGAGATCCTGCTTTCTCTGGTGGACAGAGCGTTGGTGTTCAGTGAAATGGTCTCCCAGCCTGCGTCAGGTCACGCCAATATATAGAAGGCCGCATCGGGAGCACCGGACTTAGTATATCACCCCAGCCGACTCACAGTTGAAGTGTCGCCTCACCCAGAAGGACTGTCTGGGGCCCTGAATGGTGGTAAGGGAGGAAGTGTAAGGGCATGTGTAGCACTTGTTCCCCTTACAAGGATAAGTGCCAGGAGGGAGATCGGTGGGAAGGGATGTGGGGAGGGGGGGGGTGGAAATGAATGGACAAGGGAGTCCCTCCCCTTTCTTGATCTTTCTGTCTATCTCTGGAGACAGCTTTTCTACTGATGTCTACTATAAGCCTACGGACTCTCACAGCTACCTGGACTATTCCTCTTCCCACCCTGTCTCTTGCAAAAATGCCATCCTCTTCTCGCAATTCCTCTGTCTCCGCCGCATCTGCTCTCAGGATGAGGCTTTTCATTCCAGGACAAAGGAGACGTCCTCCTTTTTTAAAGAAAGGGGCTTCCTTTCCTCCACCATCAACTCTGCTCTCAAATGCATCTCCCCCATTTCACGCACATCTGCACTCACTCCATCCTCCCGCCACCCCACTAGGAATAGGGTTCCCCTGGTCCTCACCTACCACCCCACCAGCCTCCGGGTCCAACATATTATTCTCCGTAACTTCCGCCACCTCCAACGGGATCCCACCACTAAGCACATTTTTCCCTCTCCCCCCCCCCCCCCCGTTTTCCGCAGGGATCGCTTCCCATGCAACTCCCTTGTCCATTCGTCCCCTCCATCCCTCCCCACTGATCTCCCTCCTGGCACTTATCCTTGTAAGCGGAACAAGTGCTACACATGGCATGAACATTGACTTCTCTAACTTCCATTAATGCCCTGCCTCCCCTTTGTACCCCATCCCTTATTTATTTTCTCTCTTTTTTTTCTCCCTCTGTCCCTCTCACTATACTCCTTGCCCATCCTCTGGGCTTCACCCCCCCTTTCTTTCTCCCTAGGCCTCCCATCCCATGATCCTCTCCCATCTCCAGCCTCGTATCCCTTTTGCCAATCAACTGTCCAGCTCTTGGCTCCATCCCTCCCCCTCCTGTCTTCTCGTATCATTTCAGACGAAGGGTCTTGGCCCGAAACGTCGACTGTACCTCTTCCTGGAGATGCTACCTGGCCTGCTGTGTTCACCAGCAACTTTTGTGTGTGTTGCTACAACATTTACTATCCTTTATTAGTTGCATGGAACATGAAACAGTGCAACACAGGAACAGGCTATTCAGCCCAAAATGTTGTGCTGAACCAGCTAAAAAGCAAATCAAAAACACCAACCACTAATTGCTCCTACTTGAACCATGTCCCTATCCCTCCATTCTCCTTATCCAAACTTCTCTTAAAGGCCTCTAATGTATTTGCCTTTACCACCATACTAGGCAGCACATTCTAAGCATCCACAACTCTCTGAGTAGAAAACTAACCCCCTCACATCCCCCTACTCCCTACTCCCTCCGACCTTCAATGCATGCCCACTGATATTAGACATTTCAACCCTGGGAAACGGATACCTTCTGTCCACTCTATCTCTACCTCATGAATTTGTAAACCTCCCTAAGCCTCCGATGCTCCAGAGAAAACAACACAAGTTTATTCAGCCTCTCGTGATAGCACATGCCTTCGAAACCAGGCAGCATCCTTGTAAACCTCTTCCAAAACCTAAACACCCTTCCGACAGTGTGGCAACCAGTACTGTACACAATACTCCAGATGTGGCCTAACCAGAGTTTTATAAGTTGAAACATAAACTGACTTTTGAACTTACTGCCTCAACTAATAAAGGCAAGCATTCCATAAGCCTTCTTAACACCTTATTGACCTGCATAGCAACTTATAAGGAACTACGAACTTGGATTCCAAGATCCCTCTGCTCCGCAACACTGTTAAGGTTCTTGCATTTATTCTACTGAAGCGTAACATCTCACATTTATCTGGCTTAAACTCCATTTGCCATTTCTCTGCCCATATCTGCAACTGATCTATATCGAGCTGTATTCTTTACCAATCTTCTACACTATCCACAACTTTACCAATCTTGGTGTCATCCGCGAATTGACAAACCCACCCATCTACATTTTCATGCAGGTCATTTATAAAAAATTCCAAACATCGGAGCTCCCAGGATAGATCCCTCTGATTACACGCTAATTACAGACCTCCAGTTTGAATAAGTCCCTTCAACCACTACCCTCTGTCTTCTCTACGCAAGCCAGTTCTGAATCCAAACAACCAATTCACCGCAGACCCCGTGCACCTTAGTCTTCTGGATTAGCATCCCATGAGGCATTTTGTCAAATGCCTTACTAAAATCCACATAGACAACATCCACTGCTCTACCCTCCTCACATTGTCAAATAACTCATTCAAGTTGCTAAGGCACAACCTACCCCGCACAAAACCATGCTGACTCTCCCTAATTAGCCCATGGGTTTCCAAATGCTCAGATATCCTATCCCTAAGAATTTTATCCAGCAATTTTCCTACAACTGATGTGAGACTCAGCAGTCTATAGATCCCAGGAATTTTCCTTGTTCCCTTCTTAAGTAAAGGTACAGTATTAGCTATTTGCCAGTCCTCTAGGACCTCGCTTATGGCTAGAGAGGACACAAAGATAATGACTCTTGTCTCCTTAAATAACCTGGGGTAAATCCCATCAGGCCCTAGGGATTTATCCACCTTAATTCTCATTAGGAAGCCCAACACTTCTTCCTTTACCTCTGAATGCCCTAATTTATATATACATTCAGCACTGATCTCCAGGTCCTCCATAATCTTTTCTTTGGTAAATACCAAAGCAAAATATTCATTAAGTACCTCACTCACATTCTCCACATCCAAGCAAATATTCCTCCCTTTATCCTTGTGTGGTCTTACCCTTACCCTAGCTATCCTCTTGCGCTTGATGTCTATATAGAATGCCTTGGATACACCTTAATCCTAACTGCCAAGGACTATTCATGGCTCCTCCCAGCTTTCTGAGTTCTCCTCTTTAGTTCTGTTCTGGCTTCTTTATACTCTTCATGTGCTTTGTTTGATCCTAGCTTTCTACATTGCTTTTAATTTTCTAAAATTCCCTAGTTACAGGAAAAGTTCCTTGAAAGTGGAAAATAATGACTGTAATTCCTTGATGCTTGCAGGGAGAGATACCGTAGTTCTTTGGAACTGTTTTTGATAGAGAGCTGTGGATGAGTGGCTGGGTTGGGGTGCAGGTGGCAGGGTGAGAATGTGTCTGGTGATTATATTGAAGGGTGGGATAGATTGGAGGGGTGGAGTCATGCTGCAGGCGGGGTTGTCTGTGCAGTGTGGTTGACAGTCCTGTTCTCAGCCAGGATGGAATTGAAGGTGCTTTTCTGGGCCGGAGTGGGTTAATGGTGTCATTCTCCTCAGAGACGGCGCTCCCACTGCTCCAGCAGTGTCGGGTTGATGCTAGGAGGCTACTGTCCGACCGGCACAGTCTGTGCGGAGAGATTGAGGATTCCCTGGCTCAGGTGTACGCCTCTCAAGGTAGGCACCTCTCCGAGTGTTGGGCCAGCTGGGGGTGAAGTGTCGAAGGGGGGGACAAGGGTGGGAGTGGAGGGCAAGGAAGTGATCACAGGGGCAGGGTTGGAAGAGTGTGTAGGAAGGGGAGGGGAGAGAGTGAGGTGAGATGGCAAATTGGTGGGAGGGGATAAGGGGCCATTGTCAGGGATAGAAACATAGCAAACCTACAGCACAATACAGGCCCTTCGGCCCACAAAGCTGTGCCAAACGTGTCCTTACCATAGAATTTATCCAGGGTTACCCATAGCCCTCTATTTTTCTAAGCTCCATGTACCCATCCAGAAGTCTCTTAAAAGACCCTATCCATATACACTACATCTACTCCACCACCGTCGCCGGCAGTCCATTCCACGCACTCACCACTCTGCGTAAAAAAAACTTACCCCGACAATCTCCTCTGTACCTATTTCCAAGCACCTTAAAACTGTGCCCTCTCGTGTTAGACATTTCAGCCCTGGGAAAAAGCCTCTGACTATCCACATGATCAATTCCTCTCATCATCTTGTACACCTTTGTCAGGTCACCTCTCATCCTCCGTCACTCAACCTATTCTCATAACGCATGCTCCCCAATCCAGGCAACATCCTTGTAAATCTTCTCTGCACCCTTTCTATGGTTTCCGCATCCTTCCTGTAGTGAGGTGACCAGAACTGAGCACAGTACTCCGAGTGGGGTCTGACCAGGGTCCTATATAGCTGTAACATTACCTCTCGGGCCCTAAACTCAAACCCACAATTGATGAAGGCCAATGCACCGTATGCCTTCTTAACCACAGAGTCAACCTGCGTAGCAGCTTTGAGTGTCCTATGGACTCGGACCCCAAGATCCCTCTGATCTTCCACACTGCCAAGAGTCTTATCATTAATACTATATTCTGCCATCATATTTGACCTACCAAAATGAACCATCTCACACTTATCTGGGTTGAACTCCAACTGCCATTTTTCAGCCCAGTTTTGCATCCTATCAATGTCCCACTGTAACCCTTGACAGCCCTCCACACTATCTACAACACCCCCAACCTTTGTGTCATCATCAGCAAATTTACTAACCCAACCCTCCAGTTCCTCATCCAGGTCATTTATAAAAATCACAAAGAGTAGGGGTCCCAGAACAGATCCCTGAGGCACACCACTGGTCACCGGCCTCCATGCAGAATATGACCCATCTACAGCCACTCTTTGCCTTCTGTGGGCAAGCCAGTTCTGGATCCGCAAAGCAATGTCCCCTTGGATCCCATGCCTCCTTATTTTCTCAATAAGCCTTGCATGGGGTATCTTATCAAATGCCTTGCTGAAATCCATATGCACTACATCTACTGCCCTACTTTCATCAGCGTGCTTAGTCACATCCTGGGGGATTTGGCAGGATGCTGTGATTTGATGTGAAAGGAGAAGCTGAGGGGTGTGTGGCATTGTCCACGTGTTGTCGGTGGGCAGGGTGCTCTGCTCTGGTGAACCTTCATTCAGAAGATTGAAAGGTCCAATTTAATTCCTGGTCTCCATGCCCGCAGGTGATTGGCAGGCTGCCGCCCAGCACCTGAAAGAAAGCGGGCTGGCTGTGAGGCTACAATATGGCTCCCAGAGTATGGAACTGGCCCACCAACTCTTCAAACTGGCCCAGATCCTCTTCAACAGGTAAGGACAGTCCTGAGTGGGGTGTGAAATGTTCTCTGAGCAGTCTGTCTGTCTGTGCTCAGCTGGCCTGACCTCCTCTCCCCTCTTTGTACTGCAGCCAGTTGGTGGAGGAGGCATTGGGTGTGATCGAGGAGGCAGTACCCCTCCTGACTACACACTACGGCCCTGAACACGAGATGGTGATGGAGCTGACGGAGATGATGTCCTATCTACGGGGCCTCTCTGACGGGGCAGATTCTCGCCTCCTGCCTCAGGAGTGGATCCAGTGAAGCCCAGCACTGGGCTGGAAGCAGGCCTGAAAACTGACTGCGCATTCATCATCTGCAGCAGGTCAAGCGGCGAGCAGGGGTGGCAAGTCCCAGCAGTGGCAGGAGAGAGCCCTCTATATGTGAATGTTCATTTTGTGGATGTGTCCATAGGAGGCAGGGCGCTGTCCATGATTGTCTGCTGAACTCTGTGACCAGTAGTGTTCCACACCCTTTAGTGTTGGTATATTTTATTTGTGGTGTATGATAATAGCATGGATTTGAATGTAGGAGGTGTGATCAGTAAGTCTGTGCTGTGGATTCTGAGGAACGTTGTCCAAGGCCGCAGCAGAATGTGGATCAGATGGAAAGGTTAAAATAAAAATCTCCTCAAAATGCTAATGAAGTGCAGTTGCAATGTGTGTTCTTCACTGACTGGAGACGGATTGATTAAAGGTTAGCTTTATTTGTCACATATACATAAAAAAGTACAGTGAAATACACTGTTTGTGTAAATGGCCAACACAGAGAGAGGGTGTGCTGGGGTCAGCCCACAAGTGTCACCATGCCCCTAGTGCCAACGTAGCAAGCCCACAACTTACTGACCCTAACCATACATCTTTGGAATATGAGGGGAAACCGGAACACCGGGAGGAGAACCATGCTATCACAGGGAGAACGTACAAACTCCTTTCATACAACAGCGGGAATTGAACCCTGATCGCTGGCACTGTAAAGCATTATACGATTGTGCCTCCATTACAGATGGAGTGTTTGGAGATTGAATTTATTCCTTAAGTGCAAGGTGATCCATTTTGGGAAGTTATATATGGGCAGGACTTGCATAATTAATGTAGGGCACCTACGAATGGTGGTGAACAGTGACCTTGTCTTCAGTTCCATGGTTCCTGGACGTGGCAACATGGGTGGATAGGTTGATGGTGTTGGCCTTCACGGTCAAGCCATAGAATATAAGGATTGAGACAACACGCACACAATGCTGAGAAATTCAGCAGGCCCGGCAGCATCTGTGGAAAAGAGTAAACTGTCAACGTTTTGGGCCGAGACCCTTCGTCAGGACCCTTCACTGGATTTCCAGCATCTGCAGATTTTCTCTTCTACTTGATTAGGATTGAGACTGTATATTGCGCTTTGACAAAATGCTGGTTATGCTACACTTGGAGTACTGTGTGCAGTTCTGGTCTCCGTACTGTAGGAAGGATGTAGCTGTTTTGGAGAGAGCGCAGAGGAGAATCCTGAGCTTGGTTTATTGTGCACAGTGCAATGAAAACTTGCTTGCAGCAGTATCACAGGCACAGAGCATCAGATAAGCAGCATTCATTAAAAAAAAACAAACACAATTAGAACAATAACAAGTTCATTTTACTGCAAAGTGATCAGACCGGTCCTACTGTGAGGTAGTGATTAGGGTTGTGCCAGTCGGTTCAAGGGAAGTAGCTGTTCCTGACGCTGGTGGTGTGGGACTATAGACTTGTGTATCTCTGACCTGATAGTATCTGTGGGAAGGTGGCATGGACCAGATGGGGGGAATCTTTGATGATGGACATTGCCTTCTTGAGGCAGTGTCTCCTGTAGATAAGATTGATGGTGCGGAGGGATGTGTTTGATTCGTTGGGCAGAGCCCACTACTCTCTGCAGATTATTGCGTTCCTGTGCATTCAAATTGCTGCAGCGGACACAAAGTGCTGGAGGAACTCAGCAGGTCAGACAGCACGTGTAGAGGGAAATGAACAGTTGATGTTTTGGGCTGATCCCCTTCATCAGGACTGGAAAGGAAGAGGGCAGATGCCAGAATAAAAGGCTTTGTGCTGAGGGAGAGGAGAAGCTGGTAGCTGATAGGTGAATCCGGGTGGCGGGGTGCGGGTGGAGATAGTTACATGGGGAAAGGCTGAGTGGGGATGATGTAAGAAAGTGAGTGGTGACATGCGGAGGAGGCAAAGGGCTTAACAGTAGTAAAGAAGAGTGCACCATGAAAAACAAAGCATTTGGGGAACAAGAGGAAGGAATGTGTGAGTGTTGGGCAGGTAATGACAGTGAGTGAGGGGAATAAGGAGGGATGAGGACTATGGAGATAAGTGGAACTAGAGTGGGGGAACAGAGGGGAGTGCTTACTGGAAGGCAAAGAAATCAATGTTGATGCTGTCAGGTTGGAGACTACCAAAGCAGAACACGAGGTGCTGTTCCACTCATCTGACTCTGGCAGGTGAGAAGTGAAATTGAAATGAGTGGCCGTCGGGAGATCTTGGCTGCTGTTCAGACAGAGCGAAGATGCTCAATGAAGTGGCCTCCACCCCAGTCTGCGTTGAGTCTTACTGATGTAGAGGAGTCCGCATCTGGAGCATCAGATACTATAGATGACCCTGACAGACTTGCAGGTGAGGTGTCACATCGCTTGGAAGGACTTTTTGGAGCGCTGAATGGTGGTGAGGAAGGAGGTGTAGGGGCAGTTGTAGCATTTGTCCTTCTTGCAGTGGTAAGTGCTAGGAGGGAGAATGTGGGGAGGGATGAGTGGATAAGGGAGTCACGGAGTGCGCAATCCTTGTGGAAAGAAGGGAGGGGAGGGGAAGATGTGCTTGGCGGTGGGGTCTCGTTGGAGTTGGCAAAGTTGTGGAGAATGACATGTCGGATGTGGAGGCTTACAGGGTGACAAGGATAGAGATTAGTTGTTTTTGTCATAAGGACATTGAAACATACCATGAAATGTGTCATTGTGTCACAGTCCAAGGATTGTGCTGGGTAGTCTGCAAGTGTTGCCACACTTCTGGTGTCAACATAACAGGCCCACAACTTACTAACCCTAACTGGAACGTCTTTGGACTGTGGGAGGAAACCAGAGCACCCAGAGGAAACCCATGCAGTCACAGGGAGAACGTAGAAACTCCATACATACAGCAGTAGGGATTGAACCCTATTCACTGGTGCTGTTTAGTGTTACACCGACTGCTATACCACTGTGTCACCCGTAAGGAAGGTGAGGACGAGGAGTGCCCTGCCCCTGTTATGTTGGGAGGTGAGGGCAGATGGGAAATGGAGGAGATGCAGTAGAGGAGTTTTCTGAAAAATGAGTGGTAGAATGGGGGAACTGAGAGAAGAGAATAGCATCCTTGCAAGTGATGGTGGGAAAAGATGTAGTCAAGGCAACTGAGAATTAAGTGTTTGTAAAAGATGTCAATAGATGATCTATCTCTGGAGTCGGAGACAAACACCTTGCCACAAGAGACCATGATGCAACCAGTCAAAATATTTTCAACAGTACATCTGCAGAATTGTCAGAGAGTTTGGTGACAAACTGAACCTCCTAAAAAAAATAAAGATGCCATTGTGCCTTTCTTTTGATTGCATCCATGTATTGGGTCCAGGAGCAGTCATCTGATATGTTAAATCCCAGGGGTTTAAAGCTGCTCTCTCCATTGCCAACACCCAATGCAGACTGGCACATGCTCTATCTCCTTTCCCTTCCTAAGTTAACATTCAGCTCTTTAGTTTTGCTGATGTTGAGTGAGAGGGTGTTACAACATCACTCAGCTAGGTGACCTATCTCTCGCTGTGCATGGGACTCCTGGTCTGTGCTTAGTCTCACCAATATAGACAAGGGCACGTCAGCCCTGAAAGATTAGACCAGATTGCAGCAGCTGCACCTGAATCTGTCCCACCTGTTAGGTCTCTCGGTGACTGAGTGAGGTGTGGACATCTCCTGTAGTTGAGGTGTAGACAACTCCTGCAGACTGCTCTCAGTGGCCATCCTGAGCTCTATCTGCTTCCCGTTCTCACACCGACCCATACTCAGCCTCAACCACTAGGGTAAGCTCAACGCAAAGCAGAGGAATGACACCTCATTTATTCGTCAGGGTAATCTACAGCCAACATTGTTTGCCACTCAACAACGGAAAATCCAGCCCTCACCCTCTGACTCGTGGCGCAATTAGAAATTGGTGGGTATGACATTGTGGGTATCACTGAGTCGTGGCTGAAAGAGGATCATAGTTGGCAGCTTTACATCAAAGGATAAACAGTGCACCCTAATGCTTTCACCATCGTTTTGGGGGATTTTAACCAGGCCAGTCTGAAAACAATCACTAAGCAATTACCATCAACAGATCACTTGCAATACCAGAGGAAACAACACACTGTTACACCACCATCAAGAATGCCTACCGTTCTATTCCACGCCCTTACTTCAGGAAGTCTGATCACCTGGCTGTACTTCTACTCCCTGAGTATAGGCAGAGACTGAAAACTGCAGCACCAGCAGTGAGGAGCAAGAAGGTGTGGACAAGGGAAGCACAGGAGCACCTACAGGACTGCTTTGAATCGGTGGACTGGACTTTATTCAGGGATTCATCTTCAAACCTGGATGAGTATGCTGCAGTTGTAACCGACTTCATTAAAACCTGTGTGGATGAGTGTATTCCTACAAAGACTCTGCATTCCCAAACCAAAAGTCATGGATGAACCAGGAGGTACATCGTCTGCTGAAGGCTAGATCTGTGGCATTCAAGTCTGGTGACCCAGGCCTGTACCAGAAAACCAGGTATGATTTGCGGAGGGCTAATTCAAGGTCGAAGAGTCAATTTTGAATGAGGTTGGAGGTGACATCAGATGTATGACAACTCTGGCAGGGTCTGCAAGACATTACTTCCTACAAAGTGAAACCCAATAGCATGAATGGCAGCGATGCTTCACTACCAGATGAACTCAACACCTTCTATGCCTGCTTTGAAAGGGAGAATATTAATACTGCTGTGAAGATCCCTGCTACACCTGATGACCCAGTGACCTGTGTCTCAGAGGCCGATGTTAGGCTGTCTTTAAAGAGAGTGAACAAGGTAGAAGGTCCGGATGGAGTACCTGGTAAGGCTCTGAAAACCTGTGCCAACCAACTAGTGGGAGTATTCGAGGACATTTTCAACCTCTCACTGCTAAGGGCAGAAGGTACCATTTGTTTCAAAAAGACAACAATCATACCAGTGCCTAAGAAGAATAATGCGGGCTGCCTTAACGAATATCGCCCAATAGCACCTCACATCTACAGTGATGAAATGCTTTGAGAGGTTGGTCATGACGACTGAACTCCTGCCTCAGCAAGGACCTGGACATATTGCAACTTACCTATCGCTACAATAGGTTACCGACAGACACAATCTCAATGGTTCTTCACACGGCTTTAGACCACCTGGACAATACAAACACCTATGTCAGGATGCTGTTCATCGACTATAGCTCAGCATTTAGTATTATCATTCCCACAATCCTGATTCAGAACTTACAGAACCTGGGTCTCTGTACCCCCCTCTGCAATTGGATCCTCGACTTCCTAACCAGAAGACCACAATCTGTGTGGATTGGTGATAACATATCCTCCTCGCTGACAATCAACACTGGTGCACCTCAGGGGTGTGTGCTTAGCCCACTGCCCTACTCTCTCTATACCTATGACTGTGTGGCTAGGCATAGCTCAAATACCATCTATAAATTTGCTGATAATACAACCATTATTGGTAGAATCTCAGATGGTGACGAGGGTGTACAGGAGCGAGATAAGCTAACTAGTGGAGTGGTATCGCAGCAACAACCTGGCACTCAACATCAATAAGACAAAAGAGCTCATTGTGGACTTCCGGAAGGGTAAGATGAAGGAACACATAACAATCCTTACAGAGGGATCAGAAGTGGAGAGAGTGAGCAGTTTCAAGTTCCTGGGGTGTCAAGATCTCTGAGGATCTAACCTGGTCCCAACATATCGCTGCAGTTATAAAGAAGGCAAGACAGTGATTCTACTTCATCAGGAGTTTGAAGAGATTTGGTATGTCAGCAAAAACACTCAGAAACTTCTATAGATGTACTGTGGAGAGCATTCTGACAGGCTGCATCACCATCTGGCATGTGGGGTGGAGGTGTGCTACTGCACAGGATCGAAAGAAGCTGCAGAGGATTGTAAATTTAGTCAGCTCCATCTTGGGTACTAGCCCAGGACATCTTCAAGGAGTGGTGTTTCAGAAAGATGAAGTCCACTATTAAGGGCCTCCAGCACCCAAGGCATGCTCTTCTCTCACTGTTACCATCAGGTAGGAGGTACAGAAGCCTGAAGGCACAAACTCAGTGATTCAGGAACAGCCTCTTCCCCTCTGCCATCCGATTCCTAAATGGACATTGAACCTGTGAACACTACCTCACTTTTTAAATATATATTATTTCTGTCTTTTTGCATGATTTTTCATCTATTCAATATACGTATACTGATTTACTTATTATTTTATTTTTTTCTTCTATATTATGTTTTGCATTGAACTACTGCTGCTAAGTTAACAAATTTCACGACGCATGCTGGTGATAATAAACCTGATTGATTCTGGTGTTGAAAGGACAGGTGGGAAGGCAGAGGCGGTGGTGTTGGTAAGAGATGGAGTTGCATCCTTAGAAAGAGGTGACATCGGGTCAGGGAATGTTGAATCTTTGTGGGTGGAGTTAAGAAATTGCAAAGGTAAAAAAAAACATTATGGGAATCGTATATAAGCCTCCAAATAGTAGCCAAGATGTGGGGTTGAGATTGCAAAGGGAGCTGGAAAGGGCATGTAATAAGGGTAATGTCACAATTGTAATGGAGGACTTCAATATGCAAGGGGATTGGGAAAATCAGGTTGGTGTTGGATCGCAAGAGAGGGAACCTGTTAAATGCCTACAAGATGGCTTTTTAGAGCAGTTTGCGTTGGAGCCTACTTGAGGAAAGGCTGTCTTGGATCGGGTATTATTTAATAACCCAGATCTTATTAGGGAGCTTAGCGTAAAGGAACCCTGAGGAACGATCATAATATGATTGAATTCATACTGCAATTTGAGAGGGAGAAGCATAAATCACAAGTATCTGTATTGCAATGGAATAAAGGGCATGAGAGAGGAGCTTGCCCAGGTGAATTGGAGAGGATACTGACAGGAATGATGGCAGAGCAGAGATGGCTAAAAAGTGTCTGGGAATAGTTCACAAGGCGCAGGATAGATGTGGCCCACGGAAGTGGTAGTTCTCAAATGGCAGGGAAGGCAATCGTGGCTGACAAGGGAAATTAAAGACTACGAAAAAGCCAAGAAAAGGGCATATAAGGTAGCAAAAGTGAGAGAGAAGTTGGATGTTTGGGAAGTTTTTAAAATACAACAAAAGGGAAAAGATCAAATACGAGGGCAGACTAGCCAATAAAATAAAGCAGGATACCAAAAGTTTTTTCAGTTATATAATGAGTAAAAGGGAGGTGAGAGTTTATATCAGAGCACTGAAAAATGATGCTAGTGAGGTAGTAATGGGGGACAAAGAAGAGGCAGGTGAACTTAATGGGTACTTTGCATCTGTCTTCACTATGGAAGACACTAGCAGAATGCCAGAAGCCCGTGAGTGTCAGGGAGCAGGAGTGAGTGCCATTGCTATTGCAAAGGAAAAAGTACTAAGCAAGCTCAAAGGTCTTAAGGTGGGTAAGTCACCTGGGCCAGATGGAATATATCTCAGAGTCCTGAGAGAGGTTGCTGAAGAGATTTAAGCTGCATTGGTCATGATCTTTGAAGAATCACTTAAGACTGGCAAGGTCCCGGAGTACTGGAAGATTGCAAATGATACTCTTCTCTTTAAGAAAAGAGGAAGGCAAAAGAAAGGAAATTGTAGGATAGTTAGCCTGACCTCAGTGGTTGGGAAATTGTTGGGGGTCTATTATTAAGGATGAGGTTTCGAGGTACTTGGAAACTAATGATAAAATAAATCAAAGTCAGCATGGTTTCTGTCAAAGGAAATCTTGCCTGACAAATCTGTTGGAGTTCTTCAAGGAAGTAACAAGCAGGGTGGACAAAGGAGAGGCAGTGGATGTCACTTACTTTGATTTTCAGAAAGCATTTGATGAGTTGCCACATATGAGGCTGCTTAACAAGATAAAATCCTATGGCGTTACAGAAAAGATACTGGCGTGGATAGAGGAATGGCTGACAGGCAGGAGGCAGCGAGTGGGAATAAAAGGGACCTTTTCTGGTTGGCTACCAGTGACTACTGGTTTTCCTCAGGGGGTCAGTATTGGAACCGCTACTTTTCTCATTGTTTGTCAATGATTTAGATAATGAAATTGATGGGTTTTGGCAAAGTTTGCAGATAGTTCCCTGAAGGTGGAATCTCATGTGGATAGGGTGGTGAAGAAAGCTTTTGGTATGCTGGCCTTTATAAATCAGAGCATTGAGTATAGGAATTGGGATGTAATGTTGAAATTGTATAAGGCATTGGTAAAGCCAAATTTGGAGTATCGTGTACAGTTCTGGTCACCGAATCATAGGAAAGATGTCAATAAAATTGAGAGAGTACAGAGAAGGTTTACTAAAATGTTGTCTGGGTTTCATCTCCTAAGTTACAGAGAAAGGTTGAACAAGTTGGGTCTTTATTCTTTGGAGCGTAGAAGGTTGAGGGGGGACTTGATAGAGGTATTTAAAATTATGAGGGGGATAGATAGAGTTGACATGGATCAGCTTTTTCCATTGAGAGTGGGGGAGATTCAAACAAGAGGACATGAGTTGAGAGTTAAAGGGCAAAAGTTTAGGGGTAACATGAAGGGGAACTTCTTTACTCAGAGAGTGGTGGCTGTGTGGAATGAGCTTCCAGCAGAAGTGGTTGAGGCAGGTTCAATGTTGTTGTTTGAAGTTAAATTGGATAGATATATGGACAGGAAAGGAATGGAGGGTCATGGGCTGAGTGCGGGTCGGTGGGACTAGGTGAGAGTAAGAGTTCGGCACGGACTAGAAGGGCCGAGATGGCCTGTTTCCATGCTGTAATTGTTATCTGGTTATAATATGCTGATAGTTGGAGGGGTAGGTAGTGCTGAGGAACCAAGACTTAGACAAATTGGAAGAATGGGCAAAAAAGTGGCAGCTTTGGGGCTGTACTCACTGGAATTTAAAATAATGTGGGAAAATGTCATTAAAACCTACTGAAAGTTGAAAGGACTAGATAGGGTGGATGTGGAGAGGATGTTTCCTATGGTGGGGGTATCCAGAACTAGAGGGCACAGCCTCAAAATTCAGGGGCTTTTAGAACAGAGTTAAGGAAGCATTTTTTTAGCCAGAGAGTAGTAAATCTGAGGAATGCTCTGCCACAGACTGCGGCGGAGGCCAACTCCGTGCGTATATTTAAGGCAGAAGTTGATTGTTTCCTGATTGGTCAGGGCATCAAAGGGTATGGTGAGAAGGCAGGTGTATGGAGTTGAGTGGGATTCGGAATGGCCTAATTCTGCTCCTATGCCTTACAGACACTCCACAACACGGTGTTCTTGACTGTCACAATGGCCTGGTAGTTCATACTGACCACAAACTGAACTGGAGTCACCACCTACACACAGTGTGGCTCCAGGAGCAGGTCAGAAGGTGTGAATCTCAGGTTAACTCCCAGAGCTTGTCCACTGTCTACGTGGCTCCAGCCAGCAGTGCGACTGAACACTCCAGCTGCCTGGATGAGTGCACACACACGAAATCCCACACCCCCAGGACACAGTGGTTCCCTTGATGACCACCCCATCTACACCTATTCATTCACTCACTCCCCCACCGACACACAGTAGTCAGGTTTTGTGCTGTCTACAGGATGCACTGCAGCAACTCACCAAAATTCTTCAGACAGCACTTTCCGAACCCACCATATCTACTGGGTGTAAGGACAAGGGCAGCAACAGCATGAAGTTCACCACCCCCCCTCCTTCCGGTAGTTCCCTCCAAGCCACACACTGTCCCGGCTTGGGAATATTTATTGGTTTTATTGTTAATATATCGCCACACCCTCATCGTTACTGGGTTAAAATCCTGGAACTTCCTCCCTAACAGCACAGTGATTGTGCTCACACCTTAAGGACTGCAGCGGTTTAAGAAGGAATCTGAAAACCACCTTCTCCGGGGCAACCAGAGACAGGTGATAAATGTAGGCTCAGCCTGCAAGCCTAATATAAAAGTTAAAAAGAAGTGGGGAAGACCATTCTCAGCAGGTTAGGCCAGGGTAAGGTCTTTACTGGGGTGAGGGAGAGTGAAAATAATACATTTAGTTCACTGTACATGAGTTGTGGTGAATTGCTGACATGTTGGCTGGTGACAGAAGGGACCATAACAGAAATAGCTAAAAACTATTGTTGCACACAGAAATATTCAAGAAGTGTAGGGATGGAGGGGAAGTGGTGTGATTAACATTTTGGGGAGAAGATGTCACAGAAGGAATGGAGTTAGAGCAAGGAGCAGCTCCCTGCTGAATGTGTTGTCATGGCCACCAACATGATAGGTTCAGGGTTTCCTCCAATAATGGGCTTCTGGTTCACTGAGGAAGGAAATATTGCTGCATCTGGACCCAGGAAATCAGGTAAGTCAAGGCATAATGTTTTTGTAAGGGAACATTTAGGAAATAGTGATCTTAACATAAGATTCAGGTTTTTCTGTGGAAGCGGAAAACAAGTTACGTAGATGTATTTAATTGATGGAAGAGGCTAATTTTAATGTCTGAATGTGGATCTGGTCCAGGTGGTTTGGAACCTATGTTAGCAGAGCAGTGGCTGCCTTTAGAGATGAGATGATGAAGGGAGAGTTGAATAGATTTCACGGGAGCCAGTGAGAACTAACAAATACAGAGATCTCTGAATGATGAAAGGGAAAAGGTCTCTGCAGGCAAGTGTTGTGCTGTGTACACCAGTGAAAACAAAGGCACCAGAGAGGAAGTGAAAACTAAAATGGGGGAATTTAACAGAAAACAGGAAGATCTGTCCCAACAAATGGGAACCCAGGAGTGTGCTCTGCACATGTGTAAGTAGTAACAAATAGAGCATGGGGAAGTGGGCTCATTCAGGGCAGAATTCAGGGCTTGCACAAAGATCCTGAGAGCACAGTTAATGAAGAGATTATGGCTGTTCATCAGGGAAGAGGGAGTTCCTGATGTAATAGTGTACGAAGAGATGGCAGAGACACTGAGTGTGTTCAAATATTGACAGCATGGTTTTGGAAAGTTCCCAGGACCTTTGAGGTTTTGAGAAGGTGTGGAAGGAAATCACAGGATGCTGTGCACAGTCATTAAATGCTCAGTTGGTGTGGGGTGGTTCCAGAGGACTGGAACATTTAGAATGTCACTGCCTTGTGCAGAAAATGACCACTGACTTGTATTCCACGTGTAGTTAAACCACAGACTTGTACTACACATGTTCTCTCACCGACATACTTCATGTGCGTTCTCACCACAGACTTGCACTCTGCATGTACAGCCCAACACGATTTCCCAGCTCCTGTACTCATTGCCCTGCACAATGAAAACAAATGTGCCGAACACCATCTGTCCACCTGTGTTGGCACTTCCAGGGAACCAGGTATCTGCACGTCTAGGTGTCTCTGACTGTGTATGCCCTCCCCTGGTTTAACTGACTGAAATGCAACCACTCGCATTTCCGTGTAAAATGTCCATGTAAAATTCCATCACCGGCTCCTTGCCAATTCCACAGTTGAATTCTACATCCTAATCTTAGAAAAACAACCTTCATGCAATATACTGACATCTTCAGACTTAGAAACCATGTTAACTAAGACTAAGCCTGCACTGCTCCCTGTTACTCTTGAGGGTGAGGATGTGGATGTGGTGAGGACCTACAAGTACCTAGGGGTGCACCTGGATGACAGTGTTGAGAAGCACCAACACAGAGTCAACTCTACTTCCTGAGGAGACTGAGGTTCTTTGGAGTATGCATGCCTCTCCTTCACATGTTCTACCAGTCTGTAGTCACCAGTATAATTACTATGTGGTGGTGTGCTGGGGCAATGAGATCGACATGGGTGATGCCAACAAGCTCAATAAACTGATTAGAAAGGCTGACTCTGCTACTGGACACTCTGGAGATTGTAGTAGAACAAAGAACCCTATGGAAAATCCTAGCAATTCTAGACGATGTTTCTCACCCTCCCCATTAGGCTTTATCAGTCAATTTATAACCGGGGAAGGATGACTCCTCCTATTAGACTGTTTGAGGTAACTTATTTTTTATTCTTTCTTACTTCTAATATTTTATATATTTGTGCACTTGTAATGCTACTGTGACCCCGTAATTTCCTTTAGGATCAATAAAGTGTCTGTCCGTCTATCTAAAACACCGGCCCAGCCTCATCAGCAGCGTCTTGTTCTGTTCTGCACACCTGACTATAGGAAGGAGGAGGAAAACAATGGGGAGATGCAGACATTTATGAGATTGATTACCGGGATGAGAGCGAGTTTCCTCCAGTAGAAAAAGGCAGTTGAATGCAGACTTGATCGATCAGTGACCCTGGTTCGATCCTGGCCTCTGGTGCTGCCTGAGTGGAGTTTGCATGTTCTCCCTGTGAACTGAACCGGGCATGTTACCCACGGCTGCTGCAGTTTCCTCTCATATCCATCAGTCGCTGTAAATCGTCCCAGTGTGTGGGTGAGGAAAGGGTATTGGAGAAAATAGGTTAGAGGGGAGGGTGTTCCACAGGGGTCTTCTTTTTACGTTGTACATCAACGATTTGGATTATGGAATAGATGGCTTTGTGGCTAAGTTTGCTGATGATACGGAGATAGGTGGAGGGGCCAGTAGTGCTGAGGAAACAGAGAGTCTGCAGAGAGACTTGGATAGATTGGAAGAATGGGCAAAGAAGTGGCAAATGAAATACAATGTTGGAAAGTGTATGGTTATGCACTTTGGTAGAAGAAATAAATGGGCAGATGATTATTTAAATGAGGAAAGAATTCAAAGTTCTGAGATGCAACGAGCTGGGGAGTCCTCGTGCAGGATACCCTTAAGGTTAACCTCCAGGTTGAGTCAGTGGTGAAGAAGACAAATGCAATGTTGGCATTCATTTCTAGAGGAATAGAGTATAGGAGCAGGGATGTGATGTTGAGGCTCTATAAGGCGCTGGTGAGACCTCACTTGGAGTATTGTGGGCGGTTTTGGTCTCCTTATGTAAGAAAGGATGTGCTGACTTTGGAGAGGGTACAGAGAAGATTCACTAGAATGATTCTGGGAATGAGAGGGTTAACATATGAGGAAAGTTTGACCACTCTTGGACTGTATTCCTTGGAGTTTAGAACAATGAGGGGAGATCTCATAGTAACATTTCAAATGTTGAAAGGCATGGACAGAGTGGATGTGGCAAAGTTGTTTCCCATGATGGGGGAGTCTAGTACGAGAAGGCATGACTTAAAGATTGAAGGGCGCCCATTCAGAACAAGAGTTGCGAAGAAATTTTTAGCCAGAGGGTGGTGAATCTGTGGAATTTGTTGCCACGGGCGGCAGTGGAGGCCAAGTCATTGGGCGTATTTAAGGCAGAGATTGATAGATATCTGAGTAGCCAGGGCATCAAAGGTTATGGTGAGAAGGCGGGGGAGTGGGACTAAATGGGAGAATGGATTAGCTCATGATTTAAATGGCGGAGCAGACTCGATGGGCCGAATAGCCGACTTCTGCTCCTTTGTCTTATGGTCTTATGGATACTGAGTCTGTAAGCCATCATAGACTTAGTGAAATATGGGCAAGTACAGGTATATAAAACGGCGGGTGTATGTGCAGTTCCACAAAACACAATGAACAATGGCCCGAAGGAATACTGGTAACACATTACAGTCGTGTGGTCGGGGCAGGTTCGGGGGGTGGGGTTGCGGGGCGGAGTGAATTGGAGTAAAATGAGATGAACAAAGTGCCGGTGGAACCTATAAGTTACTGTAAAAAGTCGGTAGGAGGACCTTGTGGGCCGAATTGTTTCCCAACGGCTTTATCATTCTGTAATCTTACACACGCACAGCCTGTTCTGTGGAGTAAATGCCGTCGCGGTCACAGAACCACACGCTCTCTCCTATCCTGTATCCTGATAAAGTGTAACGGGGCTGGCCGGCTGTGTCCACCCCACTGAACACTGCTTCCCCCCACACCCGTGCACCGTCCCGGCGGTGACTCTATACCTCCAGGTCTGCCGGTGGCGTCACGGACTGTGTGTGTGTGTGTGTGTCTGTCTGTGCATCTGTCACTCTGTGTGTCAGTGTGTCACTCTGTCTCTCCACCCCCCCCACCCCCCCACCCCCCCACCGAGTGGAGTTTTGAGTCCTGTCCCGGATTGCTTGCTGTGTCCGAGGAAGGTGTGAATCTGTCTAGCGACCCCCCTCCCGATCCGGATGGAGCGACAGCCGCTGGGAAGTGGATTGGGAAGCGAACGAACACTCGGGACTCTCCGAGACTAAAGCCAACCCACGGCGTCCGATGGACGGACGGGGCAGGGAAGCACCTGGAGGTGAGGACGGGGGCGGGTCTTGGATTCGGGGAAAGAGGTGAGGGGTCTGAGTGCGAAAGGATGTTGGCTGGGGTGGAGGAGTGCTGGAGAGGGGTCTGGATGGGGCAGGTCAGGCTGGCGGTTCACTTTGACGCCATATCTCCCTCTCTGTCTTTCCAATTCTCTCCACCTCTCACTCCCCCCTTTTCCCCCAACCCTCCCTCCCCCTCCACTTCCTTACCCGCCCCAGATACCAGGCCCTCGACCCCGTGTTTGCCGCAGACAATAGGGCCAGTGCTTGTGGGTGATGGCCAACGCAGGAGGAAGAGGACCATTTTTAGCCAGTGGCAGCTGGGGGAGCTGGAGGAGGCATTTGCGGAGACTCCCTACCCGGGCATCAGTGTGAGGGAAAGGTTGGCTGAGACCATCGGGCTGCCCGAGGCCAAAATCCAGGTGAGTACAGTCAGCAAAGGCAGTGAGATTGCCTGCGTAACCTCGCTTGGGCGGGGGTGGTGGGAGAGGTCCGACAGGAGTCATTAGGTGACTCACAAACGAGGGGACAGATTCACGAACTGAGGGTCTAGTCATTTATAACTGAAATCATAGCTATATGGCATTGACACAGGCCTTCTAGCCTGACCGGTCCATGCTGACCATGGTTACCTATCCAGACAGTCCCATTACCTGCATTTGGAAAAGGTATATGATATACAAAGGAATTGGTGAGACCACACTTGGAGTTTTGTCACCCTGTTATAGAAAAGATATTATTAAACTAGGAAGAGTGCTGGAAAGGCTTACCAGGATGTTGACAGTAACTGGGTGCCTGAGTTACAAGGAGAGGTTGAGTAGACTAGGACTTTATTCCCTGCAGTGTAGGAGACTGAGGAGTGACCCAAGATCAGGATGAAAGTACACACTCTTTTTCCTAGGGAGAGGGGGGTCCTAAAAAGGAGGGTATAGGTTTAAGATCTGTTAGTCTTGTGAGAATATGGATCTGCGCCTGGAAAGTCTTTACTCTCCAGGGCACAGGCCTGGTCAAGGTTGTAGAAACATAGAAAATAGGTGCAGGAGTAGGCCATTCGGCCCTTCGAGCCTGCACCGCCATTCAGTATGATCATGGCTGATCATCCAACTCAGAACCCTGTACCTGCCTTCCCTCCATACCCCCTGATCCCTTTAGCCACAAGGGCCATATCTAACTCCCTCTTAAATATAGCCAATGAACTGGCCTCAACTGTTTCCTGTGGCAGAGAATTCCACAGATTCACCACTCTCTGTGTGAAGAAGTTTTTCCTAATCTCGGTCCTAAAAGGCTTCCCCTTTATCCTCAAACTGTGACCCCTCGTTCTGAACTTCCCCAACATCGGGAACAATCTTCCTGCATCTAGCTTGTCCAATCCCTTTAGGATTTTATACGTTTCAATCAGATCCCCCCTCAATCTTCTAAATTCCAACGAGTATAAGCCTAGTTGATCCAGTCTTTCATCATATGAAAGTCCTGCCATCCCAGGAATCAATCTGGCAAGGATGTCTTTCCTCAGATTAGGCAACCAAAACTGCACACAATACTCCAGGTGTGGTCTCACCAAGGCCTTGTACAACTGCAGTAGTACCTCCCTGCTCCTGTACTCGAATCCTCTCGCTATAAGTGCCAGCATACCATTCGCTTTTTTCACTGCCTGCTGTACCTGCATGCCCACTTTCAATGACTGGTGTATAATGACACCCAGGTCTCGTTGCACCTCCCCTTTTCCTAATCGGCCACCATTCAGATAATAATCTGTTTTCCTGTTTTTGACACCAAAGTGGATAACTTCACATTTATCCACATTAAATTGCATCTGCCATGAATTTGCCCACTCACCTAACCTATCCAAGTCACCCTGCATCCTCTTAGCATCCTCCTCACAGCTAGCACTGCCGCCCAGCTTCGTGTCATCCGCAAACTTGGAGATGCTGCATTTAATTCCCTCATCCAAGTCATTAATATATAATGTAAACAACTGGGGTCCCAGCACTGAGCCTTGCGGTACCCCACTAGTCACTGCCTGCCATTCTGAAAAGGTCCCGTTTATTCCCACTCTTTGCTTCCTGTCTGCTAACCAATTCTCTATCCACATCAATACCATACCCCCAATACCGTGTGCTTTAAGTTTGCACACTAATCTCCTGTGTGGGACCTTGTCAAAAGCCTTTTGAAAATCCAAATATACCACATCCACTGGTTCTCCCCTATCCACTCTACTAGTTACATCCTCAAAAAATTCTATGAGATTCATCAGACATGATTTTCCTTTCACAAATCCATGCTGACTTTGTCCGATGATTTCACCGCTTTCCAAATGTGCTGTTATCACATCTTTGATAACTGACTCTAGCAGTTTCCCCACCACCAATGTTAGGCTAACCGGTCTATAATTCCCCGGTCTGGGCAAGGTTGTATGGAAGACTGACAGTTGCCCAATGCTGCAAGTGTCCCCTCTCCACGACACTGATGTTGTCCAAGGGAAGGGCGAGGGCCGATACAGCTTGGCACCAGTGTCGTCGCAGAGCAATGTGCGGTTAAGTGCCTTGCTCAAGGACACAACACGCTGCCTCGGCTGGGGATCAAACTCACAACCTTCAGATCGCTAGTCCAATGCCTTAACCACTTGGCCACATGCCCACATGTTTAAGATCAGAGTTGAGAGATATAAAAGGTACGTTACAGGCAGCTTCTTCAAGCAGAGGGTGGCATGTGTTAGGAACAAGCTACCAGGAATAATGATTGATGTGAGCACATCAGTAATGTTTAAAATTCATCCATACAAGTCTATGAACAGCAGAAGTTCAGAAGTCTATGAGCCAAACATGGGCAGATGCCACTAACTCAGTGGGCATGGATGAGTTGGGCTGAAATGCCCCTTTCTCTGCCATATGACTGTAGGCTCTGGCATTGCAAACTGGTACCACGCACAGTGAGGGCTGTCCCGGGCGCCATGCATGTTTTTCAGAGTCAAACAATTTCCCTGTGCTTGTTTCTGTGCGTGGGGTTGGGGCTGTGTCTTCATTCCTGGCCACATTATTGTTCTTCTCTCAATTATCCATGGAGGAACGGCAGGTGTATAAAACAGGCAATAGTCACTCAGTATCTGATGTACACACCACAATTACCTACCTGGTCTAGATGCCAGTAAACAGAAAGGGTTGGTGGCAAAACAGTTCTGGTCCCATACTCAAAGAAACCCTCCCAGAGCAGGTAAGGAGCATGGATCCTGGTAAACCCCAAGAAGGGAGTCGTGAAGAGGTGACCAGGTTGTGACTACTGAACACCTTCCACGATAATTGATTCTGGAAATGTTCCTGTGCATTGTTAGAGAGCAAATGAGAGCCACAGTGTGAGAGAAGGAGAATGGGGAACTGCTGCCCAATTTGCCCGACATCATATGCTGGTAAAATGCTGAAATCCATTGCAAGGACTGTGTGATCAAAGATTAACTGAGTTGAGCAGAGTCAATGTAATACACAAACAGAAATCATGTTTGATCATATGTGCTGATCTTTAAGAACGTAGCCAGTAAACAAGCTGAGCTGATCTGAGAACTGGTTAGTCAACAGAACACAAGGAGTGAGTCTCAATGCATCATTCTCAGGGTGTATTTGGTCAGGGACCATGGTGATTAGCACTGGGGCCAGCTAGTCATCACCTAAAACAAAGGTAACATTAGACTTGCTAATGACACAAAACCCGAGAGAATGTTGTGAAGAGGCTTGAAGTTGAGGTGGACGTGCTGAGGGGTGGCGGGTGGGAACAAGAGGCAAGAGGTTTCATCTCAAGGTATTTCCTTAAACAGCAAGGGATTTTCAAAGGGACAAAAACCCTGAAAATTGATGCAGGTTCAGTACAAGGTCAGGAAGGTGAAAGAAAATGTGAAAGGTCTCATGCTGCAGTTGTACAGGGGCCAGTGAAACTGCACATGGACTACTGTGTACAACTTGGTCACCTTATCTTACAGAATGGATGGCAGGGTGGAGATGTGTCTGTACCAAAGGAAGTTTGAGGTGTTCTTTACCTCTGCTAACCTGCAGGTCATCCTTTGGCAAGGTGTAGCACCTGCTTAGCTGCCCGTGCCCCCCCCCCCACTGATCAGGGTCTCATGAGGCCATGGGAGCAGGTGGTGGATGGTCGTATGAGCAGCCGGTGCATATCACAAGTCCTGGTTACGTGACCACTGACACCAGGCAGACAATCTCTGCAGAGTATTGATAACGGCTGGGGTCACCCGTCTTGTAAAGGCACTGTTCAGAAGAAGGCAATGGCAAACCACTTCTGCAGAAAAATTTGCCAAGAACAATCATGGTCAAAGACCATGATCGTCTACAACATATGGCACAGCACATAATGAACGAACGATCTTACAAAAAGATGAGCTTGTTGTAGAGGGAGTACAGTGAAGATTCAGATGACATACAGGGATAGCAGGCAGGTCACATGGGGGAGATGGAGGGTAAGGATCTGCTGTCAAGGATTTAAGTCAGAGGTGAGCTCATTAAAAAGTACAAGTAAAGGGGTGGGTGGTGCAAGGATAATTCCCCCAAGGAGCCTAGAACCGGGGCAGAGTGTCGGAAGAAGTAGTTGGCCAAGTTGGACTGAAATCAGAAATGTCTCTGCCAGAGGCAGTGAATCTTTGGGATTCTCAGGGGATTACTTGACTGAGAATATTCAAGGCAGAAACTAATACATTTTTACATGGAACTGAGAGTGTGGGGGTGCCATGCGAGGTGATACTGAGAAAAATGTTCAGCTGTGATCTTGTTGAATG